>NW_020838021.1:7142375-7464961 GCF_003676395.1 Aethalodelphis obliquidens | reverse complement strand
TGTGTGTGTGTGTGTGTGTGTGTGTGTGTGTGTGTGTGTGTGTGTGTGTGTGTGTAGCGGTGGGGAGGTGAGAGGAAGCAGGGGTGGGGTGGGGAGGGGAGTGAGGGGAAATGATGAGGTGGGGAGACGAAGTGGGGAAGATGCGGGGAAGGGGAGAGAGAAGAGAGGAGAGGATAACTCAATTGTCCATGCTCAGGCAAGGCACATAATCTGGTAATCTTGTTGGGGACAGTTGAGTATTGTCTATAGGTCACGTTGTTACGCTGATTGCTTTCTCTCATGCAATTTCATTTTGTATATTGTGTCTTCCAAAGTAGTTTATAAATAGCTCTAGGCTAGGGGCCCAGACTTTTATTTCTTCATATAGTAAGCCCTCAATAAATACCTCTTTGCCAGCTAGAGGACAATTCACCTTTGAACAGAAGTTTACTCCCCCTAAACACATTTGGGGTGTACATTCTGTCCTGGTGATAGACTTTTCTGTGATTTGATACTCATAGTTTACTTTTGTTTCAAATTTCAATCATAACAAAATTTTCTGTTTATATAGTTATGAAGCAAATAGAGGTAGAATTTGTTTCACAATTATATAACTGATTTACTTAATGTTTTAAATCTTTTGGATGGTTACAAAACTGTTTCTGTAGGTTATTGGAATGTTTCACTGCATTGTTCATATGTTGGGTAGGGGTGGAGACATGTGCTTCTGAGCCTCCTGATTCTTCGCTGTGGTCTCTGAACAAAATCTCAAGCGCTGCATGTTTTTAATGTATCCAAATGCCACAGCCAGTCCTTGATTCCCAGTTTATGTTAATGCATGAAGGTTATTCAGATACATGTGCTCCAGCAGGTAATGGAATGTCAATCTCAGCAGATGCCAATTAGAAAGTCCTGGGCCAGTAGGCCCCTAAGGCATCCAGTCTTGTATAATATAAAATTATAATCAGCTGGATGGATCAACTGAGTTCAAGAGCCATAAATCTAGCTAGAAATACCTTCTCAGTATCAGATGGCCACTTCAGGAAAGGTGTAATGGATAAGGTCCTTTTGAGATGACCAGTGAGCGATTCACAATACTTCTGAAGAAGATTTTAGATATGTGATCCATAGTGTCCCCAGGAGACAATAACAACAAAAATATTGATGTATTTAAAACTAGCTTTCTTTAAAATTATTGCTAGTCAGGACTGGCTTTACGCATAACAGGAATTGAGGGAAACCAAGAAAGATAAGTTCCTGCTCCTCAAACCTTTCACCTATGGTTCATTTGATGCCTGCATTTCTGTCATTTTAGAGTCATGACTTGGATGGTTGGGGTATTGCTGCTCTGGGGAATTGAGTTGGTTATGTAAATGGTCCTGAGAAGGGCAGTGCTTTGCAACATTACCAGTCATTGCTGCCTCTGCATGAAGGGTTGTTTTTATTTTTTTGGTTGTTGTTGTTGCTGCTGTTGTTTTTAATCAGAGATGTGTTTTGGCAAAGAGTTATAGGATATTTGAGGAAATGTAATACTGGATAGGGACTTCTTCTGGACCAAGCAGAATGTATCTTGGTGTTCATATTCCTTGGCACTGGCAGCAATGGCAACACCTGCAGAGGATAGTTGAAATAGCACTAGACTGTGAGTTGGAGACCTAGGTTCAAGTCCCATCTCTGCCACTAATTAGATATGTGTGTACCTTAAGTAAATCCCTTCTTTTCTCTGAGCCTTAGTCTCCTTATTGAAAAAGGAGGGAATTTAGGAGTTCTCTCAAACTTTAAGATGCAATAAGAACTATGCAAAGGAGTGTTTTAAAAATTCAGAATTGGGGTCATCCTCCTGTTTTTATCCTTTGATTCAATAAATTTAGATAAGGCCCAGGAATCTTCATATTAAGAAGCACCTCAAAGGGATCTATATGCTTTAACGTTCACTCTTGAGAAACTGGATAGGTGCTTTCTAGGGTCTTTAACAGCTCTAAAAGTTATTTATTTCTGGTGGCTTTACTTGTGTTTCAGAATGGGAACAACTCATTTTTGTATGTTCATCTTCTTTTCTCTCTTCCTCTTTCTTTGTTCATATTCTTTCCTTCTCCTCCTACCTTCTCCCTTTGTCGCACTGTCTCATCTACAGGGTAACAGTTGGGTTCAGTGGGAATGGGAATGATTCAGTGAACACTAACTCTGAAAGTACAGGTAAGATCCCTGTTGGCATAGTTTGAGAGACAGGGACACTAAGCCACATTCCCTGGTTTGGGGTGGAGAAATGCTGTGTTCACCTCCTAGTGATACATGACACTTGGGATGCATGTTTTAATGAGAGACACATACTACGGGGAATGGGGAGTGTCACAGGGAGCAGAGAGAGGTTAAGGGACTTCTGATGGGTAAATGTGAAATGCCCTCTTTTTTCTACCCTCTCACTTGTGATCTATTGGATACCACTAGCAATTGGAAGAGCTGAAAGAACACAAGTAGCGAGAGATGGTATTCAAATCAAACTTTGAGGTGACCATTAAAACCAGTTGCAGATACAGTTGTTCTCAACCTGGCTGCATATTAGAATCTCCTGGGCAGTAGCTTAAAAGATTAACAATGCCTAGATCGTGCCATAGAGTAATTAAATCCAAACCTCTGAGGGTGGGTGTGGGTATTGGTTTCTTTTAAAATATTACCAGATTTTAGGGCTTCCCTGGTGGCACAGTGGTTGAGAGTCCGCCTGCTGATGCAGGGGACACACGTTCGTGCCCCAGTCCAGGAAGATCCCACATGCCATGGAGCGACTGGGCCCGTGAGCCATGGCCGCTGAGCCTGTGTGTCTGGAGCCTGTGCTCTGCAACGGGAGAGGCCACAACAGTGAGAGGCCCACGTACCGCAAAAAAAAAAAAAAAAGATAATAATAAAATAATTAAAAAACCCAGATTTTAAAGTGCAGCTAAGGTTAGGAACCACTGCTATAGGAGGGTTACTTATAGAAGTGAGAGAAATAAGACTTAAATAACTGATCTTCTAGCACATTGCTAAGCTGCTGGCCAGTACTGTCCTAGTAGGGTAGGCCTGGAAGTTTGTTTTTGGTGTCCCCTTTCTCCATTTGGCACCTAGCACTTCTCAACTGTGGGTTCTAACTTATCTTAACAAAGCATGTGCTTATGATGTGAACCTCCATCTATACATCTAGGCTCTGTTGTCTGTGCCTCCTCTTACCCAGGCTCAGTTCTCTGCTTCCAGCCATGGTAGAGAACACTCAGTTTGAGTGTCTGCATGATAAAAATTTGCTTTAAAGAATCAAGAGGGCTTTGGCTTTTATTGTAGTTGGAGGCTTTGAGGCCACTCACTGATATTGTCTCAATTTTAGCTTTTTTATGTCTTATCAATTCCAGCAATAAAAACCAAATATGTGAAATGAGAACTTTCTCTGATTTAGCTTGAGTCTCAATTTCTTTCAACTCCCAATTCTGGTTCCCACTCAGAAGAACATTTTGGTCTATATTGACGGTCTCCTTTTATATGTTGTTATCGAACATGCCCCTTTACACCTTGTCTTTGGAAACAACAGAATCTCTGGCATGCTCAGTTTTTTTGCTTGCTTTCAGCAGTGAAGTGGTCAGAAGGTTTTTCTTCCTCTCTGGTAAAGGTTATGTAAAACAATTTGCATTATACAATGAGCTTTCCAAATTCTTACTTTCATTTGATCCTTACAGCAAGTCCTTGGAGTAGGCTAGGCATGAGTCATTAGCATTCTTTTAAAAATGAGGAGATTAAGGTGCAGAGAAGTCACTTGCCCCAGATTTTTTCAGTCAGACTCAAAACCTATTTTCTGCATAGCACATATCACTAGAATATATCTTTCATATTGTTTGCTTATTCGTTTGGTCATTATCTGTCTTCTCTGCCATTAGAACGTAAGTTCAGTATGAACAGGGCTTTTATCTGTCATGTTCTCCTATATATTCCCCAGAGACTAGATTAGTACATGGCATATAGTGAATGCTTTTGTTGAGTGTTGAAAGAAACCTCAGTCTTCTTGTCCCAAATCCTGTGGTCTTTTAAATTCTTTATGGCTCCTCTTCTTTTGCCAGTGTTCAAAGAGATAGATGGAAAAATGCACAAATGGTCATGCAGCTAGTAATTAGTGGAGCTGAGACCAGAACCCAGGTTGTTTAATTCTCAGTAGAGTAGATTTGTGTTACTTTATTTTATTTTTGGATACTGGCAGATCTAATGGTATGCTATCTTTTTTGAAATATCCTTGAATGATGATGTGCATACTGTAAGGCCATGGACAGAACCAGGTCTACACATTCACCTTCCCCTATATCTGAGCTGAAGCTTTGGTAGTCAGTGTTCTGAGGTTACTTAGTGTTTCCACCATGGGGCCCCACCCTAGCCTGCCCCACAGTGTTCAGGGTCTTTCCAAATTCCTTCTCTCCTATGAAATTTTCACTGTCCTTTGACCCATTCTTAGTGCAGATGTCAGTTGCTAGCTGGATGGAGTCACCTTACCTCTTTGGGTCTCAATTTCCTTACCAAATAACAAGGAAAATAATATTTCCTCCTTACCTGTGTCATCTGAGTGGTATGAACATATAAAGTAACAATGTGTAGTTTATAAAGTGTTTTATAGTTATGAGGTATTACTAGTTTTTTTCTAGGGAACTGCTTAATATGGCAAACAAATCCCTTTAGGGCCCTAAGGTTTTTTATAATGGTTTGAGTTACCTTTTCTGGGTTTCCCAGTTAAATTTTAGCAAAGACATTCAGTACCTTCAACCTAACAGAGTAATTCCTGTGGTGGGAATTTTAAGACTCTTGGCAGAACTGTGAGGAACAGATTTTTATTTGGGTATGGGAGAAGGAGAGGTTTTTAGGGCTTCACTATTCATTCTCTTTCTTTGTAATGTGGCTCACCTTAACTCTTTGTTCATCCTATGTAGCTGCTCCCTGTGCTGAGTCACAAATTGCTCAGGACTGCCAATACCTTGTGATGGCCAGTTTGGCTTGAAATGATTCGAACTGATCCCAGCTAGTTATAGTTCATTTGGTTCACTTCCCGAAGGTTTCTCAGTATAGTTCTCCTGTGCTGAAGCCCAGTAGGCAGCAGATCTCTGCTGCGCAGGTACAGTTGAATTGGGACAGTGTTTGATCGCCTGCTGATGTGTGTGACTGGGGGACCTATGCCAGTGAGGTGAAAGGTGAGGGTTAGATAGTGTACAGAAGCCCTCATTTGAAAAAGCTGGGGCCAAACAGGAAGGTGTCTGATTCATATGGAAACTTGCCCCAGTGTGTACTCAATGGGGCCCTTTTGTGAAAGTCTGTCAACAAGTGCCTTTTGCAGAGTTGTGAGAAACAGAGGTTGGTGTCTTTCCAGGCATTTTCTTGTCAGAGCCATCATTCCAGAAAATTATAGAGTGTGGATTGAAACTAAGATTATAGGTTTAAACAGTCCTCGCCTCTCTCTAACTAGGGACAGCCTAAGCAATGCCCAGAAGCTAAATTTGGTCTTAGTCATTATGAAAATTGAAAGTAATGCTTTACAATTAAGAGTTTGAAAACAGCCTTTAATTTAAATTCCATAAAATATTGATGGGGTGGGAGAATGTAATGCTGAGGGCTCAGGGGGCCTGTATTAAAGATAAGTAAAGGCTTTTAAAGCTTTGTCACTTGTTTAAATGTGGTTCAAGGGCCATGGCAATCTCAAGGCTTTGAGATTGGTTGGTTATCTCAGGTCCTGTGAAATGGAGTCTTCAACATCCTTGTAGCAAGAATCACTAGAATCACTGCCTAGAAAGGCAAAATGGAGGCTAGGATTCTAGACAGGTAAGGTGGACTTTAAATAAATGAAGCTTAGAAATAAAGAAAAGTAGGTTTAAGAAATAGGGATATTCTGGAAGGACTGAGGAAATTTTAAAAATATAGAAAACCTGTCTTATCCTGAAATGTAAAAAAGGAAGGAGTAGTCAAGACAGAGTGCAGGTGGGACCAAGAAAAAAAAACAAGGAAAAGCATTGGAAGACATCCTGTAACTCCCCACTCAGCAAGAGAATCCCAGCCTCTCAAGACATTGAAAAAATCCTGGACATCACAATCTCTCCCTAATTTGGAAGAGCCAGAACTAAAAGGGAAGGTAGCAGGACTCTGATGTAGAGACTATCATATTGTGAAGGAGGCTGATCTGAGTCTGGCCATGGTGGAGAAATTTCACTAAATAGAGGAAGTAGAGAAAAAGTTCCTTTGCCAGCATTGCTTGTGGCTCTGGCTTCCTCTTCTTTACCTTTAGGCTCTTAGATTACTGGAAACTAGCTTATGCTGTGTATGTTTGGAAGTGTGAGTGTTATATTTATGTTTTCTTTTTGTTTTGAAGTTTGCAATGTGTAGGTGTTTTATTTATTTATTTTTTAAACAGCAGGTTCTTATTAGTTATCTATTTCATACATATTAGTGTATATATGTCCTTCCCAATCTCCTAATTCATCCCCCCCGCATATTTATGTTTTCTAAATGGTGTATATGTGTGTGTTTGGGGATGGAGGAAAATGGAAGAAAGACGCATCTAAAGTCCTACCATCCTAAGATAACCGTTTTAGAATGACCATCCTTTTGTGTGGCTCATTATGTGTATATATATATATGTATGTTACTTTTTGTAAATGGTATAATAGTCTAAGCTTTATTGTTTAAGGACATCTTTTTTTTTTTTTTTTTTTTGCGGTACGTGGGCCTCTCACTGTTGTGGCCTCTCCCGTTGCGGAGCACAGGCTCTGGACGCGCAGGCTCAGCGGCCATGGCTCACGGGCCTAGCCGCTCCGCGGCGCGTGGGATCTTCCCGGAGCAGGGCACGAACCCATGTCCCCTGCATCGGCAGGGGGACTCGCAACCACTGCACCACCAGGGAAGCCCCAAAAGGACATCTTTTGAGGGACTTGTCCTTACCCTCTTCTCTTCCTTCTTGTTACACTCCCCCAAGATGACCAAAGTTAACAGCCTGACATATATCCTTCTATACATTTCTCTAGATTAATTTCATATCATTCAAACACACACACAGGTTTGTTTGGTCATTATTTTATAAAACTGGTTAGTATGTTATACATTTTCTGTATCTTTTATTTATTAATCAGTACCTAATGGATTTGGTGAATTTTACACAATTCTCAATGACAGCACAGTAGCTCATGATATGAATAATGTACCACAGTCTATTCGATCATTTCCCTATTAATTCATTGTATTTCTCGTTTGTTGCCGTAACCATTGGTGCTGCAGTAAGTATTCTTGTATTAGTTTAAACCATATGAAATTGCTATTTTTGTGTACCAAAAATAGCCAACCATCAATAAAAAATACTAGAATGTAAAAAAATAAATCAGAAGCAGTAGGGATCAGGTTTGAGAATGTGGCAAATAAAATCATCAATTAATGCAGAGAAAAAGAACAAGGAGATAAAAATATGAGAAAATCAATAATAAATATAATAGACTAGAGAATGGAGAACCAACATGTGGCTAATCTGTATATCTGAAGATAAAGAATAAATGCAATAGAAGCAATAATAGAAGAAAACATCTCCGAAATAATGACTGAATCTGCAGATCAAAAGGGATCACCAGGTACCAGTCAAACTAATAAGATGTGACTGACATCTAAATAATCCTGGTAAATGTCCTGAATTTCAAGACAGAAGAAGAAAATCTACAGGAACCCACTTAATAAAAAAAAAGAAAGCAAAAAGAAACAACAAAACCCCAAAATAAACAGGTCACCTCTAAATTAAAAAAATAGGATAACCCTAGATTTCAACATGATATTAAATGTCATAAGACAATGGAGTGACATTTACATTTTTTATAGAAAAATATTTTGACCAAGGAGTTCTCTACCCTGACAGTGCAACATAAAGATACCTTCAGAAATGCAAGAGCTCAGAAAATGCACCCTCTGTAGAATCCTTGGAAAAGGAAGGGGGCAACTCAAAATAGATTCAAAGCAACTGAAAACAGTGAAAAATAAAGACTTTAAGAATGTGGACTATGTTATAAAAAGATTGATGCATACATTGACTCCATTTAAACATAGAAGTATTGTAAAAAATTTTGTAGATAAGGTGATAACAAACAGAATACAGAAATCATTAATAATCCTTGAAAGAACAGACAACATTTTAAACATTGAAAATACAAAACTAAGTCTAAAATCTCATACTATGCCACCATTACCTGGAAGAAATGGGGTTGGGGAAGGAAAGTACAGAAGGAATTAGTAGATACTGTTTCAAGGAGAACTATAGATTCAAATTATTTTAGTTTTAAGGGTAACCTCTTGCAGAATTAAAAGCAGAAAGTATACTTTCAAATTGCTAAAGCAGAAAAAAATCAAAGAAAATCCACATTAAAAAAGGAGATAGGAAGAAAGCATAATTCAAATACAACAGCAGAAGTAAGACCAAGCGATGCCAATAAATGTGTGTGAGTAGGACAGAGATTCTCAGATGGACTTAGGAAACAATATTCAACTACAGTTTCTGTAGTTTGTGAAAGACACATCTAAAAGTTACTATTAAGGGTGAAAGGTAGAAAAATTATATATATGTATAATATATATATATATATATATATCAGCAAATCAAAATAGAAAGAAAGCATATAATAAAGTGGAATCTAAAGCAACCACATTCATAAGATGAGGCAGTTAATTTATTAATTTAGCATTGCTATAATAAGGTAGTCACTAGCTACAATGTGGCTATTTGAATTTAAATTTAATATAATTAAAATTAAATTGAAAACGTTCTGTTCCTCAGTAATACTAGACACATTTCAAACGCTCAGTGGCCACATGTGTTTAAGTGCTCAATAGTCAGAACATTGGACAGCACTGACATGATTTCATCATCTCGGTTCAGTTAGAAAGTACTGGTAAGGAGTACACTGTATATTAAGAGTGTAACATTTATGAACCCTAATACACAAAATATGATCCATTCAAATGTAATAATTTAATCCTGACAGATACAAGGAGAAACTTACAGAATGCCAGTGGTAAAAGGGGACAGAATGTGTATCTTTTTTTCTATGACAGATAAAAATGCAAAATGTATATAATAATATAGAGGGTCTGATTATTTTAATTAATAAAGTTGAAGTAATCAATTCATGAAAAAATTCTTTTTCCTAAAGAACTATATCTTATTTTGTAGTACCATGTGACATTAAAAATGTAATCACATATTGACCACAATGTAAACCTCAGCTCCAAAAATCAAAGATAGTACATCATTCAGTAGTATTTGCAATTAATAATAGATGTACAAATGGAAACCTTCCACATAGAAAATTCAAAACACGATTTCAAAAAACTTCTTGGTTTGAGAAGGAAAACAGAAGCCACAGTATCAAAATACTTAGAAAAATAACAATAATGAGAATACTATGTGTCCAAATCTAAGAGGGATTGACAAGCTTTAATCAGAGGGAAATTCATAGCTCTACAAAATTTCTTTTATTAAATGTTAAAGTTCCAAAGTTAGAACATCATAAATATAAGGGAAAATATGAGGAAGGAATTAATAGGGCTATAAGCAGATATTAATGAACTAGAAAAAAAGAAATCCAGTGAAACCACATGCAAATCTGAATACTTTTTCTTAAAAAAAAAGTAGGGGGGACAAAATCCTAGCCTAATAAACCTAAGAGGGGAAAAATCCTCAAAATTAAAAATGAAAAATGGAATATAACTGAAAATATGGAGGAGAGTTCCAGAATTATACAGAAGTCATGTACAACTTCATGCTTTTAATTTGAAGATCTCAGTGATAGATACTTTTTTCAAAACATAAATTACTAAAATTGTTCAATAAGTAAAAAGCCTTACAGATGGGATAAGCAAGAGGTAGTACCTATGGGTATAACTTTCCAGATGAAGTGTGTTCTAATTCTTTATTTTTATTTTAAGCATTAATTTTTAAACACTAATTTTATTTTTATTTAGCTAAAAAACACAACTTAAAATTTACCAGTCTAATCATTTCTAAGTTTATTTAGTTCAGTACCATAAGTCTATTCACGGGATTGTGCAACCAATCTCTAAAACATTTTCATTTTGCAAAACTGCAACTCTGTACCCATTAAACAATAGTTTCCCTTCCCCACCCCACCGTGACTGCCCCCTGCCCCAGCCCCTGGTAACCACGATTCTACTTTTTGTTTCTATGAATTAGACTCCTTTAGATACCTCATATAAGTGGAATCATACTGATTTGTCTCTTTGTGGCTGGCTTGTTTCACTTAGCATGTCATTTCAAGGTTCATCCATGTGACAGGATGTTCTTCCTTTTTAAGGTTGAATAATATTCCATGTACCACATTTTAAAAAATCCATTTATCCATTGATGGACATCTGGGTTGCTTTTTAAACTTTTACACATATTTCATTTACAAAAATAATATTTCATAATGCACAATGTTCTGCATCTTGCTCATTGATATAAAATATTGAGTATGTAGGAAAAGAACTTTTCTTCATTGGATAGTGGATACATTATCAGTAACTAAAGACTTATAGAATGTATCCATGAAACCTGTCAATTTAGATGTTTAAAAACAATGGAAATCAAGAAGAGTGTATTTTAACTAAGCAGACAGGTCTGGGGGGCCCAGTATCCTTGATATGGATTTGTTCAGATTGTGATGAGGGTGGAATTTGTATAGGTAATAATTAGAATTGTGATGGAAAGTACTCTTTTTATCCATTGCTTAATAAAGGCCTGCTTAAATTAGGGATCATTGTGAAGTGAATTCAAACCACATCTCAGCCTACTTACTTTATGTGTACACTGGGAAGATAACTTTCTTCCCCAAACCTTAATTTTCTCATATTTAAAAAAATGGGGTAAAACCTACCCATTTTTTCAGCTTTGTGAGGGAAAATGTGACAAATTGATTAGAAAATATATTTGATACACAGTAAATTTCTTTTACAATTCAGGTTATCCACTAGATTTTCTTTACCCAAAGAGGATCTTGTGTTTCTTTGTTCAATAAAAAAAGTTATTGAGCAGTAATTTACATACAGTGAACTGCATATATTTAAAGTGTACAGTGTGTTGAGTTTTGACATATTTATGTATCTATGAAATAAGGATACGGAATGTTTCTATTACCTCAGAGTTTCCTTGTACCTCTTTACGGTTCATCTCTCTCTTTACCCTTTCCCTCAGGTAGCCATTGATCTCCTTTTTATCATTATAGGTTAGTTTGCCTTTTTGAAGTTCTAAATTAATCTTATGATCTATTCTTCTTTTTTGTCAGTCTCTTTTTACTCAGTGAAATGATCTTGAGGCTTATCCCTGCTGTGTGTATCAGTACTCATTCCAGTGTATTGCTGAGTAGTATTCCATTTATCCATTCACCATTCACCTGATATACTTTTGGGTTGTTTCTAGTTTTTAGGGATAATGAATAAAGCTAGTATGATCATTTATGCACAAGTTTTGGACATAAGGTTTTTTTTTGGGGGGTGGGTAAATATCTAGGAGTGGAATTGCTGGTCATACAGCAGTTCTATTTTTAGTTTTTTGCAAAACCTCCGTACTGTTTTCCACAGTGGCTGCAGCAATTTACATTCCCACCAACAGTGTATGACGATTCCCTTTCCTCCACATCCTTGCCAGCAGTTGTTATTTGTAGACTTTTTGACAATGGCCATTCTGACTGATGTGAGGTGATATCCCACTGTGGTATTAATTTACATTTCTCTGATGATTACTAGTGTTGAGCATCTTTTTATGTATCTGTTGGCCATCTGCATTTCCTCCTTGGAAAAATGTCTATTCAGTTCTGCCCATTGTTTTAATTGGGTTGTTTGTTTTTTTTGATGTTGAGTTGTATGAGCTGTTTATATATTTTGGATATTAACCCCTTATTGATCATATCATTTGCAAATATTTTCTACCATTCAGTAGGTTGCCTTTTCATTTAGTTCTCCATAAGTATGTGCATTTATTTCTGGGCTCTCTATTCTGTTCCAGTGATCTATGTGTCTGTTTTTGTGCCAGTACCACACTGTTTTGATTACTGTAGCTTTGTAGTATAGCCTGAAGTCAGGGAGCATGATTCCTCCAGCTCTGTTCTTTCTCAAGTTGTTTTGGCTATACGGGGTCTTTTGTATTTCCATACAAATTTCTGAATTCTTTGTTCTAGTTCTGTGAAAAGTGTCATGGTTATTTTGATAGGGATTGCATTGAATCTGCACATTGCCTTAGGTAGTATGGTCATTTTAACAATATTGATTCTTCCAATCCAAGAACACCATATATCTTTCCATCTGTTTGTGTTGTCTTCAGTTTCTTTCATCAGTGTCTTATAGTTTTCTGAGTACAAGTCTTTTACCTCCTTAGGTAGGTTTATTCCTAAGTATTTTATTCTTTCTGAGGCAATGGTAAATGGGATTGTTTCTTTCATTTTTCTTTCTGATAGTTTGTTGTTAGTATATAGAAATGCAACAGATTTCTGAATATTAATTTTATATTCTGCAACTTTACTGAATTCATCGGTGAGCTCTAGTAGTTTTCTGGTGGCATCTTTAGGATTTTTTATGTATGGTAAGTATCATGTCATCTGCAAACAGTGACAGTTTTTTTTTTTTTTTTTTTGCGGTACGTGGGCCTCTCACTGTTGTGGCCTCTCCTGCTGCGGAGCACAGGCTCCGGACGCGCAGGCCCCGTGGCCATGGCTCACGGGCCCAGCTGCTCCGCGGCATGTGGGACCTCCCAGACTGGGGCACAAACCTGTGTCCCCTGCATCGGCAGGCGGACTCTCAACCACTGCACCACCAGGGAAGCCCAACAGTGACAGTTTTACTTCTTTGTTTCCAATTTGGTTTCCTTTTATTTATTTTTCTTGTCTGATTAGGATTTCCAATACTATGTTGAATAAAAGTGGTGAGAGTGGGCATACTTGTCTTGTTCCTGATCTTGGAGGAAATGATTTCAGCTTTTCACCATTGAGTATGTTGTTAGTGGGTTTGTCATATATGGCCTTTATTATGTTGAGTATGTTCCCTCTATGCCCACTTTCTGGAGAGTTTTTATCATAAAAGGATCTTGAATTTTGTCAAAAGACTCTTCTGTATCTGTTGATGATCATATGGTTTTTATTCTTCAATTTGTTAATGTGGCATATCATATTAGATATTTAATATTTTAATAAACTTTTAAACTGTGTTCCAAAGCAGTTGTACTGTATATTTTCCACTAGCAGTATATGAAAGTTTTAGTTTTTCCACAGCTTCTCCAACTCAGTGTTGCCATTCTTTTTATATTTAGACATTACAACGGGTATTTGGTGTTATCTCATCATGGTTTTAAATTACATTTCCATAATGATCAATGAGGTTGAGCATTTATATTTTTTTTGGCATTTATATATCTTCTTTATGAAGTGTCTTTTCAAATATATTGCCCATTTTTCTATTGTTTGTCATTCTAGCATTGACTTATAAGAGTTCTTCATATATTCTGGGTAAAAGTCATTTGGCTGATATGTGAATTGCAAATATTTTCTACCAATCTATAGCTTGCTTTTTAAAACATTTATTTATTTATTGTATGTATTTATTTTTGGCTGCGTTGGGTCTTTGTTGCTGTGCGGGCTTTCTCTAGTTGCAGCAAGTGGGAGATGCTCTTCATTGTGGTACACGAGCTTCTCGTTGTAGTGGCTTCTGTTGTTGCAGAGCCACTGCATTGTGGGCTCTAGGCATGCGGGCTTCAGTAGTTGTGGAACACGGGCTCAGTAGTTGTGGCTCACGGGCTCTAGAGCACAGGCTCAGTAGTTGTGGCATACGGGCTTAGTTGCTCCGCAGCATGTGGGATCTTCCTGGACCAGGGCTCGAACCTGTGTCCCCTGCATTAGCAGGCAGATTCTCAACCACTGCACCACCAGGGAAGCCCCTATGGCTTGCTTTTTAGAATACACTTTATTCATGAATTTAGATAATACATATACTCAGTACAAAAAAAAAAAAGAATGCAGTGTATACAGAGTACAAAATAAATTTCCCCCTTCACCTGTCTCCTGGCTCCCAGATTGGTCTATACTTCCAGAGATTGTCAGAGCAAGCATTGCATAAGTGTTTCTGCAGATGGATTTGGGGCATTAAGAGGGAGAGTTGTCATGGTGTCATCTTGGATCCTGTACAGTGGAGCTGCACAGAGGGATGTGGAAACCTAAGCAGAAATACACAGGAGGTCTACTGCCAGATGCCCAAGGGTTGAAGATAGAGTCCCAGTTAGCAATCTAAACTCCTGGTCCTAGAGCAACGAGAGCTGCATCTGCTGGGTCATAGGAACAATAGAAGAGATGGCCCGTTGAAGCAATCCAGGAGATATGGTCCACTTTAATTATCTGCCAGGTTCTGGGCCCAGACTCAAAAGAGCCCTGTGTTAGTCAAGTAAGAACTATTCTATCCCTCAACTGCCCCCACCTCTTTGACCTGGAGCTTCCACTATAAGGGTGTAGGAGAGAGCACGATCAGGGAGAAAACATGCTAGCAGAAGGAGCTGCTACATTGCAACCTCGCACCCTGAGCTAGGAGAGATTTAATTTAGGTAAAGTTGGGATTTTTCATTATTACTGGAAATGATTGAGCTGAAAAGTCATAGGCCTATTGGAGTTTTTATCCATGAACAAGGGAATAGTCCTCTCATTGAATTAAATTTTATTGGGATGTTGGGAGAAAAAATTGCATTTTGATCAGAAGACACATTTCCAGTCAGTGTACTAATTTCATAAGTACAAATGTGTATATATAATCTCTTCACACACATGCACACACACATTTATACCATACCTACCATTCTGCACTTTGCTTTTATCACTTAAAATATATAGAGATCATTTTATACCCATATGTAGATATGCCCTACTAGTTTTTCTTTCGTTATGGCTTCATAATATTCCATTTTATGGATGTACCATAACTTATTTAAGCAGTCCTCTATTATGGACCCCTAAGTTAAAACTCATCTACTTCTATATAGCAGAGGAAATTATCAACAAAATGAAAAAGCAACTTATGTAATGGGAGAAAATATTTGAAAACCACATATGATAAGGGGTTAATATCCAAAATAATTAAGGAATTCATACAGCTCAATAGCAAAAAACCAATCCTATTAAAAATGGACAAAGGACTTAATAGACATTTTTCAAAAGAAGCTATTCAAATGGCCAACAGGTACAGGAAAACATGCTCAACATCATTAATCACCAGGGAAGTGCAAATGAAAACTTCAGTGAGATATCGCCTCACACCTGTTAGAATGGCTATTATGAAAAAGACAAGAGATAAGTGTTGGTAAAGATATAAAGAAAAGGGAGCGCTTGTACACTGTTGGTGGGAATGTAATGGTTCAGCCGTTATGGAAAACAGCATGGAGGTTCCTCAAAAAACTGAAATCAGAACTACCATATGATCCAGCAACTCCACTTTTGGTTAAATACCAAATCTGAAGGAAAAGAAATCACTGTCCTGAAGAGATATCTGCATACCTGTGTTCATTGAAGCATTGTTTACAATAGCCAAGACACAGAAACAACCTAAGTGTCCATCGATGGATGAATGGATAGAGAAAACATGAAGCGTGCGCACACACACACACACACACACACACACACAGAGGAATATTATTCAGCCATAAAAAGAAGGAAATCTGCCTTTTGTGACAACCTGGATGGACCTTGAGGGCATTATACTAAGTGAAATAAGTCGAAGACAGATACTGTATGGTCTCACTTATGAAATGTGGAATCTAGAAAAACCAAACTCATAGAAACAGAGAGGTGGGGAGTCGGGGAAATTGGGTGAAGATGATCAAAAGTTACAAACTTACAGCTATAAGTAGATCCTTGGGATGTAATGTACATCATGATGACTATAGTTAACAATACTGTATATTTGAAAGCTGCTAACACAGTAGATCTTAAAATTTCTCATCATAAGAAAGCAAATTTATAACTGTGAAGTGATGAATGTTAACTTATTGTGGTAATCATTTTGTAATACATACATAAATCAGATTGTTATGTTGTACACCTAAAACTTATACAATGTTATATGTCAATTATATCTCAATAAAACTGGAAAAAGTAGAACTCATCTTTTTTTTTAGTTGTATGTAAATTTGTTAACCATAATAGAATTGTAGAAAAGCCTCAGTGGTTTAGGTATACTTCTTTTAAAAGGAGGAAAAAGCAGTATATATTTTGGTATAGCCAGATGTGATATTAGTGGTGCTAATAGGAAAAATTGTAAGAGTTAATAGCTTGAGGTCTATTTCTATTGTAGTTGTAACCAAAAATTGGTTAAAATTTAGTCTCTGTTCTTTTTTTTAAATTGAGATATAATTGACACATGATTAGCCATAGTGTGGACCCTAAACCAGGTACCAGGTACACATTATAAATCTTCATGTTTACTTTAAACATGCTGACAGCCTAGTTCATCTTGACCCACTGCCTTGGGATTGTAGAATAACATCATAATTAGTAACTATGTAAACAGTCCTATAGTTTAGTTCTCAAAGTTTGAATAAGGGTCATTGTCATGGGTACAGACATCCTCTTAATCCTCCATTTTTTGAAACTGGTCTGTTGACTCTGCATGAGTAAAGACAAAATAAATCTACGTCATTTTACTCCTACCGCCTTTTTCTGCCATCCTACTCTTTCTTCTCCTAATTGTAGTTAGTTATATTATTTTCTTGCTTATTTGTTTAGCTTTACACTTTTAAATATGCCTATACATTTGATTTGATTTATCAGTCTTAGATGATATCCTTTGGTCACCAACTTTAAAGTATGAAGAAATCAATACACCCTACCTTTTCTCTCCCTCCCTATCTTTATTTTTTTAGTTATATAATGTTTTGCATTTTCATTTATAAGATTTCTATCTTACTCTGTAACCGTAATTTCCAGGGTTATTTTAATCTTAGTCCTGTAGTTAAGTGGTTTCCGTGCTCAATGTTAATGCTCTTGCTAGAGAGTCTCCATCCATCTTTTGAATAGGCTGACATTTGTCCTGCAGCAGTTTTTTCAAGGTGCGCTTACTGGAATGTTATTCTATAAATTCTTGTATAATCTAACACATTTGTTACTTTTGTTCATGAAAGACTATGTAGCAGATTATGGCTGACATTTTCCTTTTTCTGAAGATTTTGTAGACAGACATTGCTTCACTTTCTTGTAGTGTTGACTGTTGCACTGGAGACATCTGAGGCCAGCCTAATAATATTCCTTATCAGTGTCTTTCTCTTTTTTTTGTCTAGATACCCAAAGCGTTCTTTGTTCTTGAAATCTAGTTATTTTACTAAGATATATTTTAGTGCTGAGTGTTCTGTGTCAATTTTTCTAGGGTCATGGTATGTTTTTTCAATCTATATATTTGGGTTTTTTGTTTCTGGGGAGATTTAAATATTTTCTAGTCCATGTTTTGTTTTATTTTTTATGCTCCTCAGTTGTATTTGTTTTGGATCTCCTTTGTCTATCTTTTACGTATCTGTTGTGTTATTTTGAATCCTGTTAAACTTTTTGTTCATTTCCATTTTTTAACCTTTTTTTATCCTGTATACCATATATTTCTTACCAGCTTTTCAACAGTATTAATTCTCTTTTGTGTTATTTGCAGTGTGGTTTTATTTTCTTCTTCCATTGTCTTTTTTTTTTTTAGTTTATCAGTAAAAAGTTTTATTCTTATATATCATTTTCTCTAGGAAACTTTCTCTGACCCCTCAATTGCAGCTCTTACAGCCTTCGGTGCTTTCCTGATTATAGCACATCACACAGATTTGAAAACTCCTGTTTGTTTGTCTGGAAACTAGACTCGAAGCTTTGCGAAGTCAGGGACTGTGTTTATTGTTCTTGTTCAGTGATGCATCCCCAGCATCTGGCTTGTAATAACCCTGCCATTTATGCCCTGAATTGTCTGGAAGGGCTTCGAGATGAAGCTCATCACCAGAAAGAACACAATCTTGTGAGTCTCTAATTATGAACATGCACTGAATTTTTAGCATGGTGCAAAAAAGAGTTCTGTACTTTTTCCAGTTGTTCAACTTACAGTTCTGAGTTACATGAATGCTCTAGGAGTCCGTTCTTTCCCTAATGACCCTCCAGCTTCCATTTTCTATCTTTTGCCTTCCCCCAGTGTTCTGGCTCTTTATCTAATAATCAAAGCCATGGACTTTCATTTGAGACTTTTTTCAGGGAATATTGAGGATGATTTTGTAGAATAGTTGATTAAAGTCTTTCTTGGAAGCAGGCTTAAATCTTTCAGTTGCTTCTGAGTGGTACGTGTATGTGACAGATATTTTTCTTATTAATATTGGTGGCTCATTATTTTGCTAAAGTTGTCACTCATCACTAAAGATGCTAATAAGAAAGAAGGTAGATAGGGATGAGGGGTGAGAAATTCTGCTCTGCTAATTCTAGGAGGTGCTCAGTAAATACTTCTTGAGTGAAAGAATGAGTAGTGTAACTAGGAGTGATGCTTGCTTTCTTTTTTCTGTGTGTTTGCATGTGAGCACACATGTGTACACATTTTTCAAGTATTCGTCAATGTGTATATAAAAAGTTTGCAATAAGAAACGTTGTTTTAAATTTTAAAACTTAAACTGTAAAGAAAGACAATTTAAGTGGGGCTTATTACCATCCCATTACCACCTTACATGGTATGAACTGAGAGACTCTGAAAGATGCCTCTTACCAAACTGATCTTCCATACTTGCCTCAGGGCCTGCAACTCCACCATCCTTTGGGCTGAGGTGTTAAGACATTTGAATGATTACCGGTTATATCCTGGCTTCGTGTAGCAACCCCTGCCCATTTAAATACTTTTAACATGTTATGATTCTTTTTCCTTTTTCATACCCTTCTTGTATCGTCACCCGTTTGCCCCTTTCGGTTAGGCTGTTGCTTTCTTAGTCACTTTATTGTTTTTAAGCTATCCAGCAGGAATTAGAGAAACAAACAGCAACAAAATAAAACAAGTGGGCAGGGACTGGAGGGCCTAACATTTGGAGTGTCAAGCTCTGCTTACTAGCCCCAGACACATGAGCTGAAGCCAAACAAATAACAGTTCTTAGGTTGACATTCAAGTCCTATAATCCTAATCTGCAACTCCCTGAATATTACCTTTGGTCTCTCCTATGTTTGTGCTTCTCTGAAAAACTGTGCATCTTGTTGTGGGTAGCTTTGTGTGGGGGATAGTGATGGAGATGCATTCAGACTTCTTAACCCTCTCCAGCTCTGCCCTGGAGAGTCTGGTAGCTGCTGCTGCTGCTGCTGCTGCTCATGCAAGTTGTTTCAAAGGGAATGCCTTCTTCCTAGCTTCTCAAAATCCTACAGTTTTTAAGGGTCTAGCTCAAATCCTACCATCCCCATGGTGTCTTCTGTGAATTCCTCAGTGTTCTTTTGGTCTCTGAACCTGACTATCTGGATTCAAATCCAAGCTTCATCACTATGAGAAGTGTGACCTTGGACAAGTTACTTAAGCTCTCCGTGCCTTGGTTTTCTCACCTATAAAGTGAGAATGGTAATAGTGCCTACTTTATCAAGTTGGCTGTTGTGAGGATTAAATGGGTTAATATAGGTAAAAGACTGTGGACACTACCTGGCAAGAAGAATAGCTCCTGCTCAGCAATTATTAGATATTATTGCTATTATTCTAATGTGGTTTATAACATACAGTTAATTTTTTGGTTAGGATTTTATGGCTCTACTTTATCTTCTTAAGTGATCTTGGGGTAATGTAATATAATGGAAAAAGTGTGAATTCTGGATCCAAACTGCCTGAGTTTGGGTCCTAGCTGAGGTACTTACTAACTCTCTCTCTCTGATCTTGGACAACTTTTTAACCTTTGTGAGTCTTGGTTTCATCATTGTATAATGAGGATAATTATACCAACCTACTGCAGAGAATCTTTGTGGGGATTAAATGAGATAATGCTTATAGAGTACCAGATACAGTAGATGCTTCCTAAATGGAAATGCTATTATTATAAATTTTAGTATCCATAGTGCCTAGGCCCAGATTAGGCACTCATTATATGTTTTCTAAATGGTCTAAAAGTGAAATATTCTGCTTTTTCAGGCATCTGTCTTTTGTGTTATTCAGGGACAGAGTGAACAGAAAGAGATGACTGCATCTTTGAGCTCTTAAAGTTAACTCCAAGCTCAGTATCTTTCCTACCTATCAAGCTCTGGCCCTTTTTCTTGTGTTAGGTCCAATGATGATGATGATGAGGAATAATAATAAGAGCAACTACTGTTCATTGATTTCTAACTATGTGCAGTGTATGTGCTAAATGCTTTACATAAATTATCTGTAGTCTCATTTCCCTGCTTGCTACATTCTCTCCCTAAGTATTCTCATCCATTATCTTGTCTTCAAATACCATCTATGCCATCTATGTGCTGATGACTCCCAAATTCCTATCTTTACTCCTAGACATGAGGAGCTAGACCTGTATAGCTCTTCTGAGCTCTAGACCTGTATATCTAACTGAAAATTTGACATTGGTGTTTGGATATTTCAGAGGCAACTGAAACCAAATGTTTCAAAAGTGGACTGTGCCTCCTACAGTGCCTGCCACCTCAGTTCCATTCTGCTTTTCCCTCTGTGTATCCTGTCACTACATGGCACCACCAACTATTCAGTTGCATCCCACATTCAGAACCTTGACAAATTCTGTTAGTTTTTCTCCCAAAATGTATAATAAATCTGTCTCTTTCCTTCTTCAATATCACCATCATAGTGGAAGCTACTGTCATTTTCTCTGCGGATTATAATAGCTTTCTAACTGGTCTCACCTCTCACATACTTGTTCCGTTTTAATCTGCGTCTATACCTTGGTCAGATTTTTTCTTTTTACTTTTTTAAATGAGGTATGACATACATATAGTGATATGTACAAAGTGCATTAATCTCAAGTGTATAGCTTGATTAATATTTCCATATGTATATACTCATGTAACTATTCCCTACATCAAAATAGACTGTTTCCAGCACCCCAGAAGGCTTCTTTGAGCTTCCTCTTAGAGGTAACTGCTATTCTGTAGTCAGATTTCTAAAAGTGATCATTTGGGGGAAAGAAAAAAATGAACAAATCTTGAACTCCAGTTAATGATATGCATGGTGAAGTATTTAGGGTGAAGTGTATTGAAGACTGCAACTTACTTTGAAATGCATATGAAAATAAGGTGGACTGGATGCATAGAAGGATGACTAGATGAACCCACAGGTGATAAAACAAGTCTAATAAATGTAAATTATAGACTCAGTGGGTGGTATGTGGGTGCTTACTGTAAAATTCTTTGAATATTTTGGTAACTTTGAAAATGTTCATTATAAAATATTGGAAAAGGGGGATCTTTTGCAAACACAAAAGCACCTTGTTGTAGTACCTAAAACTCTTCAATGGCTTTCAATTGTACTTGATATAAAATATATAATCTTTAATATATCCTGAAAGGCCCAATATTGCTCCTAACAGACCTGTCCACTTTGTTCTCCCTCCACTCTCCCATCTCCCTCACTGTTCAAGCCACACTTGCCTTTTTCCAGTTCCACCAATATACGATGCTGAATGAGTGAATAAAAACAGCAAAGGTGTCCTAATAAGCAGCACACAACAATGAAAGCAACCTGGAGAGAGGGCAATTTTTCAGAAATACGGTCTCAGGCAGGTAGTATTGTGGTTAAAGGTGGGCAAGAGGCCTAGTTTCTAGTTGTAAAACACATCCAGCCATCAATTATTACTGCCCTGCTGTAAACATGAAGTCAAGTTATAGCATAGAGGGGACACTGTTGTCTCCCCCTTGTGACTGTAAGTTCCATGAGGGCAGAAGCCATGTCTAGCTTTTTCTCTGATGTATCTGTAGCACCTAGCACAGTCTCAGCCAGCTATGAAATAGACATTCCCTAAACATTTGTTGAATGAAATAATCTCATTATATCCTTATAACAGACCTATGGGATAGTTACCAATTTGACCCACATTTTTAGGTGAAGAATCTGAAGCTCATCCAAGGTAAATACCTCTCTCAAGCCCACACAGCTAGTAATAGAAGAGCTAGGATTCATACCCAAGTTAGTGTGACTCCAAAGCCCAGGCTCTTAGGTGCTCTTTGCCTTCCCTAATGTGAATATTCTACTCCTTGTGGAAGTCACCCTGAGAGTGAAAAGGGCAGGGCTTGAGAGGGCATAGGAGAGGAAAGGGTGGTTATTTAGGTGCCACTGGGGTGATTTCCCTCCCCCATAAACTCCTTTCTATTGGTGCTGGAAGCTGCAGTTTGGAGTCCACACCTGGAAGTGAGCAGTGCCCCTGCTGAGCCAGCACTCCTCCTTAAATTGGTGATTCATTTTGGCTAATCACCTTAGTTATATTCATTAGTTTTCTTTTCATTAAGCCAAATGTAATAACTGCCATTTTGGCTGGGTGTGGGGTTACGGTTGTGTAAAGCACTATGATGGAAAAATTGCTAGCATAAATGAAAAAGAATCTTCCCTAACCAAACCAGTTTGAGAAACTTACAAAATGAGGAGATCCATAGGCAGTCTCTGTGGCCTGACTTTGCACTGGCCTTTGGACCAAAGCACTCTCTGGCCCTGTGCCTAGGTGGAATAAATAGCTGCCCTCCTGCTGTGAAGTGAGGGGGGGGGTGCTTAGAAGTCCTTGATTACCATCAAGTCTTCCCCCTTATATGTTCCACAGTATTTGAAACCTTCACTGCTTCAGGTTAAGGGACCTAAGGCCTTATTAAACTTTAAATGTATCCTCTTGGGCCACCCGAAGTCACTATCAGCCATTACCATTTTATTAGCAGCTCTTGCCCTATTTCTTTATTATCCCTCTTCCTCAGCTTTTCCCAGCTGAGCCCATATATATCCAAAAGTACAGATTTGGTCATGCCTCCTGAGCCAGTCCTGAATGAGAAAAGAAGTAATAATCACAATTGTTAACATTTATTGAGTGCTTATTGTGTGCTAGGTACCCTATTAAGTACTTTACATGTATTATATCAATTTAATTCTTAGAACAACTCAGTGAGATTTTTATCATGCTCATTTTGTGGAGGGTCAAATAGAGGCACAGAAAAGTTAAGCAAATTGCCTAAGGTTACATTTGGTTTGGACAAACTAGGATTTTAATCCAGATGGTTTGATCTCAGAGCTCAGTATCTTAACTGTCATGCAATATGGCATTTGTCAGCCTCAGTCTGACCATTTGAAATTGTCTTATTGTTTATCTCCAAATGTGGTATACTTGTGAACTCTGAACTCCTACATGATCTTTAAGTCACAGCAAGAGAAGAACAGAGGCTGAGGAAAACAAATGGGTTTCAGAGTTGGCCTAGTGGAAAGCAAGGGTAACCAAGCAGTTGTGTTGCAGTTTTCTAAGTAATTATTATAAGAACTAACACTTATTGTGGACTTATTCTGTGCCAAGCACTGTGTTATGTTCATTATTTGTATTAACTTATCTGGAGGCAATAGTTTCAGAGGTCTAGCCTAGGTCTGTCTCCATCTTATCATTATCATTACCATCTAGGATAGGATCCTATCAGGAACACTGACTCAGTTAACTAGGGCTCTAATACTCTAAAACATCTTGCCAGTACCTTCTTGGGAGGTAAGAAACTGCTCTCTTTTGGTTAGCTGCTGGTTTGGGGACTTGTTATATATGGAAGAATCAGTTAGAACCTGACTACTGACTAAGTGTTTGATTACTTCTTGGATTATTTGCTGACTTAGTCACCGACCTTATTGGATAGTAGACCAATGTTTTCAGGTTTAGGACAGAAACCATCATATCCTATGGGAGACTGAGTTGCCCTCTCGTAAACTGGCCTTTGGGGCCAGTTTCCCAGTCTCTATACAGACTAGTCTTATCATCTTTGCAATTCACAAAGGTGCCTTCTTGGCAAGGCCCCAGCCTGCCTTGGGCCTAAGCCTCCTTGAGTTATGCCAGTGACCATTCAAACAGAAGACAGCTACTTAGACCTTTTTCTTGATGGAATTTTTAATTTCTTTTATGCTCTTTAGTGGAAATCAGAGAAGAATTCAGAAGTCCAAAGAATCATATGAAAAATATATTTCCATTTAGACAATAAAAACAACTATTGCATTTTGTTTTTATTGAGGTATGATTGACAAATAAAATTATATATCCAACTTTTGCATTTTGAAGCTACCTTGGCAGAGTGCTCTCCTCCATTTTACATCCATCCACAAAGCACCACTAACCACACTTTTCCTCCCTACTTGACTCAGTTAGAAGGATGCTTTAGCATACTTATCTAAAGATACAAAAGGTGGCACATAACACCATTATGTTTGAATAGTCTCAGGTAAAAGGTCTGGTTTTACTTTATTTTTAAAAAAGGTAGTAGTCCTACCCATTCTTATTAAAACATGTGCTCTACATCTTCATTATATTCACATAGGTGGGATATCTTGCACAGAGCTAGCCACACACTGATGCCTAGCCCAGTTATGTTTGCTCATTGGTGAGCTGGGGGAAGGGTAGAGTCTGTTAAGTGATGGAGAACAGCTATATAATTCATATGTAGATTAAATTCATAACCTTGGCCTCATGAGCTTTATGCCTTAACATACTGAGTTAACCATCAGGTTTACAAACTTGCTCATATATGCAAATTACATTCCCTTTACCCTGTTCCTCCAGTGCCAATTTGCAAGTGCATTTTGAGTCATGTGCAGAAACTACCTTTATGCAGATGGCAAGAGCTCTGAGACCAAAAACCATGAAGTGCCTTCTTAAAATGTGAGGTGTCATAAAATTTTGACACAAGGGTGGTTAGGTATACAAAAGAAGTATCTTCTGTCTTGTGATTTGCAGGACAAAAAAATAATGCTCATTTTATACTTGGAAATTTGGCTTTTATGAAGTCAGAAAGATAGGTAAAGGAAGAACTAGCTCCATCTTAGGCCGGATTCGTTCAGCATGCCATCACTCAGCAATACCAAGGGATCAGGATTGTATCTCAGTGTGTACATGAGCCAGTTTCTTCAGATGAACCCAAACTATTACCCTTGACCCTCAGTGGGATTTCCCTGAACAGCTCTAAAGATGAACAAATTGTATGTGACTTACTAAACCTGTTTCTAGATCAGTGTTTCTTAAAGTATGATCTATAAACCACCACTATCAGAACTGTATGGGGCATATGTTGAACATGTAGACTTCTGGACCTTACCCTAGACTTATGAGTCAGAATCTCTGGAGGTAAGGTCCAGAAATCTGCACATTTAACACATGCTCCTTTTCTAACTACTGCTCAACACTTTATATAGTTTTGCCTCATTTTGGAATGCTTTTTCCTTTATCCTTGCCTGTGGAACTCCTGCTCATCTCCCAAGACCCAGCTCAAAGGTTGTCTCCTCAGGCCATGTTGGTACACTTCCCTCATTTCCACCAGATAAGTTGGCTATGGAATGGGGAACATGGGGCATCAGAACTAGGGTCCAAGGAAGAGTTGAGAGAACTGAAATGGGATAGTATGGGAAGAGTTGGAAGATGGACTTTGAGTTTTACAGGGAGATTCTGCGCTGGGTTTCACGTGTACTGCAAGGGAGAGAAGTTGGATAAACCAGCAGCAAAGTAATAGCAGATATGATTGGTCAGAGCATTGAATTCCAGTCACATAGCAACCATGTTTGAGGGGGAGGCTTGGTGGCCATATCAGGACAAGGAAGTAGGAGGAAAACAGAGACAAAATGCCCACTTGACAACAGCCTCAGGAGTAGGGAAGGATAAAATTATTTTAAGGACTTCAGAAAATACTTGTATGAAACTGGATAAATATATTACTTGCACATGTATGTAGCCTTATTGAATGTATATATCCTGGGATTCAGTTACTATTTGTCACCATGTTTTCTCAACCATCAGTAGTGAAGTATAGCTATTGTCATGTGGAAGTCTGAGAAAATGTTTGATGGTAAAGAGGGGTTCCCATATTTTCTGAAAACAACTAGAAACTGTTAACCTAGTGTTGCAGTCAGTTTGGGCTGCTATAAAAGAATACCATGACTGGGTGGCTTATGAACAACAGAAACTTGTCTCTCACGGTTCTGGAAGCTAGAAGTCTAAGATCAGGGTGCCAGCATGGTTGGGGTTCTTGGTGAGGGCCTGTTCCCTGGTTCTTCTTGCTGTGCCCTCACAGTGGTGGAAGAGGTGAGAGAGCTCCGTGGGCCTTTTATAAGCATATTAATCCCATTCGTGAGAGCTCCATCCTCATGAACTAATCACTTTCCCAAAGCCCCATTTACTAATACCATCACAGTGGGGGGTTTAGGATTCCAACATAGAATTTTGGGGGGGGACACACAAACATTTAGTCCATACACCTAGTTATAAGATACCACAGTGTACAAAGTTTAAGTCTGCCGAAAAGAAAGGTGGAAGCCAGTCATTGCTGGCCAGTTAGCTCCTCAGGTAAAAGATAAATACCAGCAGGACTGGGCTCGGCTATGGTGAGAGTAGAAGCAGCTTGCTTTCTCCTCCAGGGTCACCATTCTGGGACTCTTTGTCTTATGTCCATGCTTGTCCTTCCACACATGTCATTCCTCTGGTACCCAGCAGCGCCTCTATAGGTGGTGGACTGTGATCTCTTACTGCCATGGGACATGACTCTACCAGAGAAACTTTGGTTTGTGCACGAGTCTTTTTACCTTGAGCTTTTACTCCTTTCCTACCAAGCTTCTGTCATGCTAAATGAGGTACCTGACATCCATGAACATTAGGCCTATCTCCCAGCAGTTATAAGGAGACAAAAGAAATGACAAAAGGTCACATATTGGTAAAAATAGCGTTGGGTGTCATAGTGCACATTGCTTTGAAATACCAGAGCCTTTACATTTTTCAAAAGCCAGTTAATGATCTGCCTCATTTTAGGAAGAAAGCATCTAATTGGACTAAAAGGACTTGACAGAGAGAGACTTTCATCTACAGATAAACTACTTTGTGACATGGAATGATCTAGTTGCCTTGAGCTCTCATTAATCTGTGTTACTCAAACTCACCATGTACGGACACGATAAATAGTTTTAGTTTTTGGGAAGTGCAGCAGCTATGTAACCCCTGAGGCTCTTAGCGACTACCAGGGTTCTCATGCAATCATAGAATGACAGAGCTCATTATTTTCCAAAGCCCTCATTTCATACTTGGGGAGACTGAGGCCTGGAGAGGCCTCGAATCGTAAAATATCAGTGTTTGAAGCCATTCTAATCTAGTCAAGGAGCTAGCTCAAACTCACCCAGTTAGTTAGCAGATGAGGCAGGACCACATTCCTGAGAGAATATATCATCATGGTTATGTTTAAAGTTTTGTACTTACTATGTTCCCAGCACTGTTATAAGCTCTTTATAAATGTTAACACCTATGAGGTGTTCACAACACACCTATGAGGCTGGTAATACTATTTTCAGCTCCATTTCACAGAGAACAAACTGAGTCACAGAGAATAAGTAATTTTCCCATCATCACCCAACTACCAAATGTTTTTTAAACCTAAATCTCAGTGTTTTGAGATTATTGGAAGGATTAACAGAAATCATACCTGTGAGGTTAGTAGTAAAGGCTTCGGATGAGTGTAAACTCTCATAATTATGGTTATTTTTACCACATATTGTAGTGGCAAAAAGTAGATTCTGAAGTTAGACATATCTGAGTTGCAATTCAGGCTGTGCCACTAATTGGTTGAGTGATCCCTGAGAGCCTCACTTTCCTCATCTGTGAAATGAGTATGATAAATATTTTACAGGGCTGATGTGGAGATGAAATGAGATGATCTGTGCTAAGCATCTGATGCAATACCTGGTATACAGCAGATGCTCTCTTCGTTTCCTATGGCTGTTGTAACAAATCACCACAAAGTTAGTGGCTTAAACAACGCAAATGTATTATTTTACAGTTAGAGAAATCAGAAATCTGAAATGAGTCTTACAGGGCTAAAATCAAAATGTCAGTGTGGCTGGTTCCCTGTAGAAGCTTCAGGGAAGAATTCATTCCTTGTTTCTTCCAGCTTCTGGTAGTTGTTGATATTCTTTGGCTTGTGGCCACATTAGTTCAACCTCTGCTTTAGTTGTCACATCGCCTTCTCTTCTCTGTCGTAGTATCTCCCTCTGCATCTCTCTTCTAAGGATATTTGTGATGGCTTTTAGGGCCCATCTCAAGATAATCCAGGACAATCTCCTTATCACAAGATCCTTAATTTAATCATACCTGCAAAGTCCCTTTTGTCATATAAGGTAACATGCGCAGGTTCCATGGATTAGGACCAGATATCTTTGGAAGACCGTTATTCAGCCTACCGGATGCTTAGTGATTCTTCTTATTAGAACCCAGGTCTTCTCAATACAGGGATGTTTCCTTTACATTTCACTTTCTTAGATCAACTTCCCATGGGCACTGTCTATAGAGCATTTAGAAACAATAATGAAACTAAAAGTTGATCTGCATTTTATCACCATATAGCAAAAATTCTAAACAACATCAATGATAAAATATTCTTTCCAACTGGGCAGACCTCTTGCTGCATCCCCCACTTTTGGCATATAGCTCCTCAGGACTGACTGTGAAGTCCTGGGAACCAGAGATAAGGAGCGATTTGGGCACAGTACTGTCTCCTGTCCTCTACTTATTTCACTATTTATTCTTGTACCCAAGTTCTCTTCTATAACTGAATGGGGTGTCATCTTACCCCTTATCCAAGGGTCCTGAAGGATGCTTTGAGGATAACTGGCAGATGAAACAGGATGGTGTCCTTTACAACATTGGACAGCAGTCCCCCCCGCCATTCTCCTTACAAAGGGCCTCACAAGAAAGGTTTAGGGGATGGATTCAGAGCTTCCCATAGCTCTTAATTTAGAATAAAAGAAATTATTCTTTATTGCCAGGAAATGAGGCAGAGATTGCCTGGTGGGAGGGTACATAAATTACTGTTATGACAAATGGAAAATGAAGGCACAATTAGAAGATGAAGGAAAGATACAAGGAAAGGAAGACTTACTCAGTCCCTCTGTGGTCTTTGTACCTATAGCTGAAATCTAGATTTTCAAAAGGAGTTTTAGAACCAGAGACTATGAGAGCTGCAAGAGACCTCACAGATCATTCACACTGAAGCCATCATTTTCCCTTTGGGGTAGATGAGTCCCCAAAAGGAGAAAAGACTCATCCAAAGTTCCACAATGAGGCAGGGGCAGAAATGTATTATGTTTTAAGAGGCAGATCACAATTTGCACAAGACGTCTCTCTTTCTCTCTCACACACACTCACACTTGCAGTCATACACACTTGTTTCCTTCCCCTTGTCCATTAATTGATTTTTAAAAAAATTATTCTCCAAGGATGTAGCAACCATATTTTACTTATTTTTATGGCTGTTCTTTGGCATTCTTTTTACTGTGGCTCAGGCTGCCAAATGTAAAGAGTGGCAGTCCTAGTGATAGAATAATCTGCAGCTACTTACCTCAGTTGATTGGAACACACCTTTTTAAACTACATGCAGAAAGCCTATGAGGGCCATAATTGTGGCTTAGCACCTGTCAGGAACTGGGTAGTTTAAGTCTGTACCAGGGTCTCAGACCGTATCCTTATCTTGGGCATCCTTTTGATAAAAGCCTTTTGTTGGACTCAATTAGATAGAGTAAATACACAAGCATATATACTGTACTTCACTTTATTGTGCTTTGCAGATATTGCACTTTTTACACATTGAAGGTTTGTGGCCACCCTGAGTTGAGCAGGTCTGTTGGCACCATTTTAGCACTTGCTCACTTCATGTCTCTGTGTCACATGTTGGTAATTCTCAAAATATTTCAAACTTTTTTATTATTACTATAATTGTTATGGTGACCTTTGATCAGTGATCTTTGTTACTACTGCAAAAAGATTATGACTCGCCGAAGTCTCAGATAATGAACGGCATTTTTAGCAATAAAGTATTTTTTAACTAAGATATGTACATTGTCTTCTTGGACATAATTCTATTGCCCACTTAATAGACTGCAGTATAGCATAAACATAACTTTTATATGCACTGGGAAGATAAAAAATTCATGTGAGTCACTATGTATTGCGATAATCACTTTATTGTGGTGGGCTAGAGCCTAATCCGCAGTGTCTCCTAGGTCTGCCTGGATGGAAATCTCTTCCTGCACCTGGAAGGGCAACTTGCTGCTCATATTAGCTTGCCAGTAGCCCTTTAGTGCCAGCTTTAGAGGTGAAGGCAGATTGCCAGTCTCCTGGGGGCATGTTAACTTAAGCATCTGGCACACTGCTGGGTATTTTTAACCACACAGCCACCCAATCCTTATAGGTAATCCACATTCCTGAGTCCATCACTACACTTATAGCAAAATAGTTACCATTGTGCTCAACAAAGCTTGGTCTGAGTGTGTGGTCTGGGAGGTAGCAGTATAGGAAGGCAGCTGGATCTATACCTTCTCTCTTGTTATTCATTCAGCATCCCTCTTACTGGAACCTGTGCATGCCTAAGTCTTAACCCTTATTTCCTAATCTTTTGCCTGATTCCTTGGCCCTTTATTGCTTTGCTCTGCCTCTAGGCCAGGTTCGCTGCTGGCTGAGGCTTGACATCACCAGCTCTTAAGCTGGTGGGTATCCTGGTCTTCCACACTTGATTCAAGGAGAGCCACTCTGCTTATATGTTTCATGGACCGAGTTGCTATGTAAGATATTTTTTGTTTCAGGTTGGGTTGAGGGGAAAGTGCATATTTCACTGCTAGAGAAAAAAGATCAGTTTGAATGTCACTGGCCTACTGGATGGGTAAGGGATCTTGTATGATTCTGTTTTAGGTATGTATTGGAGCCTCAAACATTTCTCAGCACGTTTAATGTTTGATACGGTGTTTTTTTGTCAAAACACTCAGACATAGAGGGTGAATTTCCAGGAGGCTTTTGGAATAATAAAGGTCTGGTTCCTTTGACGGCCCATGGAGAAATGTTTTAAGCATTTTCAAATTATTTTGTTGCAAGACTTTTAGAAGTATTCTTATCTAGGATGGGATGGAAGAGTCAGATTAGGCAATAACCAGTAGTAAGATCCGGTGCATTTGTGAAAGCCAAGCCATTCCACTTGCTGGCTGTTTACCTCTGCTTCTGCTGTATTATTTACAAGTCGTAAAATGGCATTAATATAGAGAAAGTTGATAATAGTGGTGTCAGAAATGATCAAAGAACACAATAAACAAATGACAATAAGAACATTAAAGTTTATGAGCTGGTGGAGATTGAACACATGCTTTCAACATTGAAACCTCTTTTTGTTTGAAGAGGAGATTAGGGATAATTGTTTTGTTCTTTAAAAACGACACTCTTTAAACACCACAAGTTTCTCAGCCTGTTTGCTTGAGTGAAGTACATGGAAATTGAACACTAATGCTCAGAAATGCTTGGAGTAGGTGATAGGTGGTGTAGGAGGGAAGATGGCAGAGGGGGAAAAAGATGTTGTTTAAGGCTTTATGAGCAATTCAGTCTTAAAAGAAATTTGCATAAAATGTCTTCCCTAATACATGGCATGCTATGGTTTATCTACTTTATAGATCAACTGTATATTATTTTGGTCAATGAGCTGGTTGGAATAGCTGAAAACAGAGCAAACCAAGGAAATTAAATTCTTTATATGTGTTTGAATTTATATTGGCATTCTAAAAGCGATTCCACCCTTACAGCTTTGTAGAAGACGGAAGATTTCTCTACTAATTTGTAGTGATAATTTCCAAAATGGCAAAGCTTTGGAGTTAAAGTTAATAAGGGATGCTGATTGGAACACCGTGGGGACTATTGCATTAGTCCACAATTTGAATTTGAGTAATAAAATTTCAGTGTTTTAAAAATATTCTATTGGGCTTCCGTGGTGGCGCAGTGGTTGAGAGTCTGCCTGCCGATGCAGGGGACGCGGGTTTGTGCCCCGGTCAGGGAGGATCCCACATGCCGCAGAGCGGCTGGGCCCGTGAGCCATGGCCGCTGAGCCTGCACGTCCAGAGCCTGTGCTCCGCAATGGGAGAGGCCGCAACAGTGAGAGGCCCGCGTACCGCAAAAAAAAAAAAAATATTCTATCACCTTCAAATACACTTAGTGATATCATCTATTCTTTTACTTATTTAGCAACTATTTATTAAACATCTCTACATGCCAGCTTGTGTTCTAAGTGCTGAGAATATAGCAGTGAACAAAATAGATGAAACCCTATTATCATCAAGCTTGATTTCTAGTGGAGGGAGAAAGACAAAAACAATTAAAATATTATAAGAATTAGAAATATTAAACAGTATAGTTTAATAGGGTTTCTTAGAGAAACTTCCTTAGTGAGTAGGTAATTATAATTTTCATATCTTTTATTTGCATATCTGTTATTGGCAAACAATGGACTTCTTTTAAAATGCTTGAAATTGTTGGTTAAAAGTATAAATATGTTCCTTGAAATTTTGTCCATGTTATAATTTTTCATACCAAACTTTTTTCAAATGATAACAAATTTCACATTATTGTGGTCTAAATTAATAAGGTTCTTTTACAAGCCAATCTGTAGATTTATATTTGTCTTTTGTCTCATAGTATCTTAAGGAGAAATCTTAACTATTGACCTTGGCATTAGATGAAATGTCAATAGGTTTAAAGTATATAAGGTACTTTCTTCAATTTGCTAAACAAATACAAAATAAAAGCAAACCTGGTTTAGACAAGGCTTTGGAAGAGGCATATTATCGTTGTGATTAAGAGAGACAAAAATTGATTGCCTGTGGTGCCTTTTTATCATAGGCCAGAATAGAATGACTTTCTCCATGTACAAATAAAACTTTAAAATCTATTTTCTAAATCTGTTATTCCGTAGCCATTGACTGCACATGCATTATTTGCAAAGCACTGTGCAGTAGGAGAGAGAGAGACAGAGTGAGAAAGAATGTGTGTGTGTGGGGTGTATGTGTGTGTGTGTGTGTGTATGTGTGTGTGTATGTGTAAAGGGGGGAAAGAAGAGAAGGAACAAGAGGGGGAAGTAAGAGAGTGCAGGAATTGAGTCAGTTCTCAGTATGTGGGAATACATATGCACAGGTAAATAGAATAAAAACATTAAAATGGTAAGTTCCCTATAAAAAATTTAAAAGAAAGTTCTATGTGAGTTCAAGGCAAGGAGTTGTCATTTCTGCCTGATGACAACTGGAGAAAGTTCCACACAGGAGGATGTCTGAATTTACTTATCTTTCCTTTGATGTTTTATTAAAATGAGACCAGGGTCTTGTATATTATATATATAATATGATGGGCACTGAAATGTCCACCTGCACAAAAATGTATTCCTCCCTGACCTTGCTATAGGACCCCAAACTCCCATTGTTATTTGGTTCTTTGGAAGTTTGTGTTATAGCCCAATTACGATAAGATGGATGGAAGAACATCCAAAACCATTTGGCCTCCATCAATGCCTTAGTTAGGATTTGCTTCTGAAATAAACCATAAAGAGAAAATTCCTGAGGAAATAGGACACAGAATTGGGAGGTTCTACTTGTCAGTGTGGTGAGAAGAAAAAAGGGGTCAGGAATAGTCTAGAATGGTAGGCTGGGAGACGGGTCTTGGCCTGGATAAGCAGATGACTGCATAAATTTCCTGCGTACTTGGTGCTGAGGAGTTCTGAAGGACGAAAGGCAAACTTACATCTTTGCCTGAACACCTAGTGGTCTTCCAGTGTTACCCATTTCAGCAGATGGCAACTTCACCCATCCATTTGTACCAACTGGGAAACCGCTGGTAGTCACGGACTGGAACCTGACATGCCTCTGTCTTTCTGTTTCTCTCCTCTGTTTGCCATGGAGGAGAGGAAACACAGATTGAAAGCTTAGGGCATGGGTGAAAACAGCTGCAGTCTCTCTTTTAAGATATTGTAATGGGCAGCTAAAAGTCAATCTTTCATGTGAGAAAATTCTAGAGTGAAGAAGTTCTTTATGAGGGTTGTCCTACAGCTCCAAATTACTGCAGTAAACCTCACATACACTCAGGAGCTCCAGAAAGCTTTTTTTTTTTTTTCGCAGTATGCGGGCCTCTCACTGTTGTGGCCTCTCCTGCTGCGGAGCACAGGCTCCGGACGTGCAGACTCAGCAGCCATGGCTCACGGGCCCAGCCGCTCTGCGGCATGTGGGATCCTCCCTGACCGGGGCACGAACCTGTGTCCCCTGCATCGGCAGGTGGACTCTCAAAACCACTGCGCCACCAGGGAAGCCCTCCAGAAAGCTTTTGATTCTATGAAAGAGATTCAGGGTATCTGGAGGATCATTTTTCACATCTCTCTCATAGGGAGTCAGAAATTATGGATCACAATTGAGAGTTTATGAACCAAATGTTTTTATTTCTTTAAGTCTTACTCTAAGGTAGAAACTTTTTTTGGTAAGTCTTGTTACTTTAGTGAAATTATACTTTGAAGGAAAAAAGAATGTTAGAGAATACATATACTAAGCGATCTTTGAATCAGTTTCCCACACCTTAGGTGAGATTAGCTAATTTGTCAAGTCAGTATAAACCAGACACCAATGTAGTTACCCAAATTGTAAGCATGGTGCTGAAGAATAAACGAATAGCTGGTGAACCTGGCAACACATTCACATTGAGTGTTAGTGAAAGTCATTACACTTATAGTGACATTTACTTGATTATAAAGGACAATAATTCTAAAATGCAAGTGAATTATCTGTTACTGCAATTAAAAAAATAATATTATATCATTGTTGTATTCATATTTACATAGCCATAGATTTATCTGGGATTTTCTTTTTTTCTTTTTTTTTCTTTTTTTTTGCGGTACGCGGGCCTCTCACTGTTGTGGCCTCTCCAGTTGCGGAGCACAGGCTCCGCACGTGCAGGCCCAGGGGCCATGGCTCACGGGCCCAGCCGCTCCGCAGCATGTGGGATCTTCCCGGACCGGGGCCCGAACCCGTGTCCCCTGCATTGGCAGGTGGACTCTCAACCACTGCGCCACCAGGGAAGCATTCTTTTTTTCAAATTGGAAGTTGGGTGTAGTATGAGAGATGCTTTTTTAATTTTATTTATTATTATTATTTTTTATTTTTGGCTGCATTGGGTCTTGTTGCTGCACGCGGGCTTTCTCTAGTCGCGGTGAGTGGGGACTACTCTTTGTTGCAGCGCTCAGGCTTCTCACTGAGGTGGCTTCTCGTTGTGGAGCACGGGCTCTAGGTGCGCAGGCTTCAGTAGTTGCAGCACGCGGGCTCAGTAGCTGCAGCACGTGAGCTTCAGTTGTTGCGGCTCATGGAGTCAGTAGTTGTGGCTCACAGGCTCTAGAGCGCAGGCTCAGTAGTTGTGACACACGGGCTTAGTTGCTCTGCAGCATGTGGGATCTCCCCAGACCAGGGATCAAACTCGTGTCCCCTGCATTGGCAGGTGGATTCTTAACCACTGCACCACCAGGGACGTCCCTATCTGGGATTTTTGAAGATGAGCTGGAGTTGCTCATTATACCTAAGCCTGTAGAAATCTACATTGGGTAGTACTTAAGACAACAAATTGTGGATATTTTAACATTAAAGTTCAGCCTTTTATTTATTGATTGAATAAATAACAAAAATAAATGTACTGCAGCATGATTTTTTTTTTTTTGGCGGTATGCGGGCCTCATCACTGTTGTGGCCTCTCCCATTGCGGAGCACAGGCTCTGGATGCGCAGGCTCAGCGGCCATGGCTCACGGGCCTAGCCGCTTCGCGGCATGTGGGGTCTTCCCGGACCGGGGCACGAACCCATGTCCCCTGCATCGGCAGGCGGACTCTCAACCACTGCGCCACCAGGGAAGCCCTGCAGCATGATTTTATAACAGTAAGGACATTAACATAGTGCTTCTTGTGCCAGATATTATTCTAAATGCTTTTTATATTATCTCATTTAACTCTTACAACAATCCTTTGATATAAGAGTATGATTACCTCTATTTTACAGGTGAGGAAACTGAGGAACATTAACAGTACTAAATTTCACAGACCCTTGCTTCTACCTACGTATACAAGACCTCTAGCTCTTTGCAAAGCCCTTCTCCCCTTCTTGCTCTTCCCTATCCTCTGCCTAATATTTCTCAGAGTGTCCAGATACAACTAGTGAACCCACACAGCTTATGCTGTGTGCTTCTGCTGGGCACTTCTCCTTCTGTGCTATCTTTTACCTGGCACTAGTTTCCCACTGGATACTGCTGTCACTGTTAGGTACTGTAGTCTGCTGTTTGTGTGTGGTGGAGTGGTACTTGGTACTTGTACTCTACTGGCTCTTAGGGGCCGCATCATTGCTCTATTACCCCTCAGGGGAAATGGCAGTCTCCTGCTGGTTGCTGCCATTCTTCCCTTGGACACTACTGCTGCTCCTGTAGACACAAACACTCTGATAATTCAAAGCACTGATGGTGGAACAGATAAACAGTTCTCTGTGGCAGAGAGACCTCTCTTTCATTTTGTCCTGTGTGGTTAGCGGAGTTCCAGAATAATATGCTTCTTTCCCAAAGTATTAGAGCTTTTTGTTGAAACAGCATTTTGCAACTTATACGTACAATATTCTCTCTTCTTAGAACTCAGACATGTATCCATGGGGGTGGGCCAAGGACAAGAGTTGAGCAGTAGTCATTTGCTAAATGTGGAGTCACTTCTCCCCTCAGAACACTAAGACTTTGTTGCAGGGTCAAGGTTTCTGTTTTTTCCCATCTGGCTCTCTGTCTTCCTGTAGGAATAAACTTCTTTTCTCCTAGGCCCAGCCTACCAGATTTGTTCAAGAGTTTCTTAACCAGAGCAATGGCAATAGTTGAAGCTCATGCTTGGCTCACTTTGACGGAGAAGCAGCCATTTGATTTTGTAGTACCCAGTGTACCCTCTTCAAGGTGTAGTACTCAACAGTGGTGTAGTTCTGGATAGAATCTGATTTTCCTTTAAAAAAAAAAGTGGTTTAAGCTGATGAATTAACCAATAGGAGCTATCAAACTGTGTTTTTAAAATGAATTTTTACATTTCAAGCTTTTTAAGAAAGATTGCTTAATAAAAGAATACCCATCAGTACCCAAAGCCCCAACTACTACCTCTTTCCTCTTTTGGATTTATGCTACACATCATTATTATTTCTTTCATGAATTCTGTCAGTATATTAGTAAGAGAATGTGGCCAAAAGAAATAGCTCTTGATCAAAATTAAGCAGCTTTGCAAAGTCACACTTCCACCTGGATATATTTTCAAAATGCATGGCTACAAAGAAAACTCACTCTGTTGTTGAGATCAAAATCTTTTAGTCTCTAGTGCTTGAGTGTTGGTAATGATTGAATTTAAATTAGAGAATTTCTGGTGGTTTCAGAGAGGTTATTTCAGTAATATTCCAAGCCTTAACATTTTTTATGGGAGGGTTTGAGAGTTTAGGGTCAGATTTGGGTGATTTAGACTAATGCTTATGTATGGAGCTTCCAACAGTATTGCTAAAACAAAGCTAATGTAGTGAAATAGAAGATTCTTTGAAGAATTGCAGCCCAGCCCAATTTCCAAAGTTTACAAACGAGATAAATTTGGAAGAAAGAGAGTTTATCAGGTAATATCCAAAATACAAGCCAAATTCAAAGATTACTAATTTAAAATATAGGCATTTCAACAGTGCAAACAATGCAGATGAAATGCTAAAATCATTCCTTGTGTACAAAGGAAGACACATTTTGGTCTGATTCTATGAACATTCATTATTCACTTTCTGTGTGTTAGGCATTGTGTTAGATGCCTACAATACCTTAATAAAATACTATTTACAGATGTCTGTGACTCTAAAAGCCACTTCTTTAAGTACTCCTCAGTACTTGTACACAGATTTTAATTATTTTTATTGAAAACAGCTTAATAATTACAAAACATGTTTATTGTAGAAAGATTAGAAAATATAATCAAGCGAAAAGTTTCTAAAAATCACTCATAATCCTGTTATCCAGAAATAACCATCATGTCAGCTGGGTGAACGTCTTTTCAGGCCTGTTTCTATGCATATACTTCATTTTATAGGGATGTATTTCTGAAACAACTTACTCTCTTCCCAGCTTTCCTTTTTCTTAAGTGTAGTATGCTAATTATTATTTAATTTCATCATGATTACTCAAAGTTAGGATTATAAGCATCAATTATTGTTCTTTTCTTTTAATCTAAGATTGCTATATGAAGTCTTCATTCTGGAGGTTTGGGAGAGGCAGCTGAGAGGCTACTTTTAATCTAAAGAGAGCTCCAGGACTCAATGAAATCAATACCACAATAGAACAAGGGTACACATGTTCAGAGATTGTTCTGAATTACATATGGACTGTCACCTGCAGAAATGGCCTTCACACTTCATGCTTGATAGGGTCTTTTGAGAGAATGCTTCAGTCCAAGGGCGGGTATAAGCATAGTTGTTTGATGAGGTGATTTGAAAGAAAATTTGGGGTACAAGTTTAGCTTTTGTTACTAGTATGAAATCTAGTTGATGGCTTACAGGTTATGATTTGAAGAGTATTAGAAAATATCTCAGAGATATCTCTCCAGAGATATCTTTCATCATCTATAAATTCACCATTAGAATTACTTCCTAGGTATAGGGTATTCAAGGTCACTGTGAAAATGCAAATGTCTTATCTTGGAGGGGGAGTATTGTAAACCACCATCATATAAAAACACCCGAGTTTGAAGGAGAAATGGAACTCAGCAAATAGCAGAGTACCTGGCATACAGTACCTGCATGATAACTAAATTTGTTACTTGAATGTTGCATGAAAGGGTACAGAGGTTTTGAGATAAGCTTGAACAGAAACAGCCCAGAAAGTAGGACAGAAGAACATCAGATACAAATAATGGTTCCTCTGCTGGTCTCAGTTTATGGAATATTCAGTGTTCACAACTTGTGGAATGGTGAATATCCTAACTAAAATAGATGAGAAAAAATATGTTGTACCTTTTGCTATTCTAAAAAGACATGTAGACAGGAGATTGAATTCCCTAATCCAAGTTGAGTTGAATATTATTCCCAGGATGACCAGACAAGAGCTAGGTATCTTTAAGAGGAAGGAAAGATAACCAGTTTTCTAGATTGAGTGGAAATTATTGCCAGGTTCCAGCAAGGCAGTTCTCACCTAAAGGTATGAGACAACCGTTATTTGAATGACAAAACAAACCTCTTTCATAGTTGACTTCATTTATGGCTGGAGCTTCAGATCAAGAGTTTGCTCATCTCCTTCCAGTGCTCTATTTATAGGAAAATTATTCTAGAGCAAATAGAGTATAATGCTGAACTTGATAGTAAAGTTAGACTGCCTGGCTTGGGAGCCAGAATCTTTGTACCCTATCTGATGAGCCTGTTACCACCCAGAGACACATGGAAGAGTATAGAATTATGAAAAGACAAGAAGTTGAGCAAAGTTTGGTTAAGAAGGAAATTCAGGTGCCTGTGGTGCCATTTTGGTTAGGCATCAGGAAAGCGTCCTGCTTAGGGCTCTGTCCAAAAGGAAAGAAGTTAGGAAAGCTTGAGAGGAAGGAGGTGGAAAGGCATGAAAGGATAAGACTGAATTTGTGTCATTTTACCATGGCTGGCAGAGTATTCTCAGTCCCATGAGGTATAGGAGAGGTAAGAGCGTTTAGATATTACATGGCGTTTGCTCTTGCTTTCTCTTTCCACTCCTTGGGTTTTATACTATCTTTTCTCTCTGTCCCTCCACATTGGCTAGAACATTTTGTAATAGCTTTGGATGATGAAAATAGGCTGTAAGTGTTAAAAAATGCCAGAAAGTCAAAATTTACCTTTCTGCCTTCAAATTTTCTATCTACGAGTGGATATTTTAGTTATGAAAATTCAAATTATAGTAAGGATGTCAGGGAAAGCCCAGTAAAGGTTATCTAATGCACTTTCATATATGCTCAAATTTAATGCTTGCAATTTTAATTTTAGAAACATACTTAAAATATGTGGCTGCTGTCTTTGGTGAGAGAGAAGTGGAAAAAAAATCTTTGCATTCCAGGAAGCAGCCCAATTTTAATTAAAAATGCCGGGCTAATTTGTCTCCCTCCCAGAGCCACTGATATTTTGCCTTTGGGCTGTTGTGTAGACTTGTCTGCCATTTGTCTGAATATAAATAACTCTCATTTTCACACTTGTCTTTTCTTGTAGTTTGTCAAAATGGTTGCTTATAGCAATAAATTAATTTCCTATCTGGTGAGCATATATATATATATATATATATATATATAGAGAGAGAGAGAGAGAGAGAGAGAGAGAGAGAAAGAGACAGACAGACAGATAGACAGACAGACAGCAGACATAGGCAGAGAGAGAGACAGCTCAAGCACACAATGATACAAGAGCAAGCTAGCACACAACTTATCAACAAAAGACTATTTTATTGGTTGTATGAAAATAAGAAAACATAGTTGTGTCAAGACAACTCTCTGGATGATTTGCCAGAAGGACTCATAGAACTTAGAAAAGCTGTACTTGCCGTTATGGCTCGTTATAGTGAAAGGATACAAATTAAAAGCAGCAAAGGAAACAAGGCACATAGGGCAGAGTCCAGGAGAAACTGGGTACAGGCTTCCAGTTGTCCTCTCCCAGTGGAGTTGTAGAGGCAGCATTTAATTCTCCCATTAACAAAGTGTGATAGCACATGAAAAGTGTTGCCAACCAGTAAGCTCATTGGAGCCTTGGTGGCCAGGGTTTTATTAGGGGTCAGTCGTGTAGGCATGGAGCTCCACATGACTGACCTTAGCTACTCAGTCTCCAGCACAGGCCCGCCACTGCCCCCCCACTTCCTCCGTGATCAAACTCCAGTGTGGCCCAGGGTAACAAAAAGCAGTGTTCAAGTTAAATCACATTGTTAGCATATTCTGTCTGGTGTGGTCCAAGGCCCCAGGTATACAAAGACATTCTGATCAGGCAGGATGTTCCAAGGGTTTATAGGTTATTTCCCTGTAGCCTGTTAAGGGTCAGCCCTGAAGACCTTTGGAATAACCAGGCCTTCTGAGTTAACCCTTTACTGCACACGATGGTGCCAAATACAGAGGTGTTTCACACAATTCTGAATGCTGAATTAACTTCTTTTGGAAAAGTGTGAAGGCAGCATGGTTCCTTTGCCCTCAAAATGTTGAAGGAAGTGGACAATATTGCCTTATGTTGAAGGGCTTCTTCTGTAGTGTACATGTTCTAACGGGGGATTAATTAGCATTGTGGCAGCCAATACCAGAGACTTGTGGAGTAGTCAGTACCACTAGTCATATGTGTGTTATGCTTGTTTCTAGAGACCCCTTGTAACCATTTAAAAATATTTCCTAGAAGGGGAAATACCACGTGGTTAACTATTCTTGCCTCTACATAAATTTCTTTATCCTTTTATGTAACATATCATGTAGCAGAGGAGAAACCATAAGGGAGTGGTGGATGGAAACATTTTTTATTTGGAAAAGTAGGAGCAAAGATCTGGGCACAGAGTGCTAAAAATGGTAAGCTCCTGACCTTTCATGGGGATTCCTGAGAATCAAAGGAACATTCTGATGACAGAGGGTACATGGGGAATTTTCAATGTGAATTCAATATGAAGATATATTTCTCTAGCTTCCCAAAATTTTTTTGAGGGCAGGCCCTGGGGATATGATGTGTTTTTAGGCTTTGTGTTTACCTGTCAATCTCACTTGGTTTCAAACATTTAGAAGAATAATAATGGATATGTAGGGTATATGGGTATCCATGGCTTATATCAAAGACCTCTTACCCATGGTAACAAGATTAGTTCCAGACCCCACCTCTGGGTAGAACAAGGATGGCAACAGTGGTGGGAGTTTAAAGGAAAGCCCTGGCAGTTTGCTGAAGGTGAACTGGAGTATAGGGTAACATACCCGATCTCATTCGACATAGATATGGTTTAGTGAAAAGACCAGTATACTTTTATGTTATGAATGTATAATTTTATATCTAAATAATTTGAGTTACCTAGAAAATACAAAATTGTTAATCACATGGTATTTTAGAACCAAACTGAGTCCTCTGTTATTTGGATCCTAAATGTATAATAGGGCACATTTGGTGTAATGTGTAATAGGGGGCGTTTGGTAAACACAGATCTGAATAAACTTGGGCCTCGAGTATTAATTGTGATGCCTGAACATGTTTAATACACAGAAAACTTAATGAGAATAACTTATCACAACAGTAAATTATACTAAAAAAATTTTGGAGGGGCCTTAACTGGTAGTTCAGTTTTATGTTGGTCTTTGTCCCTTATGGAATATAGAATTTCTTGTACTTCAGATTCTGCCAAGTTGTTTGTATAAAGGACCTCCTGAATTTTTTTTTGTAATTAAGTTTTGAAAATGTTTTGGATTTTGTTAAAGAGGGATTGATTTGATATTTGTTTTGTTTTCCAAATGTATTTTACTTTCAAACAGTACAGTTTAAACACTGTGTGATTTTTACTTAAATAAGGAGCTGCCTAATTCTAATTTTTCTACCCTCCATTTTCCCCTCCTTTCTTTCCTGTTGCTCTCATTTTTGCCCTCCTCTGCCACCTTTTCTCCCTTCTATTCATCAATCCAGCTATCCCTGGAATATTTACTTAACACTCTCCTATTTACAGGTACAGTACTGGTTACTAGGGACAAAGAGATGAGTAATCATATCTTTTCCTTAAGAATTCCACAGCCTCACTTATATTTAGTGTTGTCAGTCTTTTTAGTTTTAGCCATTCTTGTGGCTGTGAAGTATTATCCTCTTTTGGTTTTAATTTACACTTTTCTGATGATTAATGGTGTTGAGTACCTTTTCTTGTACTCATTGGCCATTCATATATTGATACCTTATTTTGTGAAGTGTCTAGCTCTTTGGCTATTTTTTTTTTGGATTTTTGTCTCTATTATATTGTGGGGATCCTAAGTTCTGAATACAAGTCCTTTTTTAGATATATGCATTGAAAACATATTCTCCCAAGTCTGTAGCTTTTCTTGTTACTCTTTTAATGGTGTATTTTGATAGAGAAATTAATGAAGAATTCATCAATATTTCCTTTATGTTTAATATTTTTGTGTTACAAGAAAAATCTGCCTGCCCAAAGTGATAAAGATATTCACCTATGTTTACTTCTAGAAGCTTTCCAGTTTTAGCTTTCATGCTAAAACTGGATCTGTTATCCATAAACAACTAAATTTTGTTTATGCTGGGATGTAGAGGTAAATGTCCATTTTCTTTCTATTTTAATAGACTATTTTTTTAGAGGGGCTTTAGATTCCAAAATCAAGCAGAAAGTATTACTTAACTATTCCTCTCACCCCTGCCTCCCCCACTACCGTACATCCCAAATTTTGTGTAGTGTGTGAGGTAGAGGTCAACGTTATTTTCCCCCCATTTTAATAGATTTTAGAGCAGTTTTCGATTCACAACAAAATTGAATGGAAAGTACACCTTGCCACCACAAATGCACCACCTCCCCCACCCTCCACATCCTACGCCACAGTAATACATTTGTTACAGCCTATGAACCTACATCATCATCACCCCAAATCCATAGTTTACATTAGGGTTCCCTCTTGGTGTCATACAGTCTATGGGTTTTGACACATTTATAATGACATGTATCCTCCATCATAATATCATACAGAATAGTGTCACTGTGCTAAAAATCCTTTGTGCTCTGCCAGTTCATCTCTCCCTCCTCCCTAACCCCTGGCAACCACTGATCTTTTACTATCTTCATAGTTTTGCCTTTTCCAGAATGTCATATATTTGGAATCATACTGTATGTAGCCTTTTCAGATTGACTTCTTTCACTTAAATATGTATTTAAAAGGTTCTTCCATATCTTTTCATGGCTTGATAGCTCATTTCTTTTTAGTGCCGAATAATATTCCATAGTCTAGATGTACCATAGTTAATTTATCCATTCACCTGCTGAAGGACGTCTTGGTTGCTTCTAAGTTTTCACAATTAAGGATAAAACTGCTATAAACGTCTATGTGCAGGTTTTTTTGTAGACATGTTTTTAACTCCTTTGGAGAAACACCAAGGAGTGCAGTTGCTGAATCATATAGTCAGAGTATGCTTATTTTGGTAAGAAACTGGCAAACTATGTTCCCGTGTGGCTGTACCATTTTGCATTCCTACCAGCAGCAAATGAGAATTCCTGTTGCTCCACATCCTTGTCAGCATTTGGTGTTGTCTGTGTTCCAGAGTTTGGCCATTCTAATAGGTGTGTACTAGAATCTCATTGTTTTAATTTGCATTTCCCTGATGACATATGATGTTGAGCATATTTTCATATGCTTATTTAACATCTGTGTATGTTCTTTGGTGGAGTATCTTGTTAGGATCTTTGGTCCGGTTTTTAAATTGAATTGTTTGTTTTCTTCTTGTTGAGTTTTAAGAGTTCTTTGTATATTTTGGATAACGGTCCTTTATCAGATGTGTCTTTTGCAAATATTTTCTCCCAGTCTGTGGCTTGTGTTCTCATTCTCTTGGCATCATCTTTTGCAGAGAAGAAGTTTTTAATTTTAATGAAGTCCAGTTCAGTTATTTCTTTCATGGATCACACCCTTGGTGTTGTATCTAAATAGTCATTGCCATACTCAAGGTCATCTAGATTTTGTCTTATGTTACCTTCTAGGAGTTTTATAGTTTTGCATTTTACATTTAGGTCTATGATCCACTTTGAGTTAATGTTCATGAAGGGTGTAAGGTCCGTATCTAGATTCGCTTTTTTCATGTATAGTTGTCCAGTTGTTCAGCACCATTTATTGAACCATTTGTTCATTTAAAAAATATGATTGTCCTGTAATTCCTACAACATATGTTGAAAAACCTTTTCCCTAATTGAAATGCTTTGGTGCCTTTTTGAAAATCAGTCGACCATATCTATGTGGCTCTACTTTTGGACTTTTTAGTCTGTTAATCTATTTGTCTGCTGTACCAATAACCGTGTCTTAATAATTATATTTTTACATAGAATAAGTCTTTAAATTAGGTAATGTAAGTCTTCTGACTTTGGAGCTGTAGCTCAAATTGGGGAGAATTGATATTTTGAAGTCTTGTAATCCATGAGCATAATAAATATCATACTCTTTTTACATATCCTTTAATTTCTTTCATCAGTATTTTATAGTTTTCAGTAGATACCTTATACACATCTTTTATTAAATTTATTTTATAAAATTATTATTTTGATGTTACTGTGAATAATAATGTAGAATTTATTTTCTAATTTGCTTGTACCTAGGGTAAAAAACAATTGATTTGTTTATTGACTTTAAAATTAATTAATAATTTAAAATATTTCAAGGGTTTTTGTGGCTTCCTTAGAATTTTCTATGTATACAGTTATGTCATATATGAAAAAAAGTTTTATTTCTCTTCCTTTCTAATATTTAAGCCTTTATTTCTTTTTCCTGCCTCATTTCACTCATTAGGACCTCTAGGTCAGTATTGAAGTGCTGAGAGTGAAATGCTTGTCTGATTTTAAACTTAAGGGCCAAATGGCCACTATTTCACCATTACGTATGATTTTAACTGCATGTTTTTCTTGTGGATGCCATTTATCAAATCAAGAAATTTTATTTCTTTTCCCAATTTGCTAAGAGTTTTTAGCAAAAGGAGGTGTTGGATATCATCAAATACTTTCTGCACATCTACGAAAATGGTTGTTTGACTTTTGACCTTTATTCTGTTAGTGTGGTAAATAACATTGTAAAATCAATGTTTAAAAAAAAACCTGTTTTATTCTTGGAATAAATTCACCATGGTCATTTTTATATAATATGGGGTACAGTTTGCAATCTTATATTTAGGTTTTTGCACCTATGTTCTTGAATGATTTTGGCACGTAATTATTCTTTCTAATAATGTTTTTTTTATTTGGTCAGGTATTGGAGTTAAAATTATGCTGACTTTATTAAATAATTAAGGAAGTGTTCCGTTTTTTTAAACTTAAACTCTGTAAGAGTTTAAGATTGGTGATATATTATGTTCATGAATCCTGTAATATTTGATAAAATTCACTAGAAAAGACCTCTGAGACCTCTCATGGATCCTGTAATATTTGATAAAATTCACCCAGAAATCTCCCACTGTGGTTGTGGATTTGTCTGTTTCCATTTTCTCTTGTGTGTGTGTGTGTGGTCTCAGCTTTTTTTTCCAGTTTTATTGAGATATAATTGACATGCAGCAGTGTACAGGCATAACTCATTTTATTGCACTTTACTTTATTGTGCTTCTCAGATACTATGTTTTTAACAAAATGAAGGTTTGTGGCAATCCTGTGATATTAGATGATGGTTTGCATTTTTAAACAATAAAGTATTTTTAAATTAAGCTATATACATTATTTTTTTAGACATAATGCTATTGCACACTTAATAGGCTACAGTATTGTGTAAACATAACTTTTATATGCACTGGGAAACCAAAAAATTTGTGTGAGTTGCTTTACTGCAACATTTGCTTTATTGCAGTAGTCTGGAACCAAACCTGAAATATCTCTGAGGTATGCCTCTATAAGTGTAAGGTGTATAGCATAATGACTTGTCTTACATATATTGTGAAATGATTACCACAATAAGTTTAGTTAACATCTGTCTTCTCATATAGATGCAAAGAAAAAGAAAAACATGTTATTTTCCCTTGTGATAAGAACTCTTAGGGTTTGTTCTCTTAACAACTTTCAAACATACTGTACAGCAGTGTTAGCTATAGCCATCATGTTGTACATTACATTCCTACTACTTACTGATCTTACAACTGTAAGTTTGAACCTTTTGAACAGCTTATTTCCATTTTTAATCCTGTATAATTTTTCCTTATATATTTCAAAGATATGTTATTAGGTTTATATAAATTTAGAATTGTTTATCTTCTTAATGGATTGATCCCTTTATCATTACAAAACATCCCACTCTGTTTCTAGTAATGCTTTTTGCCTTAAGGTTTACTTTGTCTATTAGTCTAGCTTCATCATCTTTCTTTCAGTTGGAGTGTGCATGACATATCCTTCTATCTTTTTAGTTTTAATTTTCCATATTCTTATATTTAAGATGTGTTTCCTGTATGAAGCATATATATTTGTATTTAGTCTGACAATTTAATTGGAGTGTCTTGTTCATTTACATGCACTATAATTAGTACATATATTTGCATTTAAATCTATATTGCCAAATCCTTCATATGTTTTCCATTCATTCTAAGTTCATTTTGTCCTCTCTTATCTTGCCTTCTTTTGGATTGACTAGTTCTTATTTTTTCACCTTGTATTAGCATGGTAACTACATACTCTTCTATTATCATTTTAGTGGATGCCCTAGATATTATAGCGTGAATCCTTGGCTTCTTCCAAGCTTCAAACACAGTAACTCCATTTTAACCCCTTCTCAAATTATATGCTATTCTAATTGTATTTTAAATCTCTATTTTTTTTTTTTTTTTTGCGGTATGCGGGCCTCTCACTGTTGTAGCCTCTCCTGTTGTGGAGCACAGGCTCCGGACGCGCAGGCTCAGCGGCCATGGCTCATGGGCCCAGCCGCTCTGCGGCATGTGAGTTCTTCCTGGACCAGGGCACGAACCCGTGTCCCCTGCATCGGCAGGCAGACTCTCAACCACTGCACCACCAGGGAAGCCCTCTCTATATTTTAAACCCCACAAGACATTATTATTATTGTTATTGTTGTTTAGAGTCAATACAGTTGACCCTTGAACAACATGGGGGTTGGGGCGCTGACCTTCTGTGCAGTGGAAAAGCCACATATAACTTTATAGTTGGCCTTTGTATCCATGGTTCTGCATTCAGGGATTCTGCCAAGAATGGATTGTGTAGTATTGTAGTACATATTTATTGGGAAAAAAACGTGTATAAGTGGACCCTAGTAGTTCAAACCTGTGTTGTTCAAAGCTCAACTGTATTCATCTGGATTTACCCATAAATTTTTTTTTCAAGTAAACAAATTCTTTAATTAAAAAAATCAATGTTTTATGGGAAAAATGTAAATAAAACCACTGATGAAGTAGCCGCTTTAACAGGGATTAAAAAAGAAAAGATCCAAGGGTAGGTTATGAAGTGCCTCACATAAAATTCATTCAGTACATTATTTGTAAGCAAGTTAAGTTGAAGAGAGAAGCAAAATAAATGGAAGACAGAAGCGCAAAAGTGCTGCAGGATGTCATCAATATGGTTAATTTTATAAAAACTCACATTTAATATATACTGGAATCTATAAAACATGTTGCAATGATATAGGGAGTGCAGGGGGCCAGTCAGAGCATGTGCTTTGTTGTGCAACTGGCCTCTGTCCTAGACCTGGCTGGACCTGCTCTACAACCTTAGTTATTCACCTAACATCTCTAAGGCTCAGTTTTCTCATCTGTTAAAAAAAGGATAGTTAAGCCTACTGTGAATGATATAATACATAAAGCACTTAATTGTACAGAGATTTTTTTAACACCTTTATTGTAGTATAATTGCTTTACAATGGTGTGTTACGTTCTGCTTTATAACAAAGTGAATCAGCTATACATATACATATGTCCCCATATCTCCTGCCTTTTGTGTCTCCCTCCCATCCTCCCTATCTCACCCCTCTAGGTGGTCACAAAGCACAGAGCTGATCGCCCTGTGCTATGTGGCTGCTTCCTACTAGCTATCTATTTTACATTTGGTGGTGTATATATGTCCTTGCCACTCTCTCACTTCGTCCCAGCTTACCCTTCCTCCTCTCCGTGTCCTCAAGTCCATTCTCTATGTCTGCGTCTTTATTCCTGTCCTGCCCCTAGGTTCTTCAGACCATTTATTTTTTTTTAGATTCCATATATATGTGTTAGCATACGGTATTTGTTTTTCTCTTTCTGACTTACTTCACTCTGTATGACATCTCTAGATCCATCCACCTTACTACAAATAACTCAATTTCGTTTCTTTTCTTTTTTTAACATCTTTATTGGAGTATAATTGCTTTACAATGGTGTCTTAGCTTCTGCTTTATAACAAAGTGAATCACTTATACATATACATATGTTCCCATATCTCTTCCCTCTTGCATCTCCCTCCCTCCCACCCTCCCTATCCCACCCCTCTAAGTGGTCACAGACCACCTAGCTGATCTCCCTGTGCTATGTGACTACTTCCCACTAGCTATCTATTTTACGTTTGGTAGTGTATATATGTCCATGCCACTCTCTCACTTTGTCCCAGCTTACCCTTCCCCCTCCCCATATCCTCAAGTCCATGCTCTAGTAGGTCTGTGTCTTTATTCCCGTCTTACCCCTAGGTTCTTCATGACCTTTTTTGTTTTTCTTAGATTCCATATATATGTGTTAGCATATGGTATTTGTTTTTCTCCTTCTGACTTACTTCACTCTGTATGAGAGACTCTAGGTCCATCCACCTCACTACAAATAACTCAATTTCGTTTCTTTTCATGGCTGAGTAATATTCCATCGTATATGTGTGCCACATCTTTATCCATTCATCTGTTGATGGAAACGTAGGTTGCTTCCATGTCCTGGCTATTGTAAATAGAGCTGCAGTGAACATTGTGGTACATGACTCTTTTTGAATTATGGTTTTCTCAGGGTATATGCCCAGTAGTGGGATTGCTGGGTTGTATGGTACTTCTATTTTTAGTTTTTTCAGGAACCTCCATACTGTTCTCCATAGTGGCTGTATCAATTTATATTCCCACCAACAGTGCAAAAGGGTTCCCTTTTCTCCACAGCCTCTCCAACATTTATTGTTTGTAGATGTTTTGATGATGGCCATTCTGACCGGTGTGAGGTGATACCTCATTGTAGTTTTGATTTGCATTTCTCTAATTATTAGTGATATTGAGCATTCTTTCATGTGTTTGTTGGCAATCTGTATATCTTCTTTGGAGAAATGTCTATTTAGGTCTTCTGCCCATTTTTGGATTAGGTTGCTTGTTTTTTTAATAGTGAGCTGAATGAGCTACTTGTAAATTTTGGAGATTAATCCTTTGTCAGTTGCTTCATTTGCAAATATTTTCTCCCATTCTGAGGGTTGTCTTTTTGTCTTGTTTATGGATTCCTTTGCTGTACAAAAGCTTTTAAGTTTCATTAGGTCCCATTTCTTTATTTTTGTTTTTGTCTCCATTTCTCTAGGAGGTGGGTCAAAAAGGATTTTGCTGTAATTTATGTCATAGAGTGTTCTGCCTATGTTTTCCTCTAAGAGTTTTATGGTGTCTGGCCTTACATTTAGGTCTTTAATCCATTTCGAGTTTATTTTTGTGTATGGTGTTAGGGAGTATTCTAATTTCATTCTTTTTTATGTAGGTGTCCAGTTTTCCCAGCACCACTTATTGAAGAGGCTGTCCTTTCTCCACTGTACAGTCCTGCCTCCTTTAATAAAGAAAAGGTGACCATATGTGCGTGGGTTTATCTCTGGGCTTTCTGTCTTGTTCCATTGAGCTATATTTCTGTTATTGTGCCAGTACCATACTGTCTTGATTACTGTAGCTTTGTAGTATAGTCTGAAGTCTGGCAGCCTGATTCCTCCAGTCCCGTTTTTCTTTCTCAAGATTGCTTTGACTCTTCGGGGTCTTTTGTGTTTCCATACAAATTGTGAAACTTTTTGTTCTTGTTCTCTGAAAAATGCCCTTGGTAGTTTGATAGGGATTGCATTGAATCTGTAGATTGCTTTGGGTAGTAGAGTCATTTTCGCAATGTTGATTCTTCCAATCCAAGAACGTGGTACATCTCTCCATCTGTTTGTATCATCTTTAATTTCTTTCTTCAGTGTCTTATAGTTTTCTGCATACAGGTCTTTTTTCTCCTTAGGTAGGTTTACTCCTAGGTATTTTATTCTTTTTGTTGCAATTGGATTTACCCATAAATTTAAGCTTTGTAGTCTACTGCTTTCTTCGCGCATTTCTATGTTTGCATCTGGGATTGTTTTCCTTCCTCCTGAAGAACACTCTTTTACTATTTCTCTCAGTTTGACTCTAGGCAGTGAAAAATATATTTTGGTTTTGTTTAACAGCTACTTTCTTTCAGCACTTTGAGGTTATCATTCAGTTTTTGTTTTTTTCCTGGATTCCGTTGTCTCTGTTGAGGTAAGCAGCAAGTTTAATTAATATACTGAACATAATCTATCTTTATTCTCTGTTTTCTTTTTTGCTTTTTTTTTTTACTGAGATAAAATTCACTATTTTAAGCATTTTAAAGTATAGAATTCAGTAGTTTTTAGTATTCTGATTTCTTTTAAGGCTTTCTCTTTGTTTTTCATCAGTTTTACTATGATGTGCCTATGTATGGTTTTAATGATTTTGTTTCCTGTTTGGGGTTTATAGGGTACCTTGCATCTTTCATTTTATGTCTTTCTCCAGTTTTAGAACCTTCTCAGTCATTATCTCCTCAAATATTACCTCTCCTACACTCTTTTTCTCTTTTCCCCTTTTGAGACGTTTTTCCTCCACACTTTTCTCTGCTGCTTTCTGTTTTTTTCTGGCCTATTTTCTAGTTCACTAAATTTCTCTTCAGAGTTATTTAATATTCTTTTTTTTTTTTTTTTGCTGTTTTGGGTCGTCATTGCTGTGCGCAGGCTTTCTCTAGTTGTGGTGAGCGAGGGCTACTCTTCATTGTGGTGTGCGGGCTTCTCATTGTGGTGGCTCCTCTTGTTGTGGAGCATGGGCTCCAGGTGCACAGGCTTCAGTAGTTGTGGCACGAGGGCTCAGTAGTTGTGGCTCATGGGCTCTAGAGCACAGGCTCAGTAGTTGTGGTGCATGGGAGTTGCTCTGCAGCATGTGGGATCTTCCTGGATCAGGGCTCGAACCCATGTCCCCTGCACTTGCAGGCGGATTCTTAACCAGTGTGCCACCAGGGAAGTCCCTATTTAATATACTTCTAAGTTCATGGGTTGAATTCCTAACTGTGGTTATTGTATTTTTAATTCTAGAACATTGTTTCTTTTTTATAGTTTCTAGTGTTTTTTTTCAAGTATTTATAATCTTTTATTTCATTGCATATATTTACCGTGGTTATTTAAAAAACCCATGTATGATATCTCCATTATCTTTATCTTCTGATGTTTCTTTTGGTTTTCTATCATTATTATCTTGTCTGTGTACTCATTTTTGATTTAGTGCTGGGTATAATAAAAATATTATAGTAAGAGTTTGAGTCCTGGTATGACAGTAGCTTCCTAAAGAAAGGATCATACCCTTTTTCAACTGACAAATGTCTGTGGGAACTCACAGTCCTGGATCACCTTAATGCAGTTTCAGTGACTACTATGCATAGTCCCTGAGTGAGCTGGTCTTTACCAGTCCATCCTATTCTTAGGACATAAACCCTTGTGGCCCCAACTTAAAGCATTTAGCAGCATGCACCCTCTCCTCCCCAGTAGACTCTGGATTTCAGTTTTTCTCCCCTAACCTCATCAGATTTTCAAATTTATTGTTCAGTTTCTTAGTCTCTCATCTGCTTATTCCAGAATGAAAGATCCAGCTTAACCTTCCTTGGTTTCCTTCTCCTTTTATATCTTTACAAGCTTTTGCCATCTTTTTAGTTCTCCACTGCCTTCATAGAGACTTAAATTTTGTTATTTTGTAAATAGAATTGTTTTTTTTTTCTTTCTTTTTCAGATAATAAACTTTTAAAATATTTATGCCAAGTTTTCTAGTTGTTTTTGGGAAAAGTTGGTCTTTATTTCTTATTACCTAGTTCACCTTTATACAAAGTAGAAATCTACTAGTTGGTTTTAAAGTGTCCTTATTTGGTCAAATAAAATTTTTGCAACCTTTTATGAGATCCCCAGAGTCTTTTTGTGAAGATTTTACTTACCCATGAAGTCTCTAGGTTTAAGAGCCACTGATTGAGGGGATACAAAAGAAATAAAAGCTCTCATCCTTGTGATTAAGGAACTTATATGTAGTTAGTAAATCATATTTACCATGGATGAAGTAATTAGTGACTTGTAGAATACTGTTTTTATACAAGGCTTTGATTGGGTAACATGACCTACAATAGCAGTTCAGAATTCACCTAGAAGATAGGGCTAGAGCTAGGGTTTGAAGGATGGAGATTGCCAGAGGGAGGGGGAAGGGTATTTTGGACATGGAATGACATAAACTAAGTCTTAGTCACCATTGAACTGATTTAATTCATAGCATGATGACTGAATAGTTTATCCCTTAATCCTTCTTTCCCTTGGTATGTTGTTAATAGTAATCAGGCTGGGCTGAAACCTTGGGAATTCATTGGTGCACACTGTGATACATGTGTTAATTTGATTGCCTGTGATTTCTGTAGCAGACCCAGGGCTGCAGCAAACATGCAGGTAATTGTATAAAGTCTGCATGGTCCCCCAGCAGGGTGTTTTACAATCAGCTCCACCTCCGGAGAATTTCAGCTAATCCAGCTGTTTTCTTCTAATGCTCAGTTTGGGGACTCCCCTGTACTCACTCCCCTGCCTTGCTACCTGAGTGAGACATGTGTGACTATAAGCCTAAAGTATAAAAGTAAAGATTAAGAAGGACCCACATTGCACCTGCCTATTCAGGGTGCTGATTTCACGTGGCTGAATGACATGTTTTTGGAACTCAATATTTTTTCCTGTGAATCTGCTAAAGATGCATGAAGCATCTTATACAACTCCTGAGGTCACAGAGCCTCTATCTTTTAGGTATTCAGTGGGTCTGAATTGCTGGCAGGGGTCAGGAGAGTTGAGAAGGTAGTGTTATGAGCATGAATTTAACTTCATAAACTCAGATGCACAAGAAATATTTTATATGTTTTCTCTAAATCAGATTTAATCTGCTCTGAGCCCCCAGTTTATCAGGCTAGTTGGAAATTCAATCTCAATTATTATTGGTCCTTTTTCCTATCCCCATGCCTCCTACATCGTGCAGTGATCCTGGGAGTCTAGCACAGAATAGGACGTGCCGGGAGGGCTCTTTGTTCTTTGGTTCATACTGATCACCACTGACGTACTCCTCATCCAAGCCTGCACAGTCCCTTGAAGGTAAGTTCTGCTGTGACTTCCATGGATTTTTGCTGAGTCTTTGTGCCCCAGGGCCCAAGATGTAGCCTCTCTGGATACCGTCATGCACCCATGTTCCTCTGAGGCCCTGCCACCATCACAGGGTGCTATGAGGGGGAGAGCATCTAAACACAGTTCCCTCCTTAGCCTTTTAGAATCTTTTCTTCTTTCACAGAGGCAGAGATGAAAGTGTAATGGCAAGTACTCTGAACTTACCTTGAAACTATGCTACTAGTAGACATCACTGTCTTCCACTGGGTGAAAGGGGGTTGTGGGAACCTGGCAACTATGAGAAGCAAAGGGACTTTACAATCATCACTTGATTTACCGATTACCTATTTACCTCTTCATTACCTATGCAATGATTAAGATCTAGTCTGTTTCCTCAGGTTCTGTTCTAATGGAGGATGAAGATGTAGTAGGAAAAGGGGCCCTTATTGCTACTGACTTCAACTTCTGAGGGGAACATCTTACCTCTTAGGTCTCAAAGTGCCGTTTTCAGTTTCATTGGTAATTATGAGTCAGTCATTTTTTTGGGGCTGTTTGGCCTGTAACTGTGGGAATGGATGAGTGTGCCTATTTTTGCACTAAGTGCTCCTGGGCTGTGGCCTCAAAGCCTGGAACTGTGTGGCTCAGGCACTTTTCTGAAATCTCTGGCTCTACAAGACTTCCTGCTGCAGATAAGGACACTGACTTCTCTTATCTGCTTGTTCCTAGTTGCTTCTCTGGCGAGATACTGACTTTACCTGCAGAGCTATATTGCTTTTATCCCTGAACTATATACTGCAGACACTCGAGATTAGTGCCAGGAGAGGAAAAAGGGTAACCGTTTCTGGGGAAAGGAATTGTGTAGGTGGTAGTTGCTTTAAAAAACTGGGGGCTAGAGTGGTATTTAGTCAAATATGGCTGCCACACAGCAGTGAAAGAGCCTTTTGGCATCTTTTTCAAAGAGCTCTACACTGACATGCTTTGTACGCTGACAGTTATTCTAGGAAAGAGTGTTTAAAATGTTTCAGCCTTTTAAAAAAATCCCTCACCTGTTTTAGTTGTATATCACGTTTTTGTTGAGGCTTCTGGAATACTAACGATGTCAGGTTTTTATTAATTCAGTGATGCTGCATTGTAAACCAGAAGGTTTATGTTCTTGGCCCATACTGTTTTAATTTTCTAACCATCTGAGCAAACTGCAAATATTACTTGATAAGTATCTGAATGCTCTTCTTGTCAAGTATTTATTTATCCCAAAAATCTTGGTCCTGGAGAGAGAGCCTTTTATGTGCAATTTTGACTTTACATTTTGTAAACCTCTATTTATTTTTTTTTCATCTCCACAGAAGTGGGGTTCCTATTCAGAGTTTTATCCCCTTTAACAAATGTAAGTGAATCTAAGTGGAACTTCTACAGAGAGCCTTTAAAATTGCCCTAATGACTTAGGGGTATCAGGGTTACAGGCATTCTTTTTTATTTAGGCAGAAAGGAGTTAATTGTGAGGAAAAAACATGTTAAACCAAGTTCTCCCAGCAGAAGAGAGGGTAGTTCCTTAAAAATCTGTCTTCCTGTCACTTGAGATCTATCTGTATGAGAGAAGGAAGGACAGCAGGCATAACTGGAGAGTATATAAAGTAGATCACCTAGTTCCCTGATTTTTTTTCCCCCACTGGATGATCCCTCTCCTTAGCTTGTTTGGAGACCCCCCCATGCTTTCTATACCCTGACAAAACTTGGTCTTAGGAAGGAATAGGAAACATATTCACAGTAAAGTCTGAATAACTTAAAGGCTTAACTTGTCACTATCCTAATACATTTGCATTTGAATAAGCTGGCAAAACTCAAAAGAAGGCCTCTCATAGGAGAGTTTCAGACATCAGTCCTTCAGTGGAAAGGGTATTCTTTTGGTGAGTAGTACCTTTTTGCACCCCACCCCCAGCCATCAGAATATCCGTTTGGGGTCTCCCTAAGCTTTGTTCGTAAATCTGATTCTGACTAGTAGTATCCATGCTGAGTGGCAGTTGAACTGTAGCTGACCACGTCTCTGACTTGATCTTTGACACTGTGTGGGGGGGGGGTGGTGGAGGTGGTGGAGGATAGAGACGTCAAGAGGAAGAGCAGTGCTAAGAAGGGAAGCAAGTCTGCCATGCACGTGCATCCTCTGTGGGCTCAATGAGGCTATATGTTGTGGAAAGATGGAAAAGCAAGCATAATTCCTGGTTCTTAGAGTAATAAGATAAAGGTGTATAATTTAGTAAACTACATTTGGAGTCATGCCAGTCTGGGATTGTATATATCATCCTAACTTCTTCTTAACTGTATATTCTTGGATGAATTCTTTTCCCTCTCTAGCCCCAGATTCCTCAAATGTAAAGTGAGACTCATGCCTACCTGCTGTTCAAGGATGCCAGGAAGAACAAATGAGATAATAGATATAAAAGCATTTTGCAAACCCAAAGCTATAAAGTGCAGTTTAAAGCTGAGATGTTTGTAACTGAGGATAATAGTTTAAGAATATTCAGCTGATGTCTTTAACCCCCTTCTCCCTGCTTTTTGCTGCAGTTGCATTACCTTTCACTTTCTTGGTTGGGAAAGGCCACACCAGTATAAAACTGGTGGCATAGCATGGTTAGACAGAAATACTCTAGTGCTCCTGGGCAGTGATAGAGGGCCCTGTACTCAGAAGGGCCCTGTACTGGGCTTAATGCTCTGTTCTCCTTACCTTGAAATTATTATTATTATTATTATTATATATTTTTTTTTTGCGGTATGCGGGCCTCTCACTGTTGTGACCTCTCCCGTTGAGGAGCACAGGCTCCGGACGTGCAGGCTCAGCGGCCATGGCTCACGGGCCCAGCCGCACCGCGGCCTGTGGGATCTTCCTGGACCAGGGCACGAACCCGTGTCCCCTGCATTGGCAGGCGGACTCTCAACCACTGTGCCACCAGGGAAGCCCGAAATTATTAATTTTTGAACAAGGTGTCACACATTTTCATTTTGCACTTAATCCCGCAAATTACGTAGCTGATCCTGGCCCTGGGCTGCTCTCTGTTCCTTTGTGGAGTTGGAACTAGAAAGAAGTTTCTTTATGACTCTGCTGGGAGGAGCATATGGAAGTTAGTTAGCTGAGATTCTGGCTGGTGGGTTTCCTGGAGGGGGTTCAGTTACAGGAGTTAAGCAGCTCTCTAGATGAGCCTTGTGGAGTGGTTAGCCTGGGCTAAGGACCAAATGTTAATTCTGAGCCAAACATCTGGGTGTCCATTGTGTTAACAAGTGCCTAATCAGCAGCAAGGACCATCAGGCCATGACCATGATAAAAGAAAACTTAGAATTTACCAATCCCTGGCTTTAGCAGCAAATGCCAAGAGAGTGAGCGGTGACTAGGCAGACAAGTCACATTGCCACAGAGCCCCAAGGAATCAGAGTTAGAGGACAGTTACAAGAATCCGTGCATGATTGTGAGCTTGCCTCCCATTTCCTTCTGCTACAAAGTTATGTAATGGTTACAGTGAACACGTAGAACTTAGTAAAGTGAAGTCATAAAGCGCCTGCACTCTTCCCATCTCCCTCACTGCTTGCTCAAACCTGCTTGGTGATTTGGTTCTTTCTTTGCCACAGGATGAAATCTTGGCAGGTCCTAAAGCTTTTGGATGATTAAAAGTCCCCTGGTCACATTTGCCCCAAGAATTGTCTCTTTTCAGTAATGAAAATTTCGAATCCTATGTAATAATTAATATTCTGAACTTCATTTGAAGTTAAAGCTTCTTCCCTCCCTGAGAATGGTTTGTTTCAGACTTAACTGTAGTATAAAAGGGGGCATATTTTTATATTCTTTTCTCCTTTCATTGTGCATCTCCTTTTATCCCTTCCCCCAATGTGATAGCCACATTTTATGAACTCTTTCGGTCACAGTGGGTAGAAGAATGAGAAGTAAGAAATAAGAAAATCTTACCTGAAAGGTCTTATTGTGGCTTGACTTTGATGTATCTGTTTGGCAGGTATTAAACCTTACTCTTGAGGTGTCATCTTTAGTTATTTGGTGATCTCTTACCTCCACATTCTTTAGCAAAGTTAGCCTGTCTTCTGGATGGCTATTAAGGAACACTCTCCCATTCCTACCCACTCCTAATTTTGATGATGTATCTTCAGGCTCTTTCTGCTGAGGTCCCATTGCTCTAGGCTTAAAGCCCTTTTGAGATGGAGGATTTAAGAAAGCTCACTCTGGTCTGTGGTAGACTGAATAATGGTCTTTCAAAGATGTCAGTGTCTGAATCTCTGGAACCTGTGAATAGGTTACCTTACATGATAAAAGGGACTTTGTGGGTGTGATTAAGGATTTTGAGATGAGGAGATTATCCTGGGTTATCTGGGAGGGTTTGATATAATCACAAGGGTATTTATAAGAGGGATGCAGATCAGAGGGGAGAGAAGACAATGTAATAGTGGAAATAGAGATTTGAGTGATGTGGCCACAAGCCAAGGGATGCCAGCAGTCTCTAGAAGCAGGAAGGGACAAGGAATGGATCGTCCCTTGGAGCCCTCAAAGAAACCAGTCCTGCTAACACCTTGTTTAGTCCTGTAAGGCTCATTTTGGACTTCTAACCACCAGAACTATAAGATAATAAACTTGTTTTGTTTTAAGCCACTTAGTTTGTGGTAATTTGTTACAGGAGTAATAGGAAAGAAATATATGGTCCAAAAGAGATACTAATGTGTCATTTATGTGGACAAATTCTGGGAGTGTAGGCCACTGTCCATGCACGATCCTCTCTTTACTCTCAGAACAGCTAGCCAGCCACAACCTCTTGCCCTTTAGATTTCCAGATAGACACTAGGCTCCTGTTACCCCTAAATGGCAGGGGATAAAAAGTAAGCCCTCTGAATGTTCTTCTTGAGGGCCCTCTCAGTTGAATTAAGGTAATGGAAAGACATCAACTCCCTTCTCCTATGGGGAGAAGGAAGAATAATATTACTAGAAGTCAACAACTGTTTCTTTTTTATTGAAGTATATTTGCTGTACAATATTATATAAGATACAGGTATATAATATAGTGATTCACAATTTTTAAAGGTTATACTTCATTTATAGTTTTTGTAAAATATTGGCTATATTCTCAATGTTGTACAATATATACTTGTAGCTAATTTGATACCTAGTAGTTTGTACCTCTTACTGCCCTACTTCTATATTGCCCCTCCTGCCTCTCCCCACTGGTAATCAGTAGTTTGTTCTTCATATCTTTGAGTCTGCTTCTTTTTTTGTTATATTCACTGGGTTGTTGTATTTTTTTAGATTCCACATATAAGTAAGATCATTCAGTATTTGTCTTTCTCTGACTTATTTCACTTAGGGTAATGCCCTCCAAGTCCATTCACATTGCTACAAATGGTAAAATTTCATTCTTTTTTATGGCTGAGTAGTATTCCATTGTATGTATGTATGTGTGTGTGTGTATATATATATATATATATATATATATATATATATATATATATATACACCACATCTTCTTTATCCATTCATCTGTTGATGGACACTTGGGTTGCTTCCATATCTTGGCTATTGTAAATAATGCTGCTATGAACATTGGGGTGCGTGAATCTTTTCAAATTAGCGTTTTTGTATTTTTTTGGATAGATACCCAGGAGTGGAATTGCTGGATCATACTATAGTTCTATTTTTAGTTTTTTGAGAAACCTTCATACTGTTCTCCACAGTGGCTGCACCAATTTACATTCCCACCAACAGTGCAAGGTTTCCCTTTTCTCCGTATCCCTGCCAACGTTTGTTATTTGTGTTCTTTTTGATGATAGCTATCCTGACAGGTGTGAGGTGATATCTCATTGTGGTTTTGATTTACGTTTCCCTGATGATTAGTGATGTTGAGCATATTTTCATGTGTCTGTAGGCAATCTGCATTTTGTCTTTGGAAAAATGTCTATTCGGTCCTTCTGCCCACTTTTTAATCAGGTTGTTTGGTTTTTTGATTTTGAGTTCTATGAGCTTCAACTATTTCTGAAAGGAATTGTTTCTTCCATTTTCCAATCCCTCCTCAACCTCAACTCACTTATACCGGAGGTGGATATTGCACTAAGGGTTGTGAAACCTTTAAAGGTTGTTGGACACCACCTTCAAAATTCTTGCATTGGTGGTTCAAGAGCCTGGCTTTGGAATGGAAGCATACTTGTGAATAATTTTTTTATTCTTAATCTTTTGAGGTATAAGATTAAATAGATTGAAAAGACTCCATTTTAATATCTTCTTATATTCATGAAAGCCCTTTCAGAATGCCCAAGTGTGTCATCTTAGGGATGAGCAGGGGGATGGAAAGCACATTTTAAAAACTGAATTTATATAAAGAGACTGTACCTTAGAGTTTAAATTATTAGATTGGGCTAAAATGAACAAATTGAGCTAGGTAAAATTTTCTCTTCTATCTTTTTTATCTTCTATCAAGTGGGTGAGGGTTTATGAGGAATATCAGATCAGTTATAGAATAAATGAATAAGCTACACTTTCTTTATGCATCTGAGTGCAGTATGAGTGGATTTTTTTCCTGCTACATGCTTGGTTTTTGAGTACCTAATGATTGGCAAAGTCAGCAACGCTTCTTCCACGTCAGGACTATTTTAGGGACTACCTTAGTGATTGCTACGGAAATTGGTTACCTAATTTAATTAAAGGTCTTTATTGAGTCGTAAAATTAGAGAACTCTCCAGGTGTAGTACCTGGTCCCTGGTGGAGGAAAGAAGACCCATCCATAAGTCTTCAATATTTCTAGTATACAGATTACTGTAGTGGGATAAAACATCTCCAAAGAATAGATGTAGAAAGGAAAATTAAGAATTACATCCCTGAACCTTAACCCAGCTTGGAGGACTCTAGGTTCTAGCCTTCATACCCTGCTGTAAGGAGAGTTATCTGTCAGTACGTGCAGTGCTTGATTACTGCATGTAATATCTCAAGTGAGAAAAAAATTATAAAACTAAACACCCAGAAACATCTGTTGGATCTGAAAAAGCACAATGCTAATTTACGTCCAGAACCATCATCTGCTGAGAAACGAATTAACAGTATGGCATGTTTAATGCATAGTATACAGCATCTTAGTTGCAAGTGTCTCATCTTCAAACAGAATATAAACTTGGCTATCACACCTATTGCTCAGATGGTAATTAAGCAAATAAAGCTTATGCTTAGATTGCGAGTGATTGTAGGAAGCTAACAATATAATTTTAGCTCTATAAAGTGAGTGACCTCATGTGTTTTGTTAGAAGTACATGTGATATCATCCAAAAAGCATGGAGTAGGGGTTAGGAAGCAGAGGTTCTAATCCCACCATTGACATGTGTTAGCTATTTGATCTTAGACAATTCACAACTTATCTGGGTTTATTATTTTTCATCAATTAAATGTAGGTAATATTCCCTACCCTGTCTATTTCATAAGGTAGTTGTGAGGCTCAAATGAAGAAATACACATGAAAGAGCTTCATGTAATATAAAGTGCTATACACATGAAGATTATTATGTTAAGCTTTAGAACGACTCATGTATGTGGTGTCTTTATTGAATTCCCATTACCTCTCGCTTTCCCTCTAAGGAATTCCCATCACTGTCTCAAGGATAGTCTATTTTCAGTGGGCCATCTTGAGTGTGGTCTGCTATTTTAGTTTCTCAAGACATTTCCCTTTGTATTTAATGAGTTTCCATTACAGGGAGGGATGGTGAGAGTCTGTTCCTGCCACCTGAAATTGTTTCAGAATTTATCTGTTTATTTTTTTATGTTAGAATTACTGGAATTGCTGGCATATATCTCCCTTTTTGCATGTTCTTTTTCTTTGTTCATAGTTCCAATGTTTAAATACAAGATTGCTTTTCTCTATATTATTTCATTCTTGGTGGAATGTTAATTGCTAGTAGCAATTAGATTCGAAGCTTTGAAGAATGGGTCAGAGCAATTTAAGGCATATAAACTATGTTGATTATAGTAAACCAAGTCGTATTAGTCAGGATAGGCTAGATTATGCTGCAAGAACAAAGAACCAATGAAATCTCAACGGCTTCAAACATAAAAGGTTTATTTCCTGTCTGTTCAAGCTGTGCATCCATCTCAGGTCTTTGGGGGCTGGGCTCTGCTCTGCATTGCCGTCACCTTCACTCTAACCTTACTCTATGACTCAGGCTGATGGAGAAACAACTATAGGGAGCATTGCTAGTCTTTGTAGCAGAGGGAAAAAAAGAGACCTTTGAAGGTCCTTACAGTAACAATTCTCTGGTTCATAATCAGCATATGTCACTTTCAGTAACACCCCATTGGCCAGAACTAGTCATGTAGAACCTCAGAAACCACACGGAGACTAGGAAGTGCAATCCTACTACATGCCTGGAAGAGGGAAAATTTAAACATTTTGACAAGTTTAACTAAATTGCTCACACTTTTTTGAGGCCTCTGATCTGCAAGAGAGGAGATTGGAATCATTTGTTGGTTTTGCTGTGGACAGTCTTTCTGGTGTCTGGGTCATTGTTAATTTGCCTCTGAGATCTGATTTATACAGTTAAATTCCTTGATAAAGTCAACACAAGCATTCTTAAGTCTTTCTTTGGTTTCAGTGTTGCCACTTGTTATGTTGATGGCAGGATTTGGTAATCTCCAGCCCTCCTATGTTTCTTCTTCTAAGTGGTATTAGTGAAAAATGTCACGTCTTAGCAGTGGTAAGAAACAGAAGGATTCTAGTTTGTTTATGTGACTGTTTTTGTTAATGCTTCAAGTTTCCTATCATGCATTCATTCATTCATATCCATCCATCCATTCAACTAACAGACTTTTGCTGAATACCTCCTGTATGCCAGGCTCTGTGGTAGGTGCTGAAGATAAAAAGTAGAACTAAACATGGTCTCTTCTCCAAGGAAATTTCTTGTTTTCTAATCCATGCCCCTCTGATAAACATGAAAATGTCATACTGTTAATGTTTTGAATTTCAAAATGCTGTGACTAAAAACACATCAAAGAAATGACCATTTTAGAATTTCTTTTTAAAAACCACCCACATAACTCTTTCCCCAGAAGATTTTATGCTCCATTCCTCACTGCTCCCTGTCTCTGTAGCACTCTTTCACCTCCACTCCCACCCCAGGTTGAGAATGTGTTGTCTAATTATGTCATTTGCACTTATATCCATTGTTAGAATGGATATTGGGGAGCTTTCAGGCCGTGTGTATGAGCCTACAGTGACCTTGAAGGATGAAATGACTTTGGGTGGTCAAATTCAGGTGAGAAGAGATTTTTTAACTGAATTATGACACATTACATTATGATTCTTATTCCCATTCTATTTCTGTTTTTAGTTTCCTTTGTATACCTTCACAGTACTGTGAACATAGTAGATGCTTCTTCTACACTTGCTTGTTCTGTGGATAAAGGAGTTAACCTACCCTAAAACTCTTGTTTGGAAGCTCAGGTATTGACAGGCAGGTAGCTGTAAAATGTATTAACTGCAGCAGAAACAAATTCTCAAATATTAAAGCCTTTCAACCTTTCACAAGGTATTCTAAAAGACTGTAATAGCCTGGATATAGACAGAGACTTTGGGGAAGAGAAACTCAAATTCACTAATTGGATGATTTAGAGACAGAGATATATAATCTGGGACTCCAGAACCTCCCACTGCTCCCCAGAAACAGCTAGTCCTTGGCCATGGTGTGAGAACTTTGTGTTGTTCTGATTTAGCCTTGATTCTTTAGGTCCTTATTACCTGGTTTGAAATCCCCATCTCTGATCTAATTTTGCAAATAAAGACTTAGGGCATTGGCTCTGCAAGACCAGCGTTAAAAGTCAGAGGTATTTCCTGAGTATGCATCCCTCACCATATTTTTTTTTGGATGTCATCTTGGATGTCACAAAATGTCTTTCCCAGAAACCCCAAAGGGAAGCAAGAAGGGACAGTGGGAATGAGGGCTTCATGAGAATACCTAGGAAACTCTGAGTGTCACATTAACTCTGCTGATGCCCTTTACCAGTTTGGACCTGTCTCCATCTTTTCCTTCATTCTCTCTTTGCCATCGCCTTTCCTTGCTCCCAGGCCACCTGACTTTACTGCTAGGTTGGCTTCCTTCCAAACTGTGCAGCCCTGCTGGTTTGCCTAAGGAATGGCCTTCCTCACGCTACTTTACAGTTTCACTCTGATTTTTACCAAAAGATAGAAACCTATTATCAGCACTTCTTGTCTTCACCTCCAGATTTTACTTTGTGTAATTGCCCAAGTGAATTCCAGGGGGTAATTGCCATGGAACATTTGGTTTATTGCTTTTTAGAAATTTCTTGTTATCCATGTTGTTGTTGTTGTTATTATTGTATTTGCAGCAAAGAATGATTTTATAAATCTAACAGTTGACTCAGATAATCTCTTATGTAAAGGGAAAAATAAATCACACATCAGGTTTCCTTTAAGCGAGACCTTCCTGTCATCACAGACTTCCTGCTGTTCCTTTTTCTGCAAAGCGGTCCTTCTGTTACTGTTCTGGGAAATTTCAGTGGGTTGTCTTTGGGAAATGCAAAAGGACAACAACCTAATATTCTCTTCAAAGGGTAATGCCTTCTTCAGGACATGGCCACTTTTCTTTTGTACTTCAGATAATCAGCAGCTCTGTATGCTATAGAATGAGACACGTGTAATTTAAAAACCATTTCCTGCATCTTAATATCAGACTTTACTAGGAAACCAAAGTCCTGTTTCTCCCCTTTCTCCATCCCTTTGCCCTTCAGAGCCAGTATTCCTTGAGGCTAAATGAACCCGGACCGTTTATTTTTGCCCCTTTTCTCCTCTCTCGGTTCTCCTGGAGGATCAGCATTAAAAATATTATATTACTGTTTAAGTTTTTGCAATGTGTGTTTCCATTCCCTGAATGCAAGGCTCCTCAACCAGATCAGGTACCTGATGCTTTTATTTCCCTGATCACCTTCGGCATTTCATGATTTCTAGCTTTGCCTTGTGTATAAAAACATGAAACTCAGAAAAACTGTGGATCAAGGCCAGGCCCATCTTCTATTTATAAGGTTTTTCTTCCCAGTGTATTTTCTAGCTCTTGGGAAGTTGCATTCATAAAAAGTTGTAAGATTCTAATTGGAATTACTAAACTGCCCAGGAAGAGCCCTATGAGGTGAAGTTGAGAAGGGAAAGCAAACTTGATACTGACCATACTGAGAGAGTTCTAGGAACATCAGCTTGGAGAGGCTTTCATTTTATAGACTCTATGGTGATCAACATCCAGGACAAACCCCTTTAGATAAATAGTCTTCATGGTAAAGATTAATAGTTTAAAGTATCAGAATTTTGTTCCAATTACTTTGTTACTAACCCATGGTTAAAAATCCCAATTGCAGTTTGCATCTTCTGGGTAGCCTTCCTTGATGACTCTAGACCAAATACATTTTCTTCTTTTCTGAACTCTTAGCAGTTATCTGACAATTACATATTACTCTGCACATGAATTGTTGTCTCAAATTGCTATTTTACTCTGATATTATGATTTAAATGTTTTAAAATATGTGTTAATATATCTCTTACCCTCCCATCTCCCAGAACAGACTTTGTATACTTTATTGTAGCTCCTAAAACACTTACTGTCATCCTTTGTAGAACCCCTGTAATGCTTTTTGAATAAATGAATGTATTAAGTGACAATTCCATTTTAAATTACCAGTGAACCATAAATTATTCCAGGCGGATAAGCATATCTTTTTTTAAGACCATTCCAGCCTTAGCTTGGGCATGCTCTTTTGTGATTAATTTGAATCCTTTTTATTGCACTCTAGTGTAACTGTTCTTAAAGAGAGGTGCTACTTATTCTCTCCGTACTTCTTAAACACTTCCTATGCTTTTCCTTATCTTATTCCATCATTATGGTTGTTCTCCCAGCTCTGTTATTCGTCCTCTGTTCTCCTGATACATTCATCCTCTTGGCAAGTTCATCTACTATCTGGCTTCAACTATGATTTCCTTGTAGTTACTTCCCAGATCTACCTTTCCAGTTCTGTCCTGTGGACCTTATTAGTACAATGTTGTCACAATGGGTGGACTATCACTTGGGCATATTTCAATTACCTAAAATCAATGTTTTATAAAAGAAATGTATTATTTTTTCTACCACCCAGCCTCCCTACTCTTTCTAATATCCTTCTCCATTCTTGCCGTTTGTGCATACTTCCAGCATCCAAGTCTCCTGGGCCTTGGGATCTTCTTTCTCACTCCATTCTTCTTCAGCCTTCATGTGCAGTCTATCCCCAAATCCTGTCGAATGTCTCCTTGGAATGTGTTTGAGAGTCAATTCCTCCTCCGTGTGGCCTCTATCTAGGCCTAAATAATAGATTACTTCTAGATTACTGCCACAGCTTCCTAATTACTTTCCCTGGTATTATTGGTAATGATGATAATAATGATAATTTTAATATAAATGCCTACTATTTATTAATTAGTGTATGCTCGGCTAGGCATTGTAATAATGTACTTTATGAAGATTATCTCATTTGATTCTCACAACAACCAGATGAAGTATATATTACTATTCACATTTTAGAGACAAAAACATCTGTGGCTCAGAGGGGTTGCATAACTTGCCTATGGCCTCATAGGTAATGAGTTGAAAAAACTGGGGTTTTAACTTTGAAAGCCATGCATCAGTAACAAATACCCTGCATATCACTGCTGGACTAGTGTACCCTTTTCACTATGCCACTCAGCTGTTCAAGAACACATGGATATTCCCACTGTCTATAAGAAGAATGAACTAACTCCTTTATCTGATTCTAAGGCCTTCCATGATCTTATACCACCATATCTCTCCAGTCTTATTTCTCATGACTCTCAATATCTACCCATTGCTCCATCCAGGCTGACTTGATCATTGTTTCCCACTCTCTCCCCAATGCTCAGTTCTGCTTAATGATTTCCTCTAGACCTGCGATACCCTTCCCTCAGCTCTTCAAATCCTGCCTATACTTTTAAGGTCCAGTTCATACCCTACTTCTCCATGAAGCCTTCTCAAAATAGTCCAACATACAAAGAGATCTTGTTTCTTTTCTTAACTGTTCTGCCAGTTATTGTGTGTACCGTAACACTTAGCACTCCATGATGTACTCTTATGATACTTTGTAGTATGAGATGATTCAAGGGAACTTTTCAAGTTTAGTAAAATTTGCCTTTGATACCCATTCTTTCCTTCTTACCTCCTCACCATTTTTCCTGCATCTAGTATCTTCAAGTTCTTCTCTGAATTTCTTAAGTCCTTACCCCTACCCAAATGCTGACATACCCTGCCCAGACTGCTTTTAGGTCTTCCCAGCTAGAAATAACCTGTCAGTCATCGACCTCTCATAATGTCTTTTATTTAAACTCAGCTAGATAGGTATAAAGAACCTATGTAACGGTATTTGTGATTGTCCATCTTTCTGAAAGGGTTGCATTTGAGTGGTAATTGCTTGTGAAACCATGTCTGCTTTGGTTGTTGGAATTTCAGAAAGTTGAGAGTGTGGAGTATGGCAGAGGGAAATAAAAGATCTCAGGGGGTGGGGAAGGGAATATATTGGGGCAGGTAAATATTCCTGGAATCCAGTAAAACATATCATATAGGTCACCTCCAATTCTGCCAGAGTATAAAGTTGGATCTGGCTGCAGTGTCTTCAGGTTTTTCCTCTACAGCAGTAGTTCTGCCTGTGACCTGCAGCTATGAGGTATTATATAAGCATGCTTACCAAGAACTGTCTTGAGATTTAAATAAATGATTTCTTAAAAATGCATACATATAATTTTTCAGATTCATGTGTAGGCTTTATTTAAATACAAATGAATTTAAGAGCATAACTGAATTCATAGCAGCTTTTGATTATTTATTGATTTTCATAATCAGTGAACACTAAAAGTATAATTGATATGAGCAGATCCACAAAATATTGTGATGTTTTACAAGGATCCTTTTAAAAGGATCTATAGCTAGAGGTCTATCAGAAACTCTTGGAGGGCAAAGACTGTATCTTCTACTTTGTTTACATTTCCCAGAACATGCTACAACACCAGTACAACAGGGCTTTGAGACTCTTGAATGAATGATAGAAGGAAGATGTTGGATGAGGAATTTCTATTTTTATGTCCTAGTCCCTTCGTTTGTCAAATAAGAGTTTTATATTAGGTGATTGATATCTGAGTTTCTTTCTAGCTGGTAGCACATCCTAGGTTGGTATATACTTGGATATAATCCAAATGCTTAACAGGTTCCTTGGCACTAGGGAAGGTTTGAGAGAAGCTGGCTTTTCCTAGTATGACTCTTGGTATCCACTGGAACTTGGTTTATTCATTCCCCGAAGTGTTATGAATCACAGAAAATTGATGAAAGGTTTTAGAAGTTTTCTGAGTTTTCACTACACAGCTCTATTGTTTGGAGTGACCAGTTAAAGGTAAGCCACAGATTAATTTACTGGCAGTCGGTGACTTGTGAATTATCCTTCTCTGTGGAATAAGGCCTCAACCTTCTCCTTAAGCACAGAGTCTCAAGAGTTCAAAGTATTACTATCTCTCTGATAATGGGAACCATTCAGTTAGAGGGGGAGTAGAAGAAAATGACTTCTCACAGGTGTGGTTTTATCTTGCCTAGCCACAGCACTACATTAAGTGGTCACCACTCTCTAATTTTGGTATGGAAAATAACTTCTTGTTCATCTGACAAAGGCAGCAGCTCTGACCAAGTAGTATCTTTCGTTTCTCCCTTACTTTCTAATAGCTAGTTACAATCCAGATTCTGTATCTCATTATCTATATGATCTTCGGCAAGTACTTTTACTGTTCGGAATCTGTTTCCTTTTCTGTAAAACTAGTCTAGTATTGAAAGGATTAGAAATAGTGGCATATTAAAATGCCTAGAGAAGTATCAGGCATATAATATGCATTCAGTAAATGGAGTTGTCACTGTTATTCCCTTTTTTTTTTCTCCTTTACTTTTTTTTACTTCCCTTGCCTCTTATCTCTGTCTTGAGAAATGAGCTTTACCTACTTAGAACAGACTTACCTGGCAAGTGGAAATATCAGCCTCTCATCCTGGGTATCTAGTTTTCCCCTGGACTCTTTCCCCTTGTAATTTGGGATTTCAGGCTTGAAACTAGGGCACTAACTGTGAGTGCTTGATGGCAAGTAACAGTTTGGGAAGCAATTAATCCCAGGCCCATTGCTGCTTCTCAGTGGGCTCAGTCCAGGGGATCTGGGCTAGGAATTGGATCTCATGTGGGTTGTCGCTGCATAGTTATTTCTGAATCTTCTAGATTTACAAATCATTTGGTACCCAGCTGTTATGCTACGTGATTCACAGTTATGGGTGCCTTGCTTCAAACGCTTGTCAGCAGTTTCTTCTGTGTGATTGCCTTGTGATTCAGTTGTTTTCGGGGTGGTGTGCATCTCCTCACATTCATTTGGACTGTGCCTCCCCCACCTTCTGTCATGGAACAGATGAGTCAGTGTCTAATGGTGCCAGCTTGCCATCCAATTACTTTGTTTCCTCTGGTGGGTGGGCACCAGAGAAGATGGTGCTGGTTCATAGAGGGGGCTGCCTGTCCTGTTGCCAAACTGCTCTGAGAAGGGGGAAACGAGTGGCCACATTTCCCAGAATGAATATTCAGGAAGCATTCAGGATAGACAAGGCCAAGGAAAAGGGCATTCTTGTTCAGTAGGTGGCAGTGTGGTCTGGCTTGATGAAGCACAACAAATTCTTGCGTGTATTTGCAGTGCTTTACTCTGATGCCTTTGACAGCTCTGCTTGAGATTTTTATTCTGAGTATTTTAGTACCTTTTGTCAAGTGCTCTTTTCTCAAAAAACAAACCCCCCCAAAAAAACCCACTTCATTTCTTTAGAAACTTCTCTTGGTAGTGGGTGGCATGTGTTTGTGGCAAGTACTGTGATCTGAAGCTTTGGGGAGCTCAGTGGCTAATTGCTTAGTTGGAAATCTAGCCAGGTAGGCTGGACTTCTGTTTCCTAGCTGTGGTGGTGGGAGTTCTTTCCTAATGGATGCAGTCGTTATTTCACTGACATTAGCAGTGGGGAACACTTTTCTGCAGCCCCTAGAGCTGACTGGTTTCTCTGTTGGGGAGGGAGGGTTCTGAGACCCAGTGTGTCACCTCTCTCAGGGCCCATTCAGCCTTCAGGGAATAGCACACTTGGTCTGGATGAGTTGGGACTGCGATAGCATGATGTCCTCTGTCCAGCTGAGCACTGAGACAAATCCTATACTCTGTTTTTGTACCTTGCCTCCCACTGCAAAGCCCTTTACCAGAATGGCTTATTTCTCAACAAAAGTAGAAATCTTTGAAAAGCTTTGTTTTTAGGTAAGAAGCCTACTCTCCAGCATGAGGCCTGAGCAGGAAGAAGAAAGTATGTCTAACTAGGCCACAGGCAATGTCATCCTTGGGAAGATTGGTGGCTGTTTGGCTGGGATTGAAAAGCCTGAGCAAGGGCTTGGATTCGCTGGTCTCCCTGTTTCAGAATTATAGATACTCTATCTTGAGGAGGCTGAGTTTGAGACCTTAGAGTCTCTGTTTATGTGCCTCTGTTCCTTCTCTGCCATGCTGCGGCCCATGTGTGTGTAGATGTGTGCACGTGAGCTCCAGGAAGCCAGGGTGGGATCGTAGATGTTGAGCAAGGACCCCTTTCACCTCAGACAGGAATAGGAGATTCTCAAAGTATATACAGTTGATTCTTGTTATTCATGGTAGTTATGTTCTATAAAGTTGCCACAAACACTGAATTAGGTTAGGTTAGGTTCCTGTGAGCTGATTTGTCAACTGATCAATACATAACCTGGTTTTATATGTGTCTGTTTAAAGACACCTTATTTAATATATATTGTTGATTCATTAACATTGAACTCATAGCCAATAGCACAGTATATAACTCATGCCTGAATGAAGCTTATCTAACACACGTATTTTCTCCATAAGGCTCATTGAAGCCTCTTGCACTTAGAAACACCAGACAGCACTTCAGCACTGTCCTTGGGAGCCATTTTAAATAGTGAAATCATCAAGAAAAAATACAAAAATGTGGCACTAAATAAACTGTGAAAAGGACACTTGTTTAAGGCGGAGGATTCCCTTGTTCCGTCTCAACTGGAAATGTGCACACTGTGGAAATTCAAAACTTTCTCCACGCTGCACATTTGCATGCCCATGAATTACTGTGGAAACACCATGAGTATTGATCTAGGGATTACAAATACATTTTAGGGAGAGGCAATTTTGCAGATATGGAATTCATGAATATTGAGGATCAAATGTATCTGCCCGATGATAGGTCCACAGCATTTTCTGTATTTTAGCTGTTAGAATTCTTCATCTTATCCACATTCCTCCATTATGGTAAACCAGGCTGATATGAATTAGGTGGTGGTCAGTTAATCAGATCATGAGGACTGGATTCTAAGCAACTAACTAGGGTGAGCAGACTTTTTCAAATAGCATTGATCTGTTGGTTTTTCATATATATTAGTTAGCAATTCATTGGTTAGCAATTCTATGGACTAGGTAGGTAGACTTAAAGATAGAGTTGGAGTAAAAAAATTCAAATCACATTCTGAAACTCAAGCAAACTACCACTTTACATATATATACTTGAGTTTTGGTGTTTAAGGTCAAAGTTGTAATTTGAATTCAAAAGGTAAGGATGATGCCCTGAACCTAAATGGTCAACCTGATGACCTCTAGTAAGCCAGAAGGCCTTCCTGTTCTTCTCTTCTTTGTACAAGGAAAACAAAAGCACAAAACTGGCTTATCTGTTGATGATCAATAAAAGAAAATACTTCTACTAGCAAGACATTTATGACTTCCCAAGATAACCCCATTCTCCTGATGGACTGTAACAACCCTGAGAAAAATCTTTATTATTTTTAGTTAATATCTGACACCCTACAGCTTCTGCCCCTAGAGCCAAATAGATTCTTAGAATAATATCTCTTCCACATGATTACCCTTTAAACATCTTAAGGTAGCGCTGAAGTCATTTATTTATCTTTTCCTCCATTAATTCATTCATCCATTTATTCAACATATATTTATTGAGAACCTACTATATTGGTAGGTGTTGTGGTAGAAAGTGGGGATATATGGGTGATTAAAAGACACATAATCCCCGAGTTCATGGATCTTATGTCCCCCTAAGTTTTTTTCTCTTCATGATGAATATCTTTAGTTTCTTGAACTTTTCCACATGTGGCATAGTTTGGAATCCCCTCACGGCCTTGGTCATCTTCCTCTGTACATGCCATCAGTTTCTCCCTGGGGGTGTGGGTCTTGAATCAGGAGTGATCTGACAAATGATTGGCATATCTGGGTTCAAATAGCAGCTGTGTGTCTTACTGTGTTATATTGAGTAAGGTATTTAACCTCTCTGGACCCCCATTTCCTCTTCTATAAAATGGGAAGAATAATAATTGCCGGGATGTTTGTGAGGATTAAACAAGATAATATACATAAAAATACTTAGCATAGTACCTGGCATGTAAGTGCCTAATGAAGCAGAAAACATTATTCATATTTGTTAAACTGCCTTAGCTGGCATTAGCATGTTTGGCAGACACATTCCACTGTTATTGCCTCCTGAGGTTGCAATCACCCTAAACCCCCAAGTCATTTTTGTCTTCCTGGGAAATTACTTCTGTCTTCTAGAGCTGTGCTCAGATGTCAGTCCTCTATCACCTTGTTGAGACGCATTTTGACCAACTCTGTCTGTTTGACTGGCTTATGTGTCATCTTCCTGAAAGATGGATGTAATTTCAGTGCCAGGATCCATGTCCTTGACTTGACTTTTCTTTATCTCTGGGTTTGCTATGAATATGGAAATGTGGCTTGTGGCATCCCTCAGCTTTAGAGTCTTTTCTGTGTAGATGAACAGATTATAAATATAACACTTCAAGCAATTGGGGGAAAATGTTGCCCATTCTATTTGTGCCTTGCTTTATTACATTTAGTCAGTCTTTGATAAATATACCTTTACAAGATGATTGTTGAACAAAATGAATCCCATTTCTTAATGTGATGCATTTAATGATGGCCTGGCTGCCTTTGCCTGCTCCATCATTTTATTCTTGGAATTTACCTGGACTGCTATTTATTATTTTATTTCTTGGATGCACACAAAAACACACGTATAACTTTTTCCCTCCCCTCACTGTTCTCCAGAAATCTTTGGCAATAATTCAGAGGAATTATTAAGGAATCATGAGTGGGAATGGGGGTGGAGAGAGGATTTGAGTTGTGGCTTATATAGATTACATGAATGAATATAACCCTATGGACAAGGATTTTTTTCACTGTTTCTGAGCCAGACATAAATCAGGAGCATAGGAACCAGGGAACTGGGGTGTTAGACGCTGTTTGAGCACACTGGTGTGAGAGAAAGCAGTACAGAAGATGAAACAGTGGAGGTTAGAAAGGAGATCCAGAAATAAAGCTCATTTAATTACTTAGGGCCTGTCCAATCTTAGACCTGGGCAAGGGGTGCTACTGCCCTGGGCTCCATGCTCTAAAAGGTCCATACTCTGGCCCTCCTTTGGCTGCCCCTCTCCATAGGAAGAGGACTTAGTGCTGCCAATGTGTTCCCCTTTAGGCCTGAAGGAAACTGTGGAAGGGAGTATAGTCTAGGGTTGCCAGATAAAATGTATGACACCCTATATTTCTGTTTGCTGAATCTGACAACCCTAGTATAGTCAGAACTTGGATTTGGGGGCTGGAATATCTACATGCATGTGTGCAAGGCCCTGCACTCTGTAGAACAGAGCTTGGAGTGGGAAGAGAAGGGAGCAGGCCAGTGACCTGGGGCCACTGACATATTCTGGTGCAGAGCTCTGGGGAATCTGAGAATTCAAAATTTGAACCTGGCCTTCAAAGTTATGAATTATATTTTTCAAGGTAGGAGGAGAGAACATATTTTATTTAACTTCTTAAATTTTGATTTATATTTTTAAAATGTGTAGACGCCTGGTATGTGGGCCTCCATTTGTGCTCTTGTCTCAGCCTCCACAAATACTAGTGGAGGGCCTTTAATAATGGCAACAGATTACCAAATCAAGCTCTGTGCCGTATACTTTAGATCCAAAATTGTATTTAATCCTCATAACAACTCTGAGAATTTTGCACTGTAAGTGTTCCCATTTAATGGATAAGGAAACTGAGGTTCAGTGAATTGAGATAGCTTATCCAAGGTCAAAGAGAGAGTGAATGGCAGAACTGAGATTAGACCTCAAACCTTAGTCTATCTGGATGCATATAATGAGCTTTGGATCTAGACTGCTTGAGTCAGAATCCTGCCTCTGATACTTGCTAGCACTTTGATCTTGCCTCAGTTTCTTGAGCTGTAAAATGTAGGGATATATTTGATAATAACAGGTCAGGGATCATTGGGGGCTGGGGGGGTCATCTTTGAAAGCTGCCTACCAAAAGCATGTGGCATTATGCCAGCGTGTATGAGGCTCCATAGGATAAACGTGATGCGTCTTCTTGGAGAGGCAGTTTTACTTACGTGGCAAATGCAACTTAATGTCAAAATGCAGCTGCACTATGTAATAGATGGCAAAATTCACACAGATTAAAAATAAATAAAAGCATGAAATTCTAAAGATGTCTTATGTTTGTGGTCACTGCTTTGACTGTACTGCCTTCCTGCCTTCTGTCGATTCTACTGCACTGATTTTCAGATCACAGAAAAAAAGATTCATTTTGAAAAGGCTTGTTGTTAGGGTGTATGCATTTTCTCTATGTGCCCCAGCGTTCTGTTCCTTCTGGAAGAAGCTGAGCTAGTCATCTCTGTTGCCTCACTGCTGTAAGATTTGAGGGAGGTCAGGGAAATACAGTGTCCAGTGCAATGGTCTTCAACCTTGGCTGCATATTAGAATCACCTTGGAAATTTTTGAAAAAAAGGATGAGGTTTGAGCCTCATCTCCAGAAATTGTTGTTAACAAATAATGTCTAGGAGAAGTTATATCACATGTTAACTATGTGTTTATTAGAATGAAGGAGGGGTTGATTTGCTTGTGCTCTTGTTGCCTTTCACCACTGATAATAATGTTAGTTAACATTTCACGTACTTATGATATGCCTGGCAGGTGCTGTACTAGGAGCTTTGTGTGTCGTACCTTCCTCAATCGTCACAAAAATATTATTATCCCCATTCTGCAGACAAGGAACTTGAAGCTGTGTTAAGTAAACTGTTCAAGATTACAAAGCTCACAAGCAGTAGATAATTGTAGCAAATACTTATATAATGCTCACTGTGTGACATTCACTCTCCCAAGCATGATTTATAGGATCATTTAATCTTCACAGCAGCCCAATGGGAGTACTATTGTTATTGCTGTTTGACAGATGTGGAAACTAAGGCACAGAGAGATTAAGTGATTTGAGTCCAAGATCACACAGAATATAACAGAGCCACTATTTAAGCATAGGCTATCACAGGGTGTTTTCAGAATCCACCCTTCTAACCACCTGGCATACTGTTTCTTGTATAATAGTCAAACCCACGTAACTTGAATCAGAATCTAAACCAACTGCCATGCTACACTGCCTCAAAATACTGGTAGCTAGTATTTACTGAGCTGTCTTGACATGATGGACACAAAGTAAGGCCTTCATTTTGATCATCTTATTTAATCTTTATGATAGCCCTGCTATATTAGTACACAATAGAAGCAGGTAGTAAAGCCTACCAACCATATCTGGCAGGTTCCAAAGGCCAACTTACCTCCTACCCACGGCTCAAAGAATCTGCCTCCAGAGATTGAGTTCTTGGCCTACCTCTCTACTAGTTAACTATGAAACCTTAAGTAATTAACACAGCACTTCATATGTTTGGAAAGAGTTATTATTCTTTTTCAGCCCCCTTTTTTTTCTTCCGGGCTAGATATTCTCAGTCATTTCCACTCTGCCTCTTATGACTTGGTTCCTAGACTCTTCCCAATCCTGGTTTCTCTTGCTGGTTTAATGTTTCTCATTGGGGATGGATGCTGTTTATATTTTAGACAAGAAAGTTCTGTATACATGTAGGATCCTTTTGCACATTTGCAAGATTTTTAGCATCTCTGGCCCTTACCCAATGGATGCTAGTGGTTCTCCTGAGTCATTGTGACAACCCCAAATACCCCCAACACATTTTCATATGCTCACTGGGGACACTACTGCCTCTAGATAAGAATAAGCATAACCAAACCCAGAATCCTATGAAGAAGAACAGCTCTATTTTTTGGATCAATTGCCTATTGCAGCCTATTTATTGGCTTTGTAATGACTGATAGTACATTTCTCTTAATGCAGTTATATTGGCAGTTTTGAGGAGCCACAGCACTCTGTTGACTCAACAGAATTTGTTAACAGAAACTTCTAAAACATTTTCATGTGTCAGATCTCCCTGTCTTGAACCTATACATTTGATTTTTGGGACACAAGTGTGGTACTTTATTCCTATTCTGTTTTGACTCCTTATGTCTTGATTCTGTCAACCAGTGTATTTGCTCTTCTTTTAAACTACTTGTCACCTGGAATTTTGACCAACAGGCTCTCTATATCTTCATTCAAGTTACTGATTACCATGTTGTATAGGATTGGGTGAAGGTTGACATTGAGCCTTTTGGCAGTGTCAGTTAAGGTTGCACCTCACTGTATTGTTATCTAGACATTCCGCATTTCTTTATCTTGCCCATAAGGATATCATGGAATTCCTTTTTAAAAATTCCTTGAAACAATCAAGAATCACTCCGGCCACAGATTTCCTTTGATCTACCACCTCAAAGTACTTTGCGTGTAGCTATCAACTCTAAGGGTCATTATTTTATAGGTCAGTTCTATTAGCAGTTAGAAATGGAAATGGAAATAAGAAATTTGATACGCGATTTAGGGTTTAGTGATTTTATTGCTTCCAACATTCATGAGTAATATCAAGATGAACCTTACCTGCCAGGTCTGTACTTGGAATCAGTCCCAGTTTTGGATGGATTCTCTGACTTCAGGGCACAGGAGAAGGGTTGTAATTCCCCTCACCCCAAATTGCTCACTAAATCCAGAAACCCTTTCAATAGGAGATGACAGAGCCTGTCATTTGACAGTGAGAGAGGCCTTGAAATTTACCCACTGCTGGGAAAAGAACACAGTGTCCTATCCTAATAGAGGTATTAATGACACTGCAGTTTTTTTAAAATAATAAAAGTAAATATTGTTTATTGTTGAAAACGTGCAGAATATAGGAAAGACAAATGTAAATGTATACCTCATTCATAATCCCACTACTCAGGGATGCCACTGTGAACACTGCCTGGTTTATATATGTATCGCTGCATAATTAGAATCCTGCAGTTTCTTTTATGGGAGCAGAATTTGATAAAAGGAGGGGAGAGAGGATGAAGACACTGGTTACCTGTTCAAGATAGATTTTAGAGGGTAGGCAAGCAGGAAGAACAAAGTACAGAAACGAGAGACTGAGACCATAGAATGTTTCTCTGTTTGGCAGTCAGGCCTTGGATCAGTTCTGTTCTCTACCAAATTTCTGTGGAGACTGAAATTTCTACCTTTTGGAATTACTTTTTGAAGGTGTTTTCAAAACGTGCCTCTTCTCTGGTTAGAGGTGTCTTTATCTGATTCTGACCTGCAGTCACCTAGCAGAGAGCAGATTTTGAAGCCAGAGGGCTTCCTGAAAAGCCAGGGGACAAGCAGCAGGAGGACAGTGAATACTTGGGGTGGGGGCTGGGAGCCCAAAGGGGTTACAGGGATACAGTAAGAGGAGCAGCTGGGTTGCTGAACACCCACATTTATCTAATTAGCGATTTCAGGCTTTTGCCCAGAGCGTGTCTGTCCATATGGCTAGAACTGGCACCCCTCATCCCATTTGGACACAGATCTAGGCCTGGAAGCCCCTCTAACCCCTTCAGGTGCTTCTCTGCCTTCAGTTTTTCTCTAGTTTGCATTTTTGCTTTTGCAAGCTTCTGTACAATGCTTTATTGGCGATGTGGTTTTTGCATCCTTCTCTAGAGACTGGACATTGTTGAATTTAGCTGTACTTCTTGTGGTACATGCAGCATTAATCTGCCTGTGTGTCTTTTTCCTTTTTTCCCTTCCCTTTGAAGTTTGAAGTTGGTCTGCTGGCTGAGTGGCAGAGAGGGTTCTTCCATCCTTTTTTTTTTTTTGAATTTTATTTTACTTATTTTTTATATAGCAGGTTATTATTTATCTATTTTATACATATTAGTGTATATATGTCAATCCCAATCTCCCAATTTATCCCACCACCACCCCTCGCCCCGCCACACCACTTTCCCCCCTTGGTGTCCATACGTTTGTTCTCTACATCTGTGTCTCTATTTCTGCTCTGCAAACCAGTTCATCTGTACCATTTTTCTAGGTTCCACATATATGCGTTAATATACGATATTTGTTTTTCTCTTTCTGACTGACTTCACTCTGTATGACAGTATGTAGATCCATCCACGTCTCTACAAATGACCCAATTTCGTTCCTTTTCATGGCTGAGTAATATTCCATTGTATATATGTACCACATCTTCTTTATCCATTCGTCTGTCAATGGGCATTTAGGTTGCTTCCATGACCTGGCTGTTGTAAATAGTGCTGCATTGAACACTGGGGTGCATATGTCTTTTTGAATTATGGTTTTCTCTGGGTATATGCCCAGTAGTGGCATTGCTGGGTCATATGGTAATTCTATTTTTAGTTTTTTAAGGAACATCCATACTGTTCTCCATAGTGGCTGTATCAATTTACATTCCCACCAGCAGCGCAAGAGGGTTCCCTTTTCTCCACACCCTCTCCAACATTTGTTGTTTGTAGATTTTCTGATGATGTCCATTCTAACTGGTGTGAGGTGATACCTCATTGTAGTTTTGATTTGCATTTCTCTAATAATGAGTGATGTTGAGCAGCTTTTCATGTGCTACTTGGCCATCTGTATGTCTTCTTTGGAGAAATGTCTATTTAGGTCTTCTGCCCATTTTTGGATTGGGTTGTTTGTTTTTTTAATATTGAGCTGCATGAGCTGTTTATATATTTTGGAGATTAATCCTTTGTCTGATGATTCGTTTGCAAATATTTTCTCCCATTCTGAGGGTCATCTTTTCATCTTGTTTGTAGTTTCCTTTGCTTTGCAAAAGCTTTTAAGTTTCTTTAGGTCCCATTTGTTGATTTTTGTCTTTTTTTTTTTTTTTTTTGCGGTACTAAGGCCTCTCACTGTTGTGGCCTCTCCCATTGCGCAGCACAGGCTCTGGACGCGCAGGCTTAGTGGCCATGGCTCATGGGCCCAGCCGCTCCGCGGCATGTGGGATCTTCCCAGACTGGGGCATGAACCCGTGTCCCCTGCATCGGTAGGCGGACTCTCAACCACTGCGCCACCAGGGAAACCCTGTTTTTTGTTTTTATTTCCATTACTCTAGAAGGTGGATCAAAAACGATCTTTCTGTGATTTATGTCAAAGAGTGTTTTTCCTATGTTTTCCTCTAAGAGTTTTACAAGGTCTGGGCTTACATTTAGGACTCTCATCCATTTTGAGTTTATTTTTGTGTATGGTGATAGAGAGTGTTCTAATTTCATACTTTTACATGTACCTGTCCAGTTTTTCCAACACCACTTATTGAAGAGACTGTCTTTTCCCCATTGATTATCCTTGCCTCCTTTGTCATAGATTAGTTGACCATAGGTGCATGGGTTTATATCTGGGCTTTCTATCCTGTTCCATTGATCTATACTTCTGTTTCTGTGCCAGTACCATATTGTCTTGATAACTGTAGCTTTGTAGTGTAGTCTTAAGGAGACTGACTTCTCCTGCTCTGTTTTTTTCCCTCAAGACTGCTTTGGCTATTCAGGGTCTTTTGTGTCTCCATGCAAATTTTAAGAGTTTTTGTGCTAGTTCTGTAAAAAATGCCACTGGTAATTTGATAGGGATTGCATTGAATCTGTAGATTGCTTTGGGTAGTATAGTCATTTTGACAATATTGATTTTTCCAATCCAAGAACGTGGTATATCTCTCCATCTGTTTGTGTCATCTTTGATTTCTTTCATCAGTGTCTTACAGTTTTCTGAGTACAGGTCTTTTACTGATTTAGGTAGCTTTATTCCTAGGTATTTTATTCTTTTTGTTGCAATAGTGAATGGGATTGTTTCCTTAATTTCTCTTTCTGATCTTTCATTGTTAGTGTATAGGAATGCAAGAGATTTCTGTGCATTAATTTTGTATCCTGCAACTTTACCAAATTCATTGATTAGCTCTAGTAGTTTTCTGGTGGCATCTTTAGGGCTCTCTATGTATAGTATCATGTCATCTGCAAACAGTGACAGTTTTACTTCTTCTTTTCCAGTTTGTATTTCTTGTATTTCTTTTTCTTCTCTGATTGCTGTGGCTAAAACTTCCAAAAGTATGTTGAATAATAGTGGTGAGAGTGGGCATCCTTGTCTTGTTCCTGATCTTAGAGGAAATGCTTTCAGTTTTTCACCCTTGAGAATGATGTTTGCTGTGGGTTTGTCCCATATGGCCTTTATTATGTTGAGGTAGGTTCCCTCTATGCCCAATTTCTGGAGAGTTTTTATCATAAATGGGTGCTGAATTTTGTGGAAAGCTTTTTCTGCATCTACTGAGATGACCATATGGTTTTTATTCTTCAATTCGATAATATGGTGTATCACATTGATTGATTTGCGTGTATTGAAGAATCCTTGCATCCCTGGGATAAACCCCATTTGATCATGGTGTATGATCCTTTTAATGTGTTGTTGGATTCTGTTTGCTAGTATTTTGTAGAGGATTTTTGCATCTGTATTCATCAGTGATATTGGTCTATAATTTTTTTTTTTTGTAGTGTCTTTGTCTGGTTTTGGTATCAGGGTGATGGTGGCCTCATAGAATGAGTTTGGGAGTGTTCCTTCTTCTGCAGTTTTTTGGAAGAGTTTGAGAAGGATGGGTGTTATCTCTTCTCTAAATCTTTGATAGAATTCACCTGTGAAGCCATCTGGTCCTGGACTTTTATTTGTTGGAAGATTTTTAATCACAGTTTCAATTTCATTACTTGTGATTGTTCTGTTCATATTTTCTCTTTCTTCCTCGTTCAGTCTTAGAAGGTTATAACTTCCTAAGAATTTGCCCATTTCTTCCAGGTTGTCCATTTTATTGGCATAGAGTTGCTTGTAGTAGTCTCTCATGATCCTTTGTATTTCTGCAGTGTCAGTTGTTCCTTCTCCTTTTTCATTTCTAATTCTATTGATTTGAGTCTTCTCCCTTTTTTCTTGATGAGTCTGGCTAATGGTTTATCAATTTTGTTTATCTTCTCAAAGAACCAGCTTTTAGTTTTATTGATCTTTGCTGTCGTTTGCTTCATTTCTTTTTCATTTATTTCTGATCTTATCTTTATGATTTCTTTCCTTCTGCTAACTTTGGGGTTTTTTTGCTCTTCTTTCTCTAATTGCTTTAGGTGTAAGGTTAGGTTGTTTATTTGAGATGTTTCTTGTTTCTTAAGGTAGGATTGTATTGGTATACACTTCCCTCTTAGAACTGCTTTTGCTACATCCCATAGGATTTGGATTGTCATGTTTTCACCGTAATTTGTCTCTATGTGTTTTTTGATTTCCTCTTTGATTTCTTCAGTGATCTCTTGGTTATTTAGTAATGTATTATTTAGCCTCCATGTGTTTGTGTTTTTTATGTTTTTTTCCCTGTGATTGATTTCTAATCTCATAGGGTTGTGCTCGGAAAAGATGCTTGATATGATTTCAGTTTTCTGAAATTTACCAAGGCTTGATTTGTGACCCAAGATGTGATCTATCCTGGAGAATGTTCCATGTGCACTTGAGAAGAAAGTGTAATCTGCTGTTTTTGGATGGAATGTCCTATAAATATCAACTAAATCTATCTAGTCTATTGTGTCATTTAAAGCTTGTGTTTCCTTATTAATTTTCTGTCTGTATGATCTGTCCATTGGTATACGTGAAGTTAAAGTCCCCCACTATTACTGTGTTACTGTCAGTTTCCTCATTTATAGCTGTTAGCAGTTGCCTTATGTATTGAGGTGCTCTGATGTTGGGTGCTTATATATTCTTGGATTGATCCCTTGATCATTATGTAGTGTCCTTCCTTGTCTCTTGTAACGTTCTTTCTTTTAAAGTGTATTTTATCTGATATGTATATTGTTACTCCAGCTTTCTTTGGATTTCCATTTGCATGGAATATCTTTTTCCATCCCCTCACTTTCAGTCTGTATGTGTCCCTAGGTCTGAAGTGGGTCTCTTGTAGACAGCATATATATTGGTCTTGTTTTTGTATACATTCAGCCAGCCTGTGTCTTTTGGTTGGAGCATTTAATCCATTCACATTTAAGGTAATTATTGATATGTATGTTACTCTTACCATTGTCTTAGTTGTTATGGTGTGTTGGGTTTGTTTTTGTAGGTCCTTTTCTTCTCTTGTGTTTCCCACTTAGAGAAGTTCCTCTAGCATTTGTTGTAGAGCTGGTTTTGTGGTGCTGAATTCTCTTAGCTTTTTCTTGCCGGTGAAGGTTTTAATTTCTCTGTCGAATCTGAATGAGATCCTTGCGGGGTAGAATAATCTTGGTTGTAGGTTCTTCCCTTTCATCACCTTAAACATATCATGACAGTCCCTTCTGGTTTGTAGAATTTCTGCTTAGAAATCAACTGTTAACCTTATGGGATTTCCCTTATATGTTATTTGTCATTTTTCCTTTTTTGCTTTCAATATTTTTTCTTTGTCTTTATTTTTTGTCATTTTGATTACTTTGTGTCTCAGTGTGTTTCTCCTTGGGTTTATCCTGCTTGGGACTCTCTGTGCTTCCTGGACTTGGGTGGCTATTTCCTTTCCCATGTCAGGGAAGTTTTCAAGTATAATCTCTTCAAATATTTTCTTGGGTCCTTTCTCTCTCTCTTCTCCTTCTGGGACCCCTATAATGTGAATGTTGTTGTGTTTAATGTTGTCTCAGAGGTCTCTTAGGCTGCCTTCATTTCTTTTCATTCTTTTTTCTTTGTTCTGTTCCGCAGCAGTGAATTCCACCATTTTGTCTTCCCAGTCACTTATCCGTTATTCTGCTATTGATTCCTTCTAGTGTATTTTTCATTTCAGTTATTGTATTGTTCACCTCTTGTTTGTTTGTTCTTTAATTCTTTTAGGTGTTTTTCTTTAATTCTTCTAGGTGTTTGTTAAACATTTCTTGCATCTTCTCGATATTTGCCTCTATTCTTTTTCTGAGGTCCTGGATCATCTTCACTATCATTATTCTGAATTCCTTTTCTGGAAGGTCGCCTATCTCCACTTCATTTAGTTGTTTTTCTGGGGTGTTATCTTGTTCCTTCATTTGGTACATAGTCATTTGCCTTTTCATTTTGTCTGTCTTTCTGTGAATGTGGTTTTTGTTCCACAGGCTGCAGAACTTTAGTTCTTCTTGCTTCTGCTGTCTGCCCCCTGGTGGATGAGGCTATCTAAGAGGTTTGTGCAAGTTTCCTGATGTGAAGGACTGGTGGTGGGTAGAGCTGGGTGTTGCTTGGTGGGCAGAGCTCAGTAAAACTTTAATCTGCTTGTCTGCTGATGGGTGGGGCTGGGTTCCCTCCCTGTTGGTTTTTTGCCCTGAGGCGACCCAGCACTGGAGCCTACCCAGCTCTTTGGTGGGGCTGATGGTGGACTCTGGGAGGGCTCACACTAAGGAATACTTCCCAGAACTTCTTCTCCCAGTGTCTTTGTCCCCATGGTGAGCCACAGCCACCCCCTGCCTCTGCAGGAGGCCCTAAAGCACTAGCAGGTAGATCTGGTTCAGTCTCCTATGGGTCACTGTTCCTTCCCTTGGGTCCTAATGCACACACTGCTTTGTGTGTGCCCTCCAAGAGTGGAGTCTCTGTTTCCCCCAGCCATGTTGAAGTCCTGCAATCAAATCCCACTAGGCTTCAAAGTCTGTTTCTCTAGGAATTCCTCCTCCCGTTGCCAGACCCAGGTTGGGAAGCCTGACGTGGGGCTCAGAACCTTCACTCCAGTGGGTGGACTTCTGAGGTATAAGTGTTCTGCAGTTTGTGAGTCACCCACCCAGCAGTTACGGAATTTGATTTTATTGTGATTGCGCCCCTCCTACTGTCTCATTGCGGCTTCTCCTTTGTCTTTGGATGTGGGGTATCTTTTTTGGTGAGTCCCAGCGTCTTCCTGTCAATGATTGTTCAGCTGTTAGTTGTGATTCCGGTGCTCTCACAAGAGGGAGTGAGTGCAGGTCCTTCTACTCTGCCATCTTGAATCAATCTCCTGTTCTTCCATTGTTGAGCAGTGCTTGAGGGAACATGATTTGGTCTGCATCTCCTCAGCCCTCAGCCCTCCTCTTCCTTGCTGCAACCCTCTGCTTGTTCAGCTGCCCTGCCTGCTGGGACTGAATTATGGATTCTAGTCAAGGGAGTGACAAATAAGCCTCAAAGAAGTGAAGTGAAATTAGTGGTGAGCCTGGTCTGGAACCCAGGTCTCCTGACCCCAGTCCATAGCTCTTTCTGTGGCACCGTTCTGCTGGGAGCATTCATGGGAATGTTTCTGATGGTGCCATGTTTGTCTTCTATATCTTTTGCCTGGTGGTGCTGCTACCATCAGTATAAGCAGGCAACCAAGAGAGAAGACAGCAGAGATGATAGCACGGGGGATTTATTGACTGGATAGCCATACTTCCTGGACACTTATTTTTTCTCGTATGGGGCATGCTTGCTGCAAAGAAGTCAAGAATTTCAGTTCTCTACCACTTGCTCCCATTTTTCTTTTAATCTGGCTTCATCATAACTGTCTTCATCTTATGCCCATACACAGCCTCAGGCTACCACTGGGCTAACGTCCCTGTATTGCTGTTCTCCTACCCCAGCAGTACCTCAAGTTCCAGTCTTCCTCTTCCCTCTATTTCAAGCAAAATCCTACACACAAAATCAACTTATCTCTTAAGATCACTGTTTTAAAAGAGCCATTAGGAGGTCATGGGTCAATATGTTCATATTATGTGGTTTTTATAATGGGCTACTGGAAGCAATAGCTTACCTGAAGGCATCAGAACCATTCAGAGTACTTGATAACAATATGTACATTACTAGGACCTACCACAGATTTTCTAAATTAGGAACTTAGGGGGTTAGGACCTGAGTGTCTACATTTTGATAAAATTCTTAGGTGATTCTGAAATATACTAATAGTTGAGAATTAATACACTTTGTTGAGCTTAGAATTAAAGCAGGTGCATAAACATGTTAGCAGGTAGCAATGGTCATTGTTGGGCTAGCTCATGATATCTTGCCTTGAAAATTACATTTCATTTGTTACTCCCCCACCCCCTCCCAAATACATACAGTGGACCAGAATCTTTCTCTGAGTCTGGATTTGTCTTCCCAAGAATCTTGGGCTGCTTCTCTTGTATGCTGAAGGTATATGCATAACCTGTGACCTCTGTAATGATTTTTTTTCTGGAAAAAATTCTAATTTCCATGTCTAGCTACACTGCATGATATATTTGATAAATATCTATTGAAAGTACAACTGTGTGTTCCACATGGCAGAAAGCACTCTATTTCATCATAACAAGGGAACCCAATTCATTCTTCCATGATTTGAAAGCAGCTATGACATGAAAGAGGGAGATTGGTAGGTAAATGGGAAGTCTTCAAAAGATGACTGTATTTATTTCCCATCTTGTAGTCTTGTTCTCCTCTCTGGAGAGATTCATGCTTCATGTGTGTCCTGGAAAGTGAGATAGGAAAAAGAAGAAAATAAGAATAGATTATAAAACTCTTTCTCCCTTGGGCTCCAGTGTAATCTCTTCACATGGGCAGATATTTTAAAACCCAGGTATCTGGATTCACTGAAGAGATACATAGTAAATAAAAATATGACTCAAATGCCACCTTGTAGCCAGGGGGGCTGTTTTCTGCCTATTCTCAGAATTGGTGCCATAACTTATCTATTGAATTTCATGTTCATGCAATGAATAGATAGTCTCTGATTGCACAGATGCCAGGCTTAGCTAAGTAAGGTATCTCTGCTCTTGATATAAACTGCAGAGCTACTCTGTGGCCGTGCTGCTCCTTGTGCAAGTGTGATCAGTGATACCAAAGTCACATCCTTGGTCCGTTTCACATCATTTGCAAGACGGGGGCATGCTTTTTGTCATTCCATCCATTACCCATCAAATAAGATGATTGCTTTTGAATTTGCGAGAAATATCTAAGTTCCATGTGTTTAGTAGGACCTTCAAAACTCTCTACTGGGAAGATTTATTTCAGTCTTAGATTCACTCACACTGCAATACTGATTTTGACCACGGGGGTGAAACTGGTGATTGCCCTGGTGGATATAGGAAGGGAGGTGGTAATATGTGCTTATCAAAGCTCAACTGGAGACACTGACCCATTTTCAAATAGGTCTGTCCTTTGGCAAATTCACTCAGTTACTTATACATAGAAAATCTTCCTTTAAGGTTTAAGAATGTCACATTAAAAATCAAGTTAAAATGTTTTTTTCATTTAGTTCATTGAGTTTAAAAAGCAGGGACTTCCCTGGTGGTGCAGTGGTTAAGAATCCGCCTGCCAGTGCAGGGGACATGGGTTCGATCCCTGGTCCAGGAAGATCCCACATGTTGCGGAGCAACTAAGCCCGTGCGCCACAACTACTGAGCCTGTGCTCTAGAACCCGCGAGCCACAACTACTGAAGCCCGCATGCCACAACTACTGGAGCCTGTGCTCTAGAGCCCGCGAGCCACAACTACTGAAGGCTGCGTGCCACAACTACTGAAGCCTGTGCACCTAGAGCCCACGCTCCACAACGAGAGAAGCCACTGCAATGAGAAGCCCACACACCGCAACAAAGAGCAGCCCCCGCTCACCACAACTAGAGAAAGCCTGTGTGCAGCAACAAAGACCCAACGCAGCCAAAAATAAATAAATAAATTTATTAAAAAAACATAAATTTTCAATTAAGTTAACTTTTACAAATATCTGAAAGCATAATTTTTTGCAACTTTATTGGTTTTTCAGTGGCAAATGGGGACAGGTAAGGTAAATGAATTATAGAGGCCCTCTCTCTCTCTCTCTCTCTCTCTCTCTCTCTCTCTCTCTCTCTCTCTCTCTCTCTCTCCTCTCTCTCTTTTTAAACCATGAATCATGCAAGCCAGAGAAATAGAAAGGCATTAGTAATGTTCAAGTTTTTCCCTTACCACTAGTTATAGGTAAGGAACCATGCCCGTTCTCTCCCTATGATGCAGAGGCATCTCTCTCTCTGTTACAAATAGACAACCTCATTTGAGCTTTTGGGAAGAGTAATTCTGCTTTTAATGAGACTCTAATGAGGTGACATGTTATTTATGTAATTTTATAGTCCTCACACTTCTACATGGAAGTGCCAGCCGTTTTCTTTACCATCACTATAATCATCTTAGTGAACTTGATTCATTCACATCTGAGAAGGAGCATTCTGTCCGACTCTCACACAATCCTGTTCTCTTTACTATGGCTGATATTTATATGGACATCAGATTCTCCAAGAACTGTGGAGTTGAGATTACAAAGACTGAGTCAGTTAGACTGTTGAGTCATGAACATGCACAAGTTGGTTAGCAGGAAAATAATAAGGCAGACATATAGAGAAATGGAGGTGCGTGACCACATGGCCTAGAGGTGCTGGGTGGGGAGGACAGGGAGACAGAGAAGCTGCCTTTTGACTTTCTAGTTCCTGTAAGGTCCAGTACTTCTTACAATAGTATTTTATGGAAATGTTCTGCATTCATAAAACAAGTCTCCTTTTCTAAAATAAATCTACTTTCAGCAGGTCTCTGCTCCTTGCAACCTATAATCCATGAGAAGGAATATTTTTAACTTGGTACACAAAAGTTGATAGTATATTTCCAAAGGGCTTTCATATCTATTATCTCGCTTATTTCCTCTAACAATCCCATGTCAGAAATAGGGTAGGAATGATAATTGCTTTGAAAGCTAAAGAAACTGAGGCCTCAAATCGGAAAGGGGCTTAAGTCACACAGCTACGTTGAGGCAGAGCCAGGCCTAAAATCCATGTCTTCTGGCTCCCAGGCCTGGTGTTGGGCACTTCCTAGGCACCCAGGGATTGTTTGTAGGTTGATAGATATATCCAAAGGGTGATTCCAGTCAGAAACAATGATAAAGTAGCTGGTCTTTTAATAGACATGAGTAATATTCTGAAGGAACCTAACAAAGGAAAGCCTCTGAAGTCTCCAGCAAATTTGCCTACCTGAACCTCTTCACTTAAGGAAAAACAGTGTATTTTCCCCTTGTGCCTCTGCAATAGAGTGCAAATCAGATCTTGCCTTTGAGAATGCTCACCCTACCTCACCTCTCTGCAGCTGCTGCCACTGGAGGTGCCAATTATGTGGCTCTATTTGGTGGTTTCTACCTCAACATTTAAAAAATAAAATTGCCCCTGGGGTGAAACTTTGAATGCCAACTCAACTAGAAGCAACTTTCCCAGGCAAATTAGAAAGCTCTTGGAGATCATCATTTAGAACCAGAGTCCTGACAGGACCTAGCTACTAATGGAATATTTAGAGTTGCAAATAGATGTATCCCTTTAAGTTTAACTGTTAAGCAGTTGCAACCTTTTCAAGCAAGGCCTGATAGGGCCTGGTTTTAAAGTATTATATATGTTTCAGTGACACTGTTCTATTTTATTTTCCAAGTAATGACTGATGTAATTTGTCCTTCCAAAAATAAATAATGAGATGTGTGTGTCAGAAGGAGTTGTAGGGCATGGATTACAGTTCTATTTTATGATACCTTAATAGGTGTTAAATAGACCAGAAAATCCATCCTCTCTTAAGAGCATACGGGTTTGACTCAGTATTTCACATGGTCTCTGAAGGTTTATGTTGCCCATTTAAATAAAAGAAAACCAATCAGAGCATGCAACACAAGGTTATTCTGTACTTTTTATTTATAAACAAAGTAGCATTGAAGAGTGATGCTAAGGAAAGAACCGTCTTAGAAGCATGGCCCAGTGAGAAAATCTGGATTATGAAACAGTGGTTGTCAAAGAGGAGGTTATTATAGGTTATGAGAAATCCTTAAGTAAAGAAGCCTGTTTTAACTTTTTTTCAATCAGTGAAAAAGGGTCCTGGAACCTTTACTTCGCATAACGCCTATTAACATATCATCTCCCATTGAGGAACACTGGGTTAGACTGTGGCTTGCATAAGGAGGTAAGGTGAGAGATAAGACTACAAATATAGATTGACAACATATTATAGATGGTCTTGAATACTATGCTGAGAAGATTTGGCTTCATTGTAAAAGCGATGGCATAATTATTTAGCTTTTTTTTTTCTTTAATAGTTTCACCACTTGTCTCTGTGCTTTCATTGATACTCCTTTTCAGTCCATCCTGAATAGCACTGCTAGACTAATTTTCCTAAAACTCTTTCCATCATTTGTCTTCCCTACTTGAGAACCTAAATGGTACTTTTTAGGACCCTACATTTTGTTATCTTTTCATCTTCAAACAGATTTTTTTTTTGCACCAAATTCAAAGGTTTATTTCCTAACTACCATTTTTTTAAACATCTTTATTGGAGTATAATTGCTTTAAAATGGTGTTTTAGTTTCTGCTTTATAACAAAGTGAATCAGTTATACATATACATATGTCCCCATATCTCTTCCGTCTTGCATCTCCCTCCCTTCAACCCTCGCTATCCCACCCCGCTAGGTGGCCACAAAGCACCAAGCTGATTACCCTGTGCTATGCGGCTGCTTCCTAGTAGCTATCTGTTTTACATTTGGTAGTATATATATGTCCATGCCACTCTCTCGCTTCGTCCCAGATTACCCTTCCCCCTCCCCATAACCTCAAGTCCATTCTCTAGTAGGTCTGCATCTTTATTCCCATCTTGCCACTAGGTTCTTCTGACTGCTTTTATTTTCTTTTTAGATTCCATATATATGTGTTAGCATATGGTATTTTTTTTCTCGTTCTGACTTACTTCACTCTGTATGACAGTCTCTAAGTCCATCCACCTCACTACAAATAACTCAGTTTTGTTCTTTCTTATGGCAGAGTAATATTCCATTGTATATATGTGCCACATCTTCTTTATCCATTCATCTGTTGATGGACACTTAGGTTGCTTCCATGTCCTGGCTATTGTAAATAGAGCTTCAATGGACATTGTGGTACATGACTCTTTTTGAATTATGGTTTTCTCAGGGTATATGTCCACTAGTGGGGTGGCTGGGTCATATGGTAGTTCTATTTTTAGTTTTTTAAGGAACCTCCGTACTGTTCTCCATAGTGGCTGTATCAATTGATATTCCCACCCAACAGTGCAAGAGGGTTCCCTTTTCTCCACACCCTCTCCAGCATTTACTGTTTGTAGATTTTTTGATGATGGCCATTATGACCAGTGTGAAATGATATCTCATTGGAGTTTTGATTAGCATTTATCTAATGATTAATGATGTTGAGCATTCTTTCACGTGTTGGTGTGCAATCTGTGTATCTTCTTTGGAGAAATGTCTATTTAGGTCTTCTGCCCATTTTTGGATTGGGTTGTTTGTTTTTTTTGATATTGAGCTGCATGAGTTGCTTGTGTGTTTTGGATATTAATCCTTTGTCCATTGCTTCATTTGAAAATATCTTCTCCCATGCTGAGGGTTGTCTTTTTGTCTTGCTTATGGTTTCCTTTGCTGTGCAAAAGATTTGCAGTTTCATTAGGTCCCATTTGTTTATTTTTGTTTTTATCTCCATTTCTCTAGGAGGTCGGTCAAAAAGGACCTTGCTGTGATTTATGTCATAGAGTGTTCTGCCTGTGTTTTCCTTTAAGAGTTTGATGGTGTCTGGCCTTACATTTAGGTCTTTAATCCATTTTGAGGTTATTTTTGTGTATGGTGTTAGGGAGTGTTCTAATTTCATTCTTTTACATGTAGCTGTCCAGTTTTCCCAGCACCACTTATTGAAGAGGCTGTCTTTTCTCCACTGTATATTCTTGCCTCCTTTATCAAAGATAAGGTGAACATATGTGCGTGGGTTTATCTCAGGGCTTTCTATCCTGTTCCATTGATCTATATTTCTGGTTTTGTGCCAGTACCATACTGTCTTGATTACTGTAGCTTTGTAGTATAGTCTGAAGTCAGGGAACCTGATTCCTCCAGCTCCGTTTTTCATTCTCAAGATTGCTTTGGTTATTCGGGGTCTTTTGTGTTTCCATACAAACTGTGAATTTTTTGTTCTAGTTCTGTGAAAAATGCCCTTGGTAGTTTGATAGGGATTGCATTGAATCTGTAGATTGCTTTGGGTAGTAGAGTCATTTTCACCATGTTGATTCTTCCAATCCAAGAACATGGTATATCTCTCCATCTATTTGTATCATCCTTAATTTCTTGCATCAGTGTCTTATAATTTTCTGCATACAGGTCTTTTGTCTCCTTAGGTAGGTTTACTCCTAGATATTTTATTCTTTTTGTTGCAATGGTAAATGGGAGTGTTTTCTTAATTTCTCTTTCAGATTTTTCATGATTAGTGTATAGGAATGCAAGAGATTTCTGTGCATTAATTTTGTATCCTGCTACTATACCAAATTCATTGATTAGCTCTAGTAGTTTTCTGGTAGCATTTTTAGGATTCTCTATGTATAGGATCATGTCATCTGCAAACAGTGACAGGTTTACTTCTTCTTTTCCAATTTGGATTCCTTTTATTTCTTTTTCTTCTCTGATTGCTGTGCCTAAAACTTCCAAAACTATGTTGAATAAGAGTGGTGAGAGTGGGCAACCTTGTCTTGTTCCTGATCTTAGTGGAAATGCTTTCAGTTTTTCACCATTGAGGATAATGATGGCTGTGGGTTTGTCATATATGGCCTTTATTATGTTGAGGAAAGTTCCCTCTATGCCTGCTTTCTGAAGGAATTTTATCATAAATGGGTGTTGAATTTTGTCAAAAGCTTTCTGTGCATCTCTTGAGATGATCATATGGTTTTTATTCTTCAATTCGATAATATGGTGTATCACATTGATTGATTTGTGTATATTGAAGAATGCTTGCATTCCTGGAATAAGCCCCACTTGATCATAGTCTATGATCCTTTTAATGTGCTGTTGGATTCTGTTTGCTAGTATTTTGTTAAGGATTTTTGCATCTATGTTCATCAGTGATATTGGCCTGTAGTTTTCTTTCTTTGTGACATCTTTTTCTGGTTTTGGTATCAGGGTGATAGTGGTTTCGTAGAATGAGTTTGGGAGTGTTCCTCCCTCTGCTATATTTTGGAAGAATTTGAGAAGGATAGGTGTTAGCTCTTCTCTAAATGTTTGATAGAATTCGCCTGTGAAGCCGTCTGGTCCTGGGCTTTTGTTTGTTGGAAGATTTTTAATCACAGTTTCAATTTCAGTGCTTGTGATTGGTCTGTTCATATTTTCTGTTCCTTCCTGATTCAGGCTTGGCAGGTTGTGCATTTCTAAGAGTTTGTTCATTTTTTCCAGGTTGTCCATTTTATTGACATATAGTTGCTTGTAGTAATCTCTCCTGATCCTGTGTATTTCTGCAGTGTCAATTGTTCCTTCTCCTTTTTCATTTCTAATTCTATTGATTTGTGTCTTCTCCCTTTTTTTCTTGATGAGTCTGGCTAGTGGTTTATCAATTTTGTTTATCTTCTCAAAGAACCAGCTTTTAGTTTTATTGATCTTTGCTGTCGTTTGCTTCATTTCTTTTTCATTTATTTCTGATCTGATCTTTATGATTTCTTTCCTTCTGCTAACTTTGGGGTTTTTTTTGCTCTTCTTTCTCTAATTGCTTTAGGTGTAAGGTTAGGTTGTTTATTTGAGATGTTTCTTGTTTCTTAAGGTAGAATTGTATTGCTATAAATTTCCTTCTTAGAACTGCTTTTGCTGCATCCCATAGGTTTTGAGTCATCGTGTTTTCATTGTTATTTGTTTCTAGGTATTTTTTGATTTCCTCTTTGATTTCTTCTGTGATCTCTTAGTTATTAAGTAGTGTATTTTTTAGCCTCCATATGTTTGTATTTCTTACAGATTTCTTCCGATAATTGATATCTAGTCTTATGGCGTTGTGCTCAGAAAAGATACTTTGTATGATTTCAATTTTCTTAAATTTACCAAGGCTTGATTTGTGACCCATGATATAAATATCAATTAAGTCCATCTTGTTTAATGTATCATTTAAAGCTTGTGTTTCCTTATTTAGTTTTCATTTTGGATGATCTGTCCATTGGTGAAAGTGGGGTGTTAAAGTCCCCTACTCTGATTGTGTTACTGTCAGTTTCCCCTTTTATGGCTGTTAGTATTTGCCTTATGTATTGAGGTGCTCCTATGTTGGGTGCATAAATATTTACAATTGTTATATCTTCTCCTTGGATTTATCCCTTGATCATTATGTAGTGTCCTTCCTTGTCTCTTGTAATAGTCTTTGTTTTTAAGTCTATTTTGTCTGATATAAGTATTGCTACTCCAGCTTTCTTTGGATTTCCATTTGCATGGAATATCTTTTTCCATCTCCTCACTTTCAGTCTGTATGTGTCCCTAGGTCTGAAGTGGGTCTTTTGTAGAGAGCATATATATGGGTCTTGTTTTTGTATCCATTCAGGCAGTCTGTGTCTTTTGGTGGGAGCGTTTAATCCATTTACATATAAGGTAATTATCAATATGTATGTTCCTATTACCATTTTCTTAATTGTTTTGGGTTTATTATTGTAGGTCTTTTCCTTCACTTGTGATTCCTGCCTAGAGAAATTCCTTTAGCATTTGTTGTAAAGCTGGTTTGGTGGTGCTGAATTCTCTTAGCTTTTGCTTGTCTGTAAAGCTTTTAATTTCTCCATCAAACCTGAATGAGATCCTTGCTGGGTAGAAAAATCGTAGTTGTAGGTTTTTCTCCTTCTTCACTTTAAATATGTCCTGCCACTCCCTTCTGACTTGCAGAGTTTCTGCTGAAAGACCAGCTGTTAACCTTATGGGGATTCCCTTGTGTGTTATTTGTTGTTTTTCCCTTGCTGCTTTTAATATTTGTTCTTTGTATTTAATTTTTGATAGTTTGATTAATATATGTCTTGGTGTGTTTCTCCTTGGATTTATCCTGTATGGCACTCTCTGTGCTTCCTGGACTTGATTAACTATTTCCTTTCCCATATTAGGGAAGTTTTCAACTATAATCTCTGCAAATATTTTCTCAGTCCCTTTCTTTTTCTCTTCTTCTTCTGGGACCCCTATAATTCGAATGTTGGTGTGTTTAATGTTGTCCCAGCGGTCTCTGAGACTGTCCTCAATTCTTTTCATTTTTTTTCTTTATTCTGGTCTGCAGTAGTTATTTCCACTGTTTTATCTTCCAGGTCGTTTATCCGTTCTTCTGCCTCAGTTATTCTGCTATTGATCCCTTCCAGAGAAGTTTTAATTTCATTTATTGTGTTGTTCATCACTGTTGGTTTGCTCTTTAGTTCTTCTAGGTCCTTGTTAAACCTTTCTTGTATTTTTTCCGTTTTATTTCCAAGATTTTGGATCATCTTTAGTATCATTCTGAATTGTTTTTCAGGTAGACTGCCTATTTCCTCTTCATTTGTTTGGTGTGGTGGGTTTTTACCTTGCTCCTTCATCTGATGCATATTTCTCTGTCTTCTCATTTTGTTTAACTTACTGTGTTTGGGGTCTCCTTTTCGCAGGCTGCAGGTTTGTAGTTCCCATTGTTTTTGGTGTCTATCCCCAGTGGCTAAGGTTGGTTCAGTGGGTTGTGTAGGCTTCCTGGTGGAGGGGACTAGTGCCTGTGTTCTGGTGGATGATGCTGGATCTTGTCTTTCTGGTGGGCAGGTCCATGTCTGGTGGTGTGTTTTGGGGTGTCTATGGCCTTATGATTTTACGCAGCCTCTCTGCTAATGGGTGGGGTTGTGTTCCTGTCTTACTAGCTGTTTGGCATAGGGTGGCCTGCACTGTAGCTTGCTGGTCTTTGAGTGGAGCTGGGTCTTGGCCTTGAGATGGAGATCTCTGGGAGATTTTTGCAGTTTGATGTTACATGGAGCTTGCAGGTCTCTTGTGGACCAGTGTCCTGAACTTGGCTCTCCCACCTCAGTGGCACAGCCCTGACGCCTGGCTGGAGTACCAAAAGCCTGTTCTCCACACGGCTCAGAATAACAGGGAGAAAAAAAAGAGAGAAAGAAAGAGGAAAATAAAATAAAGTAAAATAAAATAAAGGTATTAAAGTTAAAAATAATTATGAAGAAAAAAAATTGTTTTAAGTAAAAAACAAGAAAAAAAATTGACAGAACCCTAGGACAAATGGTAAAAGCAAAGCTATACAGAGAAAATCACACACGGAAGCATACACATACACACTCATAAAAAGAGAAAAAGGGAAAAAATATATATATATTGTTGCTCCCAAAGTCCACTTCCTCACCTTGGGATGATTTGTTGTCTATTCAGGTATTCCACAGATGCAGGGTACATCAAGTTGATTGTGGAGATTTAATCCGCTGCTCCTGAGGCGTCTGGGAGAGATTTCCCTTTCTCTTCTTTGTTCGCACTGCTCCCGGGGTTCACCTTGGATTTGGACCTGCCTGTGCGTGTAGGTCACCTGAGGGCGTCTGTTCTTCGCTCAGACAGGATGGGGTTAAAGGAGCAGCTGATTCGGGGGCTCTGGCTCACTCAGGCCAGGGGGAGGGAGGGGTATGGAGTGCGGGGCGAGCCTGCGGCAGCAGATGCCAGCATGACGTTGCCCCAGCCTGAGGTCTGCCGTGTGTCCTCCCGGGGAAGTTGTCCCTGTATCACGGGACTCTGGCCGTGGCGGGCTGCACAGGCTCCCGGGAGGGCAGGTGTGGAGAGTGATCTGTGCTCGCACACAGGCTTCTTGGTGGCGGCAGCAGCAGCCTTAGCATCTCATGCCCGTGTCTGTGGTCCGCACTGATAGCCGCGGCTCGTGCCCGTCTCTGGAGCTCCTTTAAGCGGTTCTCTGAATCCCCTCTCCTCGCGCACCAGGAAACAAAGAGGCAAGAAAAAGTCTCTCGTCTGTTCGGCAGCTCCAAACTTTTTTCCCAGACTCCCTCCCTGCTAGCCGTGGTGCACTAACCCCTTCAGGCTATGTTCACCCCGCCAGTCCTCTCCCTGGGATCCGACTGAAGCCTGAGCCTGAGCTCCCAGCCCTCACCCGCCCAGGCGAGGGAGCAGACAAGCCTCTCGGGCTGGTGAGTGCAGGTCTGCACTGATCCTCTGTGTGGGAATCTCTCCGCTTTGCCCTCTGCACCCCTGTTGCTGCGCTCTCCTCCATGGCTCCTAAGCTTCCCCCCTCCGCCACCCGCAGTCTCCGCCCGCGAAGGGGCTTTCTAGTGTATGGAAACCTTTCCTCCTTCACAGCTCCCTCCCACTGGTGCAGGTCCTGTCCCTATCCTTTTGTATCTGTTCATTCTTTTTTCTTTTGCCCTACCCAGGTATGTGGGGGTTTCTTGCTTTTTGGGAGGTTTGAGGTCTTCTGCCAGCGTTCAGTAGGTGTTCTGTAGGAGTTGTTCCACATGTAGGTGTATTTCTGATGTATTTGTGGGGAGGAAGGTGATCTCCACGTCTTACTCTTGCGCCACCTTGAAGCTCCTCTCCAAACAGATTTTTTGATAAAATATATTTTATTGCTCTCCGCTGTTACCCATATATCTGCCATTTCATCAGATAGGTTCTACTCATTAAAATCTCTTATAAAGTGGTTTTCAGCCTTGGCTGTATGTTAGAATGACCTAGGGATCTTCTCTGAATTCCTGTGCCCAGACTCCAACCCTGACTGATTATATGAGAATCTCTAGGGGTGGGGCTCAGGCATTAGTCATGCATAATACTTCCCAGGTCATTCCGATGTGCAGCCACATTTGAGAACCAGTGCCTTGTAATCTGGCATGAAGCTGAGCCCATACTATATACTCACTTCAGACTTGTTGAAGTCACATTGGTTGTTGGTATCACATTGATCAATTTCAGTGGAACTTACATTTATCAAGAGGAGACTAACTCTCCTGTGGGAAAATCAAAGCTGTCAATTTTGTGCTTGGAAAGAGGAGATGACTTTATTAATAAATATTCTCATTTTTTGAAGCAAATCATAAGTACAACAACAGGAACTTCCAAGACCAAAGTACTACTGAAGTTTTTCCTGGTAAACTGATTGCAGATATCTTTGTCAGTCAATTTGATTGATTACAGCATACACATACACATTGAAGTACTCTTCAAGCAGCCATTTGTCTGATGCCTTGCTGATAAATCTCTTGTAAAGTAATTTAAGATTTAACCTCCAGAGATTTCTGAACTGCTGTTTGAAGGCAACAAGTTCTATTAAATATCTTATCACTGCATAATATCAGAGAAATCAGATGAACATTCAATTTTGGCATTTAATGATAATAACAAAGGTAGTATGTTCAGAAAGATTGCCTTTTCCCATTTTCCAAGCTTGCCTTTTAGCAGAAAGGACGCCAGGGGAGCCATACAAGAGCATAGGCTGTCTAGGCATGTGGTACTGAGAGAATGGGGGGAGCGAGGGTTAAGCCCCAGGGTATGTGCAGGACTCCTTAAAGAGGGATGAATCTAAGCTGTCTTTGAACTGGCATTTTTTACCCTGGCTAAGCTACATTATTTGACAGTCCTCTTTTCCAGGTTTGTCCATATGGAGAGCAGGAAGAGCACCCATCCACCTTATAAGCATGGGAAGGGGTTTCAAGTTAATTGGTTCTGGATAAATTCTACTTTTCTTCCCAAGAGTTTCTTAATTCTGGTCTTCCATGGGACCCATTTTCCCTTGTTTCTTACCCTAGATAATAATCCCTCCACCCGCCAGATGGTTATTCTAAAAGTGGTAAAACCTGGGCTTCATCTTGGCCATCCCTGTGTCACTCACTTTCTGTTTCCTCCAATAAATCTACAATTTCTACAATTCCTGTAGATCAGTGGTTCTCAGACTTTAGTGTGCGCCAGAACCACCTAGAGGTCTCGTTAAAGCACAGACTGCTGGACCCTGCTTCCAGAGTTTCTGATTCAGTAGGTCTGAAGTGAGGCCTGCGAATTTGGATTTTTGACCACTTCCCAGGTAATGCTGATGATCCGGAGGGCCACACTTTGATTTTGAGCAGACTCTCTGCTCTAGTGCAGTGGCTGTTCTTAGCTTTAGCTACACATTGGAATCACCTGGAAAGTTTTTAGTATATATGTATGCAAGTCCTATTCCCCAGTGGTTCTGATTTATTTGGTGTGGGATGGGACCCAGGCATGGTTGTGATTTTTTTTAATCTCTAATGTGTAGTCAGGGTTGATAATCATTGTAAATTTTACCTCTCAAATACCTTTCGATTTCTTGTTTCCTCTTTTGTGCTTGTCACCTTTAAATGTTTTCCCACTGCCTGCAGAATATAGACCATACTCCCTAGCATGGTTTATAAGGTCCTTTATGATCTCATTATATTCATTCATTCTTTCAAAAAATCTGTTGATAATGATGGTTGTACAACAATGTGAATGTACTTATTGCCACTTAACTTTCCACTTAAACATGGTTAAAATGATGAACGTTATGTGTATTTTACCACAATAATAAAAAAATTTACTGAGCACCTTCTAAGCATCAGGCATCTCCCAACCTCATGAAGCCTCTTGCTTTTTCCTGAACACACCAGGCTTTTTCATATTCAGTCCCAGCTATTGAGAATGTCCTTCTCTTCCCTGACTGGTGAACTTCCCTTTGACATTAAAGATCTAGTAAATAAGGGGCTTCCCTGGTGGCTCAGTGGTTGAGAGTCCGCCTGCCAATGCAGGGGACCCGGGTTCATGCCCTGGTCCGGGAAGATCCCACATGCCGCAGAGCGGCTGGGCCCGTGAGCCATGGCCGCGGAGCCTGCGCATCCGGAGCCTGGGCTCTGCAATGGGAGAGGCCACAACAGTGAGAGGCCCGTGTACCGCAAAGAAAAACAAACAAAAAACAAAACAGACAAACAAACAAAAAAAAATCTAGTAAATGTCCCTTTCTATATAAAGCCTTCTTAAATTGCTAGGTACAAAGGAATTTACCACATTAAGATTATATTGAGGTTATTGAGTGTATATACACTCTATAATTGGGTGTATTTCTTCTTACACTCTTTTCCTGATAGAGGGGACTGTTTCCTCTATCTTACTTAATTTTTTTTTTCTGTCTGATTTCCACCTTTGGGTGAGTGGGTTAGGCAGGCTTGACCAGGTGCTGAGGTTGGAATTTGACTTCTGAGGGTCCAGTGCTGGAGCAGGCGCCAGGAAACAATAGGTATCAAAGGAATGGGCCAAACCAGAGCCTGAAGGGGAAAGCTGGGGCTTAAGAGTCAGGGCCAAGTCACAAGGAACAAGTGGCAGTGAGTTCAGAGTTGGGTGAAGATGTGATCCAAAATCTTTCTCCCACTGACCTGCCACAAACAGCTAAAGTCCCTATTGTTAGAGACTTTTTGTTGTACTCAAGGTATAGTGCCTCCTGGAAATAAACTCTTGTGAAAAATATCAATAACAACAGGATATTGTATCACACTGACTGTCCTTTGACACCTCAGCAGAAATGAGTTTTCAGTGATGACTTTGGAAAGTGATGAATAAGAGCCTGAGTGATGTTTCCGGAGGAAAGGGAAGGGTTTTCCATGCTCGAGTAGCTCTAGTAGCAGATTTGGGTGACTCGGGCAGCAGAAAAGCAATGGATTCCTAGGACTGTTGCTGACAGAGAGAATAGAGATACACTTTACCTTTGTCCAGATCCTGTTCCGAACTGAATCTGTATCCAAAGGAAACGTGGTTCAGTCTCTGATCCCTGGAAATTTGGTAGCTATGTGCATAAAATGTGGATATTTTAAAGGAAATGAAGGCCAAAGAAAAGTTGGGATATGACTGATTTCTCTCAGCAGCAAACGTAGAAGAGAAGAAAGATTGAGATGGATTCAGTGCTTTAGTATAGGTAGTGGGATAAGGAAGGAAGCTGCTTACTTTTGCCCCTAGCTGGCCCTTCTCTTGAGTGTCCTGAGAGCCTAATCGTTTACTTGCTTGTTTGCTGTACATAGTATGTTCATTGTATTCTTCTTCCTGACTTCCAACTTACTGTTGGCAACACTTTTAGTAATTGCGGGTGTCTATGGGAGCAGGAAATGCTCCTCTGGCTTGCTGCAATTTTAGATGCTCCCTTGTTTCCTGCTACGTGGCCATTCTTAAATTAGACTGTTTATACTTGTGCTCAACGAGTGTGCTATCTGCTGTAAATGACCCAAGAAGTGAGTGTGTGTTGGAATCAAGTCTGTACTTGGAATGTACTTAGTTGCTATAGTTTGTGTTTTGTGCTTGGGTGAGGGGGGGCTTGTGCAAATGTCTCTTTGTACATTTAAATAATCACAACCAAATCTGTAAGTCCTGCCTTGCAATGCTCAGTAGGAAATTCAGGTGCATGTCAAAGCACTTTGAAAAGTATAAACCACTTTATAAATTGAAAGGATGCTGACAAATACCTAAACACGTTGGATAGCCCCTGAAAGTTCCTCATTAGCAAGCAGGCTGAGCCTACTGGGCCAAGTGCAGAGATAAAAGAGCAAATTTATTATTATCTCTATCCACTGGAGCATAATATTGGCACAGTTAATCCAAGAGCAACAGATAATCTAGGCATCCTTGATACTTGAGTTAGAGGTACATCATATTACAGATTAACTTTTGTGTTTTATTGAAACCAATAGAAATACCAGTTGTCTGTCTCTGAGCTTGAGTACATAGGATATGGAGAATTGATAGCTTAGGAATTAAACACTCCCTTGACTAATCCACAGAATGGTTATTTCTCATAAAAATACCAATTTTGAGACCTGAGATTATTCCATGTGACACCTGAGTCTATATTGCCTTAAAGTGTTCTCTGTTTATTTCTAAGACATGTGGTTTATTGCTCTAACTAGATTATATGACTTAAACACAAATCATTTTTTATGAAATGAAACTTTCGTTTATTGAGAAAAATTCTATGTGGTGATTATTTTGCTAGGGTCTTTCACATACATTATCTCATTGACTTTTCAGAACATTCACGTGAAATGGAACTTTTATCTTTTCTTTTCTTTTCTTTTCTTTTCTTTTCTTTTCTTTTCTTTTCTTTTCTTTTCTTTTCTTTTCTTTTCTTTTCTTTTCTTTTCTTTCCTTTCTTTTCTTGCGGTACGCGGGCCTCTCACTGTTGTGGCCTCTCCCGTTGCGGAGCACAGGCTCTGGACGCACAGACTCAGCGGCCATGGCTCACGGGCCTAGCCGCTCCGTGGCATGTGGGATCTTCCCGGACCAGGGCACGAGCCCGTGTCCCCTGCATTGGTAGGTGCACTCTCAACCACTGCCCCACCAGGGAAGCCCCTTTATCTTTATTTTTATAGATGAAATGCTGAGAGCTTAAGTAAACCTGTGCAAGGTCACACTACCACTCAATGATGAGCTGGAACTCAGAGCCAGGCATTTCTATCACACGTCACTGCTTTTCCATTTTTGGTACCCCTTAGTCTCTTTTATCTGGCTCTATGATTTCCCTAAATGTTTGGAAGAATATGTCTATTCCCTATATCTCAGTTGATGGAGAAGTGACTCCGAGTCTCTTTGTTAGTTAGCAGTGTTAGAAAGGATCACAATTCTTTAACTGGAAACAAGAGGGGCTTAAACCTCATTTGAGACCTTTCTAATTTAGAAACCTGGAAATTATCATGATGTTTTTCACTGTTCTGTGGTGTACACTTGAGGAGACTTTTGGGAAGCACACTTTGAATCTCTTACTTCATCTGTGAATTTCAAAATGTGCATGGAAAATGGTATGATTGTCAGGGGAACAGAGAGGTAGCTATTTCTCCATAGGCGCTAAGCTGTCTTATCCATTTTTCACCAGTCACTCATTTTCTAAAAATGAATCTGCCATGTTTTTTTTTGTTTTTGTTTTTTACAAGATGGAACGGAAACTCATTTATGTTAACTTTTCAGCTATAAAATCCACTTTTAGTCTTTCACTGGAGTACTAGTATCTCAGTCAGGAGAAAAAGATCTCATTAAAAAAATGATATACAGTGTCTGTTAATCAATTGGATGGAACTACTTTATGCCCTGAATGCAAAATGTTGAAATATATCTCTTAAGGATCAATATTGTTTCTAAGTAACTAAAGCTAAATCAATACCAGCTCCACACTTCACTTTGGTAACAGATGATTAGACTCTCGTGTTTCTGAACCTGTAACTACAAATACAGAGTGCCCAGAAATAGTTTTCAGACTAAATTTTTCCCCATTTGTCTTTTTAGATGTTGATTTATTTGTGCTTTCTGTGTTTAGTGAAATCCTTTTATAATATTACTGTTGAGGTAAAGCAAATTCTTTTACAGAAATTGTATTAGACTTTATTGTATAGGGTTTTTAAGTCTCAAAGGGCTTCCTTTGACCTATGTATGTCCAAAATCATGTAATAACAGTGTTCAGCTGTATTTTGTATTATTGATTTTTGCTTACTCATTTAGTTTTAATGTACACTGGACTTAGAGGGAATTAATGAGTTCTGTGTTAAATGTTTAAGGACAAAAGGGCAAATTCTAAACCATAGCATTACTGCATTTCAGGATTAAAGAAAACCCTAAAGGTATATGGTTCAACCTCTTAGGTGAGGCTTCCATCAGTACCCTGTACAGGATCCCAGCAAGCTAATTCACTCTTAGGTTGGATTAAATCAAGCATAAAATTTAGAGGGAAGGAGATTGAACCATTCACATCCCTGGCAGGAAAAAGATTATACCCTCTAAAGGCAAATTTGAGAAGCATTTTATTAAGGGGGTATTTACAGAGGTATGGGGAGGGCTATAGATACTAATAAGAGATAAGTGAAACACTCAGAGGCTGGCAATAATATGGAACCGTGGGGGAGGAAAAATAATTTTCCCTCTACCCTTTAGGTTCTTGGCTGAGAATGCCCTGTAATAAAAAGATTAACAGGAGAAAAACAAAAGTTTAATAACATGTATACTTCCTGTATACATGGGAGAGACCCAGGAAAACTGAGTAACGCCCTGAAATGGCCCAGGCCCAAGCTGCAACCTTACATCCCATCTCCAGCCAAGGACAAAAGAAGATGTTGGGGGTGGGGTGCTGTTGAAGGGAGGGGAAACCAGTTATGGGAGGTGACCAGGAAGAGCACAGTAAACAATGGTAAGGTTATTATGCAGATTTAAGTGGTCACAGTCTCCACTGACAAGATTTTCTAGAAATTCATTCTCTTCCTGGTAGAGGGAGACCCCTTACAAATGAAGATTTCCCTTATAAATGTAAACATCTCTTACAAAAGGGTAACTTTTACTCTGTTTTCAGAGCTTTTCCAGTGTCTACTCTTTCTCAAAAATAATCAGCCTAAAATATTCCTTATGCCAAAGAGGCATATTTTGAGGTGGTATATGCTACTCCTCTTCAGAACCATTGCCTTTCTTAGACCTGAAGGAGCAAGGAGGGGAGAGCAGTTCCTGGAACTCCAGGAGGGTAGTTCAGAGAGAGCATCTACTGATAGGAACTGTACCTTGGGTAGAGAAACACAACTACAGCCAACCTGAGACCCAGCAGGGGTGAGTGCCAGGGGGATAAAATACCTTCCTCCTCATCTTCATGTTCCTCCTCCATTCTCTCTCCGTTGATTTCTTTAGGCCAAAACGAACTGAGAGCCATAGGGCAAGAGAGCCTAGTTAATGAAATACAGAGAGGTCAGCCTTGTAGGACACAGAGCAGAGAGTAAATTGGAAGAGGTAAACAGAAGATATTCAGCACGGAGATGACAGCCCCCTTCTACCCAGACTCCATCAGAGCATATCTAGAGGGCAGTTACTAGTTCTGAGCAAAAGGGCTGTAGTCAAGCAAATGTGTTCAAAGAAAGAATACCAATATAATGAGTGAATTGAAAAGCTGTCCATATAAAAATGTTTAGAGGAAGTAGGATTATTATTTCTAGAAAAGATTTGAGGGTCAATATAATATGATAGTTGAGTACAGACTCTGAAGGCAGCTCTGAATTTACTAGCAGTTTGACTTTGGGCAAGCCACTTCACTTCTGTTTGCTTCAGTTCTCTTATTTGTAAAATTGGGCATAATAATAATAATATCTACCCCATAGGGTTGTTATGAGAATTAAATGATTTAATACTCAAAGCACTTAAAACAGTGCTTGGTATACAGTAAATGTTATATAAGTTACATAATTGAGGAGGGGCACAGTTAAGAAATTTGTGTGGGTCTTGAAGCAGTTAAATTAAGTCCAGTGGGTGAAAACTCTAAGATGACAGATTTTCATTCAGTACAAATATAACTTGCTTTATAGACATAAAAAATGATCTTATATGGTAGTGAGTTCTCCATCCTACAGGTAGTCAAATTTAGATTAAATAACAAATTATACAGAGAGATTCAAGCATAAATTGGGAGGTTGGATTAGAAGACCTTCAGAATCCATTCCTGGCATATCTATGATTCTTCAGCAAAGTCATGTGCATTACCACTGAATGTGTAACCGTGTTAGGTAAACCTCTGCCTTGAAGAGCCAATGATTGCTTTGTAGATGTTGACCTAAAACGAATAGACTGCCAGTTATTTCTCCAGCAAAAATGGGTTTATTCAGGATCAGCAGAGAATTACAATTCTGGGTTTGCAACCATGGCAAGCCATGTGCAAGCCCCCAGTAAAAATGGAGAGGAGAACTCTTATAGGGGGGAAAGGGAACTTGGGAGGGCTATAGTAATCAGAGTCCAGGACTGTTCATTGGCTGAGCTGTTGCCAGTGTCAGGGAAGAAGAAAATTTTCTCTCCCCTTCTACGTTTTTCTGGCTGGTCTAAGAATTAAATTGACATGAAACAGATTAACAGGGGAAATTCACACAAAATTTTAATAACATGTATACATGGGAGAGACCCAGGCGAACTGAGTAAGTCACCAAAATGGCTGAAACCCTCACCTTGAATACCATCTTTAGCTACAGGCAAAAGAGGATGTTGGGGGTAGTGGTTTGGGACTTCAGAGGGGAAGAAAGCAATTCACATGGAGATGGAAAAACAAGTGTTTGGTAAATAAATGTTCCTGGGCCAGGCAGGCAGAGACAGTGGGACACAGAGTAGACTCTGATCTTTAAGCCCTGCCTAGAGTTTCCCCCAGCACACCTAGCCCATATTCTTTGCAGATAGCTCTGGTGATAGCTTTATTCTAGGAACAGATCCTCTATCTAAATTCTTTAGGTAGCTAAGGGGGAGGTAAAAAAGAAAGATTTCCTGAGTCTTCTGTTTTTTAAAAATAATCAGCCTAAACTAATCCCCATGCTGAAGAGACACATTTTGGAGTGGCAAATAGGAGGAGGTCTTTGCTGTTGTCTCAGGGCATGAGAACTCCCCGTTCTGGTCTCCCAACTCTATTTAATTTAGGTTTCTGTTTATTAATTTTTACATAGGGCACACATTGCCCAGATATCATTCTTGACCTTTAGGTAGTGCATGAAAAAGCACATTCTTAAGGCTGTTTGTGATTATATTGTTTTCCACCCTCCATCATCTTGCAACCATCTCTCTCCAGTTCAGTTTTCTTCAGTGAAAATAAATGAAGCAATGGTCAGTTTGCTGTTTAAGATTGTAGGCTCTACAGTTATATAATTTAGATTTAATATTTAAGATCAGCCTTCTACTACATGTGTGATTTTGTACAGATTAGTTAACTTCTTAGAGCCTGGATTTTCTTCACTGTAAAACACAGATAATAATGAAACCGCTGTCGGTTGCACGGGTCTCCAAAGAGCCCAGTCCTTCATATCTCATCACAGAAAGAATTCAGCGAGAGGCAAAGTGATAGATAAGAAGTGATTTATTAGAATAGGACGCTTGTGAAGCTTACAAGCGGGTGGGTGAGAGAGTGCTGCACCCTGAGAACTTAGTGGGCTACAGTTTTATAATCAAAGGAAAAGGGGGGGCGTGAAAGACTACTTTCTTCTTCATTCTTGAGTAGACGTCATGCTTCCATCATCGGCTCCTCCTCCAGGTTGGGCAGGGGAGTATGCTTTGTCCCTACATGGTCAAGCCAGGACTGTAAAAATTATTTGAGGTCTCTGTACAATGAGCACTTTTCCATAAATTATTATTTTTTATGTGTGCAGAGAGCATGTCCTAGGGATCATCAACTTAGCCCACTGGGTAGGATGTGGGCCTCATGCCACCATTGTTTTATTGTTTGGGGGCATGTCTCATGCTTCTGTCTCATGGTTTTGTGGCTAGGCAAGCCTGCTTGGTTTTGTGGTTAAGTAAACCTGCTTTCTTGAGTAATCATTAACTTACAGGTGTCTCCCATATTTTTCTACTTACAGTCCCCTAGCAGGATTAACTATTTAATCACCTACTTTGTCCCTTTACTCTGTCCCTATCAATAATACCCTTTATCTCACAGGCTCACTGAAAAGATTAAATGAGTTACTCTTTGCATGCAAAGTTCCTGGCATATAGTAAACTTTCAATAAATGTTAGCACTTGTTATAATGCTATATTTTATCATATATTAATGATATATTATGTCATATGTTGTTATTATAAAACTATTTCCTGCGATGCGTGGTTACCTTGTATGCAGCAGATTTTCACACTCCCTTTGAAAGGAGCCTGCACTCTCCAGTTAATTCTGGAGGATTTCTACAGGGATTTGTAAAGCTGCTGGGGAAAAGGAAAAGAGGTAATTTCTCTTTCAATGAGAGACATCTTCCTCCAAGGCCATCCCCATTCCAAAGTCATGAGTCATGAGGAGCTGTATTCAGCAGAAAAGCAGTCCGTGCAGTTCCTCCAGCTGTATGGAGGAAACCGTGTCAAAGAAGGGATTCTTGCCTCTCAGCAGCCAAGCATGAAGTTTGTATTTAGATTTTCATACGAATAAAACTTCAGAAGTTAGAAGGGGCCAGCTGCAAAAGGCCTAGTTGCTCTTTGATCTGTGGAATAAGAGCTCAAAACAAAGAAAAATAAGAGAGAAATACCACCTTCCCAGTCTTTGTCTATGTAATGAAAGGAGTTTTCAAACTTCCTTTAGCTGCAAATAATTTTAATTAGCATTTTAGAGGGGACTGAATGTAAATACCAATTCTGCTTAGGCTGGAGCCAGTTGATTAACCATTGTATGAAGTGCTAAAAGCTTCTGGTTGGGGGAGGAGGAAAAACAGACACTCTTGTTTGGCATTCTGTTCTGGTCCCCACCAGAGGCTTTGAGTCCTATCCTCCCTCCTCTCTTATTCATCTACCCACCCCCAAATGCAAATTGATTTTTCATGGGTGGCATCTCAACGCTAGGATGACAAGGAAAGGACATGTAAGGGCAGGATGACAGATTCATCCTAGTTTGTTCATCCACTTTTAACCCTGAAAGTCTTGGGTATACCCTCAGTTCTGGGCAAACCAGAATGAACACTATCAGGAAATATTATTCAGAAAACCATGGGTTAAGTCCCCTATGAAAAACCTTGACAGGCTGAAGGGTAGTATCTCCATATCAATAGATACCCTAGACCACAGTGAAAGTTCCTGAGACTCAGTGAATAAGCTGAAACACACTAATTGGAGGAGAACCAATATTAATAATGAGGAGGAAGAAAAACAAGAGGAGGAGGAGGAGAAGGAATCACAGCTAGTATTTATTTAATGCTTTCTACATGCCGGGTTCCATGTTGTTATTTTATAGATACCACCTAATTCAATCCACTATTATTATGCTCATTTTATGGATGAGAAAACTGAGGCTCCGTGATCCTGTGACTTGCAAGGTCAAGTGGAGCCAGGATTCAAATCCATGTCTAACTCCAAAGTGTACACTCTTAACCACCATATGATATTGTCTTATTTACTGAGAACTTGCTATATTTCAGGCACTGTGCTAGGCCTCTGGGATAGAGCAGTGAGCAAAGCACACATGATCCCTACCCTCATGGAGTTTCAATCCATGTTAGAACGACCCATATGAAAACTGGATTCTTTTGTTTTGATATCATTGCAGTTACATGAGTGCCACTTCTATCTTACCAGAATTCCAGAGAGAGAGAGGTGTGCTGTTTATTGATGTTCACGCCTAAGCAATTACAGAAAATGACTAGACTAGCTGTTGACTAGCCTTAGAAGGATGAGGCCTTTGTTTTAGGAAGCTAAATTAAGTATGCCAGGATGAGCAGCTACTGATGAAATAGGAAAGTAAAGGTGATTGTTCTTTATCAGTTTCCTACTATATATCAAACAAAAAGGAAATGATTGGAAAACATTTATTCATGGTGTTTCTTTGGAACCAAAGAATACCTGTTAATATGGATCTCCTGCCAGTTGTAAGTTTGTTTCTTTCTTTTTTTTTCCTGCTGTCAGTAACCGTCAGAATTAAGATCTCATATTTAGAGCTGCTATTGTGGGGGTTTGTGACTCTCCAGATCTGAACCTTACAGTATTATGAGACATGGCACCCCAGGTGACCTTGATAATTGGTGTAGCCTATTAAGTTCTGCCATTATCCATTTCTGACTCTACAGGATCAATATCAAAGTCAAAATATATATCACCTCCTTTTAGGATCTGCTTGATCCATACCTAGGTTAGGAATTGGCAACTATGGTGTCAAGGCCAAATCCAGTCTGTTGCCTGTTTTTGTGTAGCCTATGAGCTAAGAATAGTTTTTACATTTTTAAATGGTTGAAAAATTCAAATGAAAAATAATATTTTGTGACATGTGAAAATTATATAAAATTCCAATTTCAGTGCCTATAAATAAATTCTTATTTGATCACAACCACCCACATTCCTTTATATATATAGTCCATGGCTGATTTCCTGCTACAGTGTCGGAGCTGAGTAGTTACTACAGAGAATGTGTGGCCCACAAAGCCTAAATATTTACTATTTGATCCTTTATGAAAGAGGTATGCTGACCCCTGGCCTAGAGGAAGGGACTGATCCTGTTTATAGAACATGTACATGAGAAAGCTCATAATTACAGGTAAAGTGAACCATCATTGCTTTGTTTTGGAAGAAACAACAATAACAGCAAACATAAGTTGACCCAGTAGTTGCAAGTCATGTGGAATCTATGTAAGTTAAGAAAAAACTTACATTATATCTTTAATCATAGTCTTCCTAGATATTTCTAAAAACTTCTCTTTATCTTGGTTATGTTCAATAGCTATTGGTCACTGATAAGTAGAAGCTACAAGCATTTACCTTAAGATTCATATTTTAGCTGACATTTACTTACGTAGTACATGTATTTTTTATATATATATATATATATATATATATATATATATATATATATATATATATACAGTGTAAATACTTTATATGTCTCTGTTCATTTGAGTTTGCCTTCTGGCTTCATTATGACTGGTGTTAACCCTGGAGACGCCACTGAGTCAAATGATGTAAAGACATGATTTACTTTTTGTTACCTGTTTCTCAGAGTTTCTTAGTAATACTTCTGACTCAGAATTGTGGTGCTACTTTTTCCTTCAAAGCAAAGAGAGGGAAGATTTTCTCCCTTGTTCTCTTCTCCCTGGCTTTTTTTTTTCCTGCAGCAGTACCATTACCTGCTATGCAGAGATGATGAACTCAAAAATATTCAGCTAAGATATCACTGTCAGTGTCGGTTTAATAAATCAACACTTGAAATTAAACGATTAATTTTTCAGAACATTAAACAGCAAAGGAGCACCAGAAGAAAGATGAAGGGAATAGGAAATTAGCACCTAAGAAATATTTACCCTTCATGGTAGCCATTGTATAACATTGCAGATTGAGATTCTGACATTTGTAATTGAATAACATAGCAAAGGAAACAGGTTGTTGTACATCTTTTTCAGAGCTGGCCTGGGTTCTGGGTGAGTGAGCAAATGAGCAGAGGTCTAGGGACTGAGTAGTCCAGGTCAAAGGCTACTGTAGTGAAATATGAAACAGACTCAGATGTTTTCATCATACTGAGAGAAGCTGATGGGGTTCAGGGTAGGCCGCCCCAGAATGTGCCACTTTGGCACATGGATTATTATGAGCTGAAAATAATCAAGGCCCAACAGACTCAAGAGGAGCTTTTTACCTCCCCCTTAACTGCCTAAAAGAATTGAGATAGAGGACCTGGTCCAGGAAGAGGACTATCACCAGAGATAACTATGGGTTCAATGTGGTAAGCTGGGGGTAGCTCAGCAGGACTTGTTTGTTCAAATTTCTCTCTGTGCCCCATCATCTCTGCATGGCATGGCAAACATTTATTTACCCCAAATTTGCTCTTCCCATCTTCCTGTGAATTGTCTTCCTCCCCTTTGAAGTTCCAGACTCCATCCCCGTCTCCTTAGCTTAGGATGCGTGTAAGCCTTAATTGCCTGACTATCTTTGAGCCTTTCATGTCTATGTGAGACTCTCGGACCTACAAAGTTAAATTTGTTTTTCTCCTGTTAATCTGTCTTATGCAAGTTTAATTGTTACAACAGCTAACAGAACCTAGAAGGGTAGAGGAAAAATTTTCCTCCCCTACAAAGCACAGTGATTGGGAGCATGGACTCTGGGACCAAATGGACTTGGGTTTGAATTCTGGTGCTGCCATTTACTGGCTGAAGGGTCTTAGTCAGGTGATTTAATCTTAATGAACTTTGATTTCCTCATTTGTAAAATGGAGATAATAAGACTACTTCCTTTTTAGGGTTGTTGTGAGAATTGAATGAGATGTACATAAATGTGCTTAGCAATGGGCCTGGCAAAAGTACTCAATGTATGTTTGTTATTTTTATTGTTAGTATGGATTCTAAGTGAAATTGTACCAGAAATCATTGCAGTAACTAGCCAATACTTTGTTAAATGGCAAATCTCTGCCTACTCATGTAAAGGAAGGTAGTGAAAGGAATAATGAGTGGAAATTAGGAGAGCTGTGCTTTAGACTGAAAAAATGATGACAGCAACAATAAAAGGTTAGGATTTATTAGGCCTTTGCTAAGTGTTTAATACTCACAACAACCCTAAGTATGTAATGTCATTATCCCCATTTTAAATATGGGGGAACTGAGGTTTAAAAAGACTTGGCTATTGTATAAGGTAACACAGCTAGCACTTAGCAGAAGTGGGATTTGAACTCAGGTAGGTTGTCTCCACATCCTCCATACTTAACCATGAACCTTCTTGGTTCTACAGTTAGCTAGCTTTATGACCAAGGGCCTACAGGATACACATATGGTTGTACAGGTTGTGCACTGCACAATTCAAGGGGGGGTATTCTACTCATATTGGGTACATGTAGTGAATAACCTGCACACTTATATGGGTGGCCGTGGCTTAGTTCCTTAACATATCTGAGTTTTAGTTTCCTTGTCACTAAAATAAAAGGTTTGAACTAATGGTCACTGGGCCTCTTCTAACTGGGGGTCTAGTATGAATGTGTGGATAATTTAAAAATAATTTCTAATTTGTTTTGGAGAGTTTTATATTTGAATTTGTCAGTATCTGATGAAATGAATTCCTAGAATAAACCAAATAAAGCCACAGCACTGGGAAGACCTGGAGCTGGCGGATTAGGGGAGCTGCCTAGTCTTCCTGTCAGGTTCCCCTGCTCAGGTTCTCCATGCCATGTAGAGACAGTTCATATCTGCAGCTGATGCAATGAACAGCAGAAACCAAATGTCCCTTTCGTAGATATCCCCAGGATTGGGATATGGTTAAGTGAATGGATTTGCAAGGCTTTCTTTACTATGCTGTGAACTGCATGAAAATTAAGTGTAAATAGCATCATAGATTTGAAAGCAAATATTCAAGTAAATTAGGTGTTGTCTACAAAAACCCATTGTAATGAAGCAATTAATTAAGCAAGAATTTTATGTGCTACTTATCAATAAAGGCACAACTTGGTTGATAATATTGTGAATCTATACATATGTACAGATAAATTAGCTTTAGGTATTGGGATATCACTAGCACTATAGTAAGACTCAGACTATCCCCTCTTAGATATTTGCTTTCTTTCAGTTAAATGATGCTTTCTGTAGGCATGCTTAACTGAAAAATAGATTAGCATGTTCTTCTACTCAATTGTATTCCACCCCTAATTAGAATTCTTTTTTAGTAGTTTACACATCACCATTAAAGATATATAGTTAAAGTAAATAAAAAATAGTATAGCAGTCTTGTTCTTCTCGTCCTTCCACCTGCCCCATCCCCTACACACCGCCCCCTCCCCCCCACCAAGCAAGGCTTCTTTCTAACTCTTCTTAGAGTTACAATTTCTCCCCATTCCTAAGAAGCTTTCGTGGCTCTGGCACCTCACCAAGTGTCACAGCCTCTGCAGCCTGTCTTCCTGTGTAAACAGTCAACTTAACTCCCCTGTGAGAAAGATACCTGCTTACAGCTAACCAAAGGTCAGGAATTCCTTTGCCATTTCTAATGTTCCTTAAGCTTTCAGGTGACTTATTGTTCCCTATTCCTGTCATACTGGTTTATTCATCATTCCTTGGCGCCATCCTTCTTCTTCCTCCCTCAGAGCTTTTGCTTAGGCTGATTTCCTTTGCCTGAAATTTCTCTCCCCTTTACTCATTTCTGCCTGTCACTCTCCCTGTTCAAAGCCCAATTTAAATTGCAGTTCCTCTAATAAGTCTTTCCATCTTCTGTACCCCACAGCAATTTGCTTATACTTTAGTTATAACTACAGTGACTGCATTTGCTGAACTGTAAAATCAGGACACATGCTTTGACAACTATAAGTATACTTATAGGAACAATGTGATAGATTATTTGAAATCAAGATGTTTCCAGAAAATTCAGAGTGCATGTTTTCCTTAATTATAGCATTCATTACAGTCTGCCTTGTGTTGGCGTTAATTATGTATTTGTTTGGATCCTTTCTGATGTTGTGAGCAAGAATTGTGTCATATGCATCCCTGTATCACCCCACACCTGTCAGATTCCTTTGTCTACAGTAGGCAATCTTTTTTTTTACACAGTCATCAACTACTTATTAACCTCATATGATGTGGCAGGCACTGTGCTAGGTGCTGGAGATGAGATGAGGTATTTTCCACTATGAAGTAAACTACCATGAGATGAGTGCCGTGTTAGGGTAGACCTGAAACACATAGAGGTCCCCCTCACCCAGACTTGGAGAGTTAGGGAGGTCTTGAAGGAAGTGGTTTATAAGCAGAGAACTGAAGGATGAGAAAGATTTTGTCAGGGAATGATAGGGCTTAGGGACTGCGGATTACAGAGATGACAAAGATATGGTCCTTTGCTCTCAGAAATCTTGTAGAGAGAACAGTCTGTGTAATAAGTCCAAAGATAAGAGAGAGAGCGGCCTATTGCAGAAATTCAATTATTTTTCTTCAGTCCCATTTGGAGTGTGGAGTGTGAAGCGGGGAATAAGAGAAGAGGCTGAAAATGGAAGCGAGTCAGGTGCTAGGGATATAGGCATGAGTAAGACATGGCCCCTTGTCTCCCAGAATTTACATTAGAGGAGAGGTTCCCCTGTACTGTAGGAACATGTATTAAGGCACCTTACCCTTCTGAGGGTAGGGGAGGTTTACCCCAAAATGTGAGCTCTAAGTTGAAATCTAGATCACTTAGTGCAGAAGGAATTAAATTGCTAGTATTTAGCTACTTTGCCTTTTCTGCTTTTCTGAATTTTAGCATGAGATGGAAACTGTCAGGGAGTAAGAGAAGAACAGCATCTCCTCTCTGCTTCCGTACTACTACTAGCTTTCCTCTCTACATACATGCTGAAATAGAGAGATTGATTACATAAAACATAATCTGTTTTTTTTTTCCTTCCAATCAGAAAGCAGTTTCTCCAGTCACTTTGTTACTTGGCTTGAAGCTTCTTCCCTTTTTTTCTGATCAATATTTTAATCGAGTCTTATGTAAAATGAAATTTACATTTAGGTGTTCCCTTAGCAACCATAACATAAAATCAAATACATCTGCTTTCAGAATCAGTTCATCTTTTGAAAAAGCTTGTAGTTACCCAATTTTCTATTATTAGCAAAATTGCTTTCTAAATGGGCTAACAAAGCACTTTAAGAACCATATTTAAATAGAATTTATGAGGTTTTATAATAGAGATAAGAAGTGGCTTTACCATTTATTTAATCAATCTGTCAGTCAATCAATAAATATTTATTATTACCTATAGGTGCTATGTTAGGTGCTGTGGATTACAAAGATGACAAAGATATGGTCCTTTGCTCTCAGAAATCTTGTAATAGGACAGACACCTACAGCAATAACTGTAATACAAGGTTTAAAGATGAGGATACAGATTAAATATGGGAGCATGCACATATGAGTTTGTTTTAATAGGATTTGTTAAAATGATCTTTAATTTCTTTTGAACTGAATTTGAGAGATATCAGCTGTCAGCTCCTAAAGCTCTAGTTCCAGAAGTAAATTCTAAAGATCTAAAAAGTCCTTGCATCTCAGAGTTCTCACATTGTCATAGGAATCTGGGAAAAAATATCCTAACGTGCCATGAGAAACTGTCAGAAACCGTTTGCTACATTAAGTTGATGTCAAGTTCACAGAGGGATTTCTGGACTCTAATTTTGCAGTAAATGTGGTGTCCTTGCCAAGGAAGAACATGGAAAACTGAAAGGATGTAAAATGTTCAAATATTCCTATGCTTAAAATAATATTTAAAATAACCTGAGCTAGGCTCACCAGCAATTTAGACTTGCAGTTGTCCAACAAAGGATTCTGACCAGGATTACAAAAGACTGAAGAGCCAATGAACATGGATTCTAACAGTGGTTTAAAACTCCATAATGTGGAATTAAGCACAGTCTCTCCCTTCATCCTTTTTCCCCCAGTTTTCTTGGGAAATAATTGACATACATTACTGTATAAGTTTAAAGTGTACAGCATAATGGTTTGATATACATAATATTGTGAAATGATTGCCACAGAAGGTTCAGGTAACACCTATCTTCTCACTTAGATACAGTAAAAAGAAAAGAAAGAAAAAAAAGGAAAATAATTCTCCTTCTGATGAGAACTTTCAGGGATTACCCTCTTAAGTTTCCTATATATTATCAGCAGTGTTAGCAATAGTCATTACCTTCTACAGCATTGTTTCATCTTGCTAGCCTCCCTCCTCATGCTCACCTGTGTTCCAAAGCCTGCCCTCCAAACATGTGATCTTCCGGGCATCATTTTAGCTCTCTGGAAAATGTAGGATAATCACTCTCCATGAACCTACTCGCTACCCTGAATGTTTCTTTTGTGAAGAGTAGTCTCTTAGGGCCCATCTGCTTTTCCCAATTCCTCCAGAAATTAGGGAAATACTTTTTCTTTATCTTTTTACGCCTTCATCATATAGCTCTTAAGGTTACATTCAAATGGTTTGCTTACTTGTTTCTCTCTTCCACTGTAAGGGTGGAAGAGACCACATTTGTGATATTCATTACTGTGTCTCTAGGGTTTAGCACAGTATTTGACAGATAATAGATCCTTAATGTATGTATGGTAAACTGTCTTTTGAACACATTTTGGAAAGCTTTGAGTTAGTGCTCATGCTAATGTGTTCAAGGTTTGTAGGTTTGGTCTCTGGGTAGGGCATTTTCTTTTGTTTAGTTCCATAGTCAAATTTATACCACAAAGTCATATTAACTGGTACTTTGTAAACAGACACTGTATCCTATACTGTGTACTAAAAATAGGTTAAAAGAACGAATAAAAGCTACCTAATGAAAACTGGCACTGTTCTAAGCACTTTATGCATAAATTACATTTCACAACAATCTCTATGAAGTAGATGTTAACATCTCCATTTTCCAAATGGAAATTGAGGCACAGTAAGGTTAAGTAACTTGTCCAAGGTCACGCATCTAATAAGCAGAATAGCTGGGATTTTTGCCTAGGTAGTCTAAGAACCTGCTCTCTTAGTCATGGTATAATGCTACCTTGAGAGCACAAGGATAAGATTGTCCTGTACAGATTGTAAAGTCTGTAAGCATTAGAGAAGAAAATCTTCTCAAGGGATGGAATAATCACCAAAGTCTGCATGAGAGAGGTGCACATTGCAAGACAAATGGATATCTATTTTTTATTCAACTCTAATTGGCTAGAATTGTTTTTGCCACAAGCAAATTAATATAAAGACTATAACCTTTGGATTGATGGTCAGCAAAAGCCAAAGCTGTTGGCACTGGATGGGCCACTTGACGTTTCTTCCACTGTGTGAGTTATTTCAAATGGCCAGTATATTCTTGGGATTGGCTTACTGGTAGTAGGTCACCTGGTTTGTTTGAATTGCACAGGAATTAGAAATGCCTTGGTGTTGACAACTTAAAAACATAATTCACACCAATGGCCTGCTACCTTTTTTGTGAATATAATTATCTGGGTTCAGATTTTAGTGCCCAGAAATTTAGAAGCCTTGTGTCCTCAGAATTATTTGCAATTCCTGTAAAAAGATGCCCATATTCAAAAAGTCCTTTTTTTCTTAAATATTCAGCAAAATACTTTAAATTGTAACAAGTATTTTGTAATTAACTCTTAAAAGCTGTAATGAAACTCATAGATAATATCTTTATCTAGGCATATGTATATATTCATAAATATACTATAAATGCTAAAGGAGAAGAAATAATTTTTAATAGAATATGTATTTGAATATGTATATGCTCAGGTACTACTATTGATATATATGTTATAATAAATATTTCCATTCACACATTGAACTACTATGAATACAACTTCTATAAATGTAGGGTGGTGTGTTGATGACTTAAATGCAGTGATATTTATTGCCATTGGTGATATAATTATCTTAAATGGTGAACAATTCTTGCTTAAGTTGTGAACTTATATAAGCAGAACAATCTTCTGCTTATATAAGTAGATGCTTTCCTGGAAAATCCAGTGTATATTAAAACCATGCAAAGCATTTTATATAAAATGAAGTTGAGATCTTGGCTCAGATAGTAATAAACAGATTTTTCACCTGAATAAATATCTGGTGGGGCATCAAAGATTGGGAGAAACATGGTCACATTAAGTCTTGGTTGTATGGTTGCATTTAGGAAGTCTAGCAACCCTAGACCTCTCCTGTTCAGTATCTCCTCCCATGCCAATAATGTAGACTTTAAGGCAAAAAGAATTACGAGGGTGTAAACCAGACTGTATATAATAAAAGTTTCAGCCACTCAGGAAGAAAACAATTATAAATTTGTATGCACCTAATAACATAGCCTCTAAATATATAAAGCAAAAATTGACTGAAATACCAGGGAAATTTGGCAAATCTGCAATCAAAGAGATTTTACACACCTCTCTTGCTAAATAATAGGAGATAAATATCTTTGTTCAGGCTGCTATGGCAAAATACCATAAACTAGGTGACTTATAAAGAACAAAAGTTTATTTCTCACACTTCTGGAGGCTGAGAAGTCCAGGATCAAGGCACTGGCAGATTTGGTGTTGGCTGAGGGCCCACTTCCTTATATATGGCCATCTTCTAGCTGCAATCTCACATGGCAGAGGGGGACTAGAGAGCTCTGTGGGCTCTCTTTTTTAAGACCACTACTCCTATTTATGAGAGCTCCACCCTCATGACCTAAGCCCCTCCAAAAACTCACACCTTCTAGATTTCAGCATGTGAATTTGGGGACACAAATATTCAGTCCATAGCAATAAATCAGTCAGGATATCAAATATTGAACTATTCAACTGATAACTTGATCTAATAAGACATATATACAGTGATAAAGTAGCCCATACTGACTTGTGAGAGTCACATGTGTGCATCAGTGATCTCATGTTGATTGCTTGCAATTGGATGGTGAGAGTATTCACATCATGGAAATTGTCCAGCAGTGCACATCTGGGTATCTGAGAGTCAGTTGTTAAACATTTACCAACATACCACTGCATGTACAGAGAACTACATCTAACACTTGCAGATTATACATTTTTTTCAATTGCATACAGAAGTGTTCCCAAATTGACCATATGCTGGGCCATAAAGCAAATCTCAATAAATTTTTATGGATTTAAGTTACGCAGAGTGTATCATTTGGCTGTAATGGAATCAAGCTAGAAATCAATAGCAAAATCATAACCAGTAAATTATGAAATATTTGCAGAATTACCAGTATACCTCTATATAATCCGTTAAGTCAAAGAAAAAATTATAATGGGCATTAGGAAATATTTTGAATTGAATGATAAAAATATATATCAACACTATGGGATGTAGCTATTATTAGAGGGATATTTGTAGCCTTAAATACATTAGAAAGAAGACAGGCTGAAAAGTGATGATACAAACATCCATTGCATGAAGTTAGAAAAAGCAGCAAATAAAATTCAAGAAATATAGATTGGGAGTTTGGGATTGACATGTACACACTGCTATATTTAAAATAGATAACCAACAAGGACCTACTGTATGGCACAGGGAACTCTGCTCAATATTCGGTAATAACCTAAAGGGGAAAAGAATTTGCAAAAGAATAGATACATGAATACGTATAACTGAATCACTTTGCTGTACACCTGAAACTAACAACATTGTTAATCAACTATGCCCCAATATAAAATAAAAATTAAAAAAGAGAAAGTCAATTATCTTCTGATAACCAAAAAAAAAAAAGAAAGTAAAGACAAGAACAGATATGAAATAGAAAACAAACCTACAGTAGAGAAACTCAACAGCGCCAAAAGTTGGTTGTTTGAAAAGATTAATAAAATATATAAACTTCTAACAACATTGTCCAACTAAAAACCAGGGAAGGCACAAATAACCAGTATCAGGGATGAAAAGGGGAACATTCCAGTAGATTTTTAAATGTAAAAAAGATATGAACAACTTTACGCTGGTAAATTTGAAAATTTAGTTGGTATGGACAAATTCCTAGGAAAATACATCTTACCAAAGCTGGCAGAAGAAATAGAAAATTATAAATGGTTTTATACCTTTTGACATGGTTGTGTTGTTGTGTACTTACTATTTTGTGCTCTAATTTTTTTTCACATAACAGTTTTACATATTATATATAACAAATTCTTCTCATTTGTCACTTTTAATTTCTATAAAAGATCTCTTTGTTACATTATCAGTAATAAAGAGCATTTGGACTCTTTCTTAGTCTTTATATTGGGTTGGCCAAAAAGTTCGTTCGGATTTTTCATAGCATCTTACAAAAACTTGAATGAACTTGCTGGCCAACCCAGTAGTTGCACAGAGCACTGCCATGAGAATCATAGTACAAATCATGTTTTCCTTTCGGTTATTTCCTTAGGGGTGTACTCCTTACAATGGAATTAGTAGGAGGAAAATTATGAGTGGTTTCTTTATTCTTTTTTTTATAGCCAAATTACCATCCTGCAAAACTGAATCAATTTACAGAGCCAATAGCAATGTATAAGCGCACCCATTTCCCAAATTCCTGCTAGCAATTGACTTTATAAACTGTATGTGTTTATGTTAGTTTAATAGATAAGCAATGGAACTTTTTTTTTTTTTTTTTTGTGGTATGCGGGCCTCTCACTGTTGTGGCCTCTCCCGTTGCGGAGCACAGGCTCCGGCCGCGCGCAGGCTCATCGGCCATGGCTCACGGGCCCAGCCGCTCCACGGCATGTGGGATCTTCCTGGACCGGGGCCCGAACCTGCATCCCCTGCATCGGCAGGAGGACTCCCAACCACTGCGCCACCAGGGAAGCCCAGCAATGGAACGTTTAAGTTTTAATTTGTATTCATTTAATTGCTAATGAGGCTTTTTCTTTTTTCACATGATGATATCCTATTTCAGTTCTTTTTATATAAACTGCCTGTTCATCTTCGTTAACTTATCAAGTAGAATCTAAGTATTAGCCTGATGTATGTGCATTAATTTTTTATTTGAGTTGGATAGTGAGCCTTTATCAGTTACATTTTTCTCATGAATTTTTCCCATTATGATACTTCCTTTTGATATTCATTTTATTATATTTCATAGCTTAACAGCCTTTTTATTTTTAAGGCATTTGAATACATTTATGTTGTATGAGATGGCATACTCTATTTCTTTAAAAGTCAGAAATATATCTCCCTTCCACAGCTGCAATAAAATTCCATTTCGTAGTGAACTATCTAGTTCACTATCCCCAAGCTCTTTAAATCCTCACAGTTAGAACCACTTAACCTCTACTTGTATACTAAGCCTGAACTGGATCAATCCGTTTTCTACTAAATTGGTTTCTGCCTCATTCCTTGTAATTGTGTTTATACTTGTACAGCAGTTCTGTGACAGGGCCTCTGCTTTGATAATCTACCTAGTTTCTGATTCTTATAAGACTGGGGCTTTGGGGACTTCCCTGGTGGTCCAGTGGTTAAGAGTCCACTTTCCAGTGCAGGGGATGTGAGTTCGATTTCTGGTCAGGGAACTAAGATCCCACATGCTGCGGGGCAGCTAAACCCACACATTCTAGAGCCCGAGCCCCACAACTAGAGAGAAGTCTGCAAGGAAGAGCCCACGCACCGCAAAGAAGACCCAGTGCAGCCAAAAAAGAAAAGACTAGGACTTTGCCTTTTCCTCCCCTGTTCTTTCAGGAACTTGAATTCTGATTCTAAGTCCCAGACTAGCAACTGGGACTGCAGAACTTGCTGCCACAACTCTGGACATTTACTGCCTAGCCAAATAATGCCTATCTTCATTGCCACTCACATTGTTCTTTACCTGCCTACCACATCACCAACAGCTGCCCCTTCTTCTGGCCTTCCCTAATGCTGACTGCTTACCTGGACTGCCATCTCTTATGCCCAGATTCTCCAGGCATTGGCCTGCTGGGCTGGACTTCTTCCCCATTGCCTTTAGCTGAATCCTTCTTGTCCCAATGTAGTGAATTTGTTTTTATTCTCAGATACTAGCTTTGTTTGACTTATCCTGACACTGAATTTCAATTCTTAAAACATAACTTAACTTTATAACTTAACAAAATACTTTGTCATTAAAGCTTTGACTGTTATCTGGAATTCGCTGCAAATCTACAGTGTAAGGCGTGGGTCTGACTGAGTTATTTATTTATTTTTTACATCTTTATTGGAGTATAATTGCTTTACAATGGTGTGTTAGTTTCTGCTTTATAACAAAGTGAATCACTTATACATATGTTCCCATATCTCTTCCCTCTTGCGACTCCCACCCTCCCTATCCCACCCCTCTAGGTGGTCAAAAAGCACCAAGCTGCTCTCCCTGTGCTATGTGGCTGCCTCCCACTAGCTATCCATTTTACGTTTCGTAGTGTATATATGTCCATGCCACTCTGTCACTTTGGCACGGCTTACCCTTCCCCTCCCCATATCCTCAAGTCCATTCTCTAGTAGGTCTGTATCTTTATTCCCGTCTTACCCCTAGGTTCTTCATGACATTTTTTTCTTAAATTCCATATATATGTGTTAGCATATGGTATTTATCCTTCTCTTTCTGACTTACTTCACTCTGTATGACAGACTCTAAGTCCATCCACCTCACTACAAATAACTCAATTTGTTTCTTTTTATGGCTGAGTAATATTCCATTGTATATATGTGCCACATCTTCTTTATCCATTCATCCGATGATAGACACTTAGGTTGTTTCCATCTCCAGGCTATTGTAAATAGAGCTGCAATGAACATTTTGGTACATGACTCTTTTTGAATTATGGTTTTCTCAGGGTATATGCCCAGTAGTGGGATTGCTGGGTCGTATGGTAGTTCTATTTTAATTTTTTAAGTAACCTCCATACAGTTCTCCATAGTGGCTGTACCATTCACATTCCCACCAGCAGTGCAAGACTGTTCCCTTTTCTCCACACCCTCTCCAGCATTTATTGTTTCTAGATTTTTTGATGATGCCCGTTCTGACCGGTGTGAGGTGATATCTCATTGTAGTTTTGATTTGCGTTTCTCTAATGATTAATGACGTTGAGCATTCGTTCATGTGTTTGTTGGCAATCTGTATGTCTTCTTTGGAGAAATGTCTATTTAGGTCTTCTGCCCATTTTTGGATTGGGTTGTTTGTTTTTCTGTTATTGAGCTGCGTTAGCTGCTTGTAAATTTTGGAGATTAATCCTTTGTCAGTTGCTTCATTTGCAAATATTTTCTCCCATTCTGTGGGTTGTCTTTTGGTCTTGTTTATGGTTTCCTTTGCTGTGCAAACGCTTTGCAGTTTCATTACGTCCCATTTGTTTACTTTGCTTTTATATCCATTTCTCTAGGAGGTGGGTCAAAAAGGATCTTGCTGTGATATATGTCATAGAGTGTTCTGCCTATGTTTTCCTCTAAGAGTTTGATAGTTTCTGGCCTTACATTTAGGTCTTTAATCCATTTTGAGATTATTTTTGTGTATGGTGTTAGCGATTGTTCTAATCTCATACTTTTACATGTACCTGTCCAGTTTTCCCAGCACCACTTATTGAAGAGGCTGTCCTTTCTCCACTGTACATTCCTGCCTCCTTTAATAAAGATAAGGTGACCATATGTGCGTGGGTTTATCTCTGGGCTTTCTATCCTGTTCCATTGATCTATATTTCTGTTTTTGTGCCAGTACCAGACTGTCTTGATTACTGTAGCTTTGTAGTATAGTCTGAAGTCAGGGAACCTGATTACTCCAGCTCCATTTTTCATTCTCAAGATTGCTTTGGCTATTCGGGGTCTTTCTTGTTTCCATATAAACTGTGAAATTTTTTGTTCTAGTTCTTTGAAAAATGCCAGTGGTAGTTTGATAAGGATTGCATTGAATCTGTAGATTGCTTTGGGTAGTAGAGTCATTTTCACAATGTTGATTCTTCCAATCCAAGAACATGGTATATCTCTCCATGTATTTGTATCATCTTTAATTTCTTTCATCAGTGTCTTATAATTTTCTGCATACAGGTCTTTTGTCTCCTTACGTAGGTTTATTCCTAGATATTTTATTCTTTTTGTTGCAATGGTAAATGGGAGTGTTTACTTAACTTCACTTTCAGATTTTTCATTATTAGTGTATAGGAATGCCAGAGCTTTCTGTGCATTAATTTTGTATCCTGCTACTTTACCGAATTCATTGACTACCTCTGGTAGTTTTCTGGTAGCATCTTTAGGATTCTCTATGTATATTATCATGTCATCTGCAAACAGTGACAGCTTTACTTTTTCTTTCCTGACTTGGATTCCTTTTATTTCCTTTTCTTCTCTGATTGCTGTGGCTAAAACTTCCACAACTATGTTGAATAAGAGTGGTGAGAGTGGGCAACCTTGTCTTCTTCCTGATCTTAGTGGAAATGGTTTCAGTTTTTCACCATTGAGGACGATGTTGGCTGTTGGTTTGTCATATATGGCCTTTATTATGTTGAGGAAAGTTCCCTCTGTGCCCACTTTCTGGAGAGTTTTTATCATAAATGGGTGTTGAATTTTGGCAAAAGCTTTTCCTGCATCTATTGAGATGGTCATATTGTTTTTATCCTTCAATTTGTTAATGTGGTGTATCACGTTGATTTGTGTATACTGAAAAATCCTTGCATTCCTGGAAAAAAACCCACTAGATCATGGTGTATGATCTTTTTAATGTCCTGTTGGATTTTGTTTGCTAGTATTTAATTGAGCATTTTTGCATCTATGTTCATCAGTGATATTGGCCTGTAGTTTTCTTCCTTTGTGATAAACTTGTCTGGTTGTGGTATCAGGATGATGGTGGCCTCGTAGAATGAGTTTGGGAGTGTTCCTCCCTCTGCTATATTTTGGAAGAGTTTGAGAAGGATAGGTGTTAGCTCTTCTCTAAATGTTTGATAGAATTCGCCTGTGAAGCCGTCTGGTCCTGGGCTTTTGTTTGTTGGAAGATTTTTAATCATAGTTTCAATTTCAGTGCTTGTGATTGGTCTGTTCATATTTTCTATTCCTTCCTGATTCAGGCTTGGCAGGTTGTGCATTTCTAAGAATTTGTCCATTCTTCCATGTTGTCCATTTTATTGGCATACAGTTGCTTGTAGTAATCTCTCATGATCTTTTGTACTTCTGCAGTGTCAGTTGTTACTTCTCCTTTTTCATTTCTAATTCTATTGATTTGAGTCTTCTCCCTTTTTTTCTTGATGAGTCTGGCTAATGTCTTGCAATTTTCTTTATGATCTCAAAGAACCAGCTTTTAGTTTTATTGATCTTTGCTATCATTTCCTTCATTTCTTTTTCAGTTATTTCTGATCTGATATTTATGATTTCTTACTTTCTGCTGACTTTGGGGTTTTTTTGTTCTTCTTTCTCTAATTGCTATAGGTGCAGGGTTAGGTTGTTTATTTGAGATGTTTCCTGTTTCTTAAGGTAGGATTGTATTTCTATAAACTTCTCTCTTAGAACTGCTTTTGCTGCATCCCATAGGTTTTGGGTCATCGTGTCTCCATTGTCATTTGTTTCTAGGTATTGTTTGATTTCCTCTTTGATTTCTTCAGTGATCACTTGGTTATTAAGTAGTGTATTGTTTTGCCTCCATGTGTTTGTATTTTTTACAGATCTTTTCCTGTAATTGACATCTAGTCTCATAGCGTTGTGGTCGGGAAAGTTACTTGATACAATTTCAATTTTCTTAAGTTTACGTAGGCTAGATTTGTGACCCCAGATATGATCTTTCCTGAAGAATGATCTATGAGCACTTGAGAAAAATGTGTATTCTGTTGTTTTTGGATGGAATGTCCTATTAAATATCAATTAAGTCCATCTTGCTTAATGTATCATTTAAAGCTTGTGTTTCCTTATTTATTTTCATTTGGGATGATATGTCCATTGGTGAAAGTGGGGTGTTAAAGTCCCCTACTCTGAATGTGTTACTATCGATTTCCCCTTTTATGGCTGTTAGTATCTGCCTTATGTATTGAGGTGCTCCTGTGTTGGGTGCATAAATATTTACAACTGTTATATCTTCTTCTTGGATCAGTCCCTTGATCATTATGTAATGTCTACTTTGTCTGTTTTTTTTTTATAACATCTTTATTGGAGTATAATTACTTTACAATGGTGTGTTAGTTTCTGCTTTACAACAAAATAAATCAGTTATATATATACATATGTTCCCCTATCTCTTCCCTCTTGCATCCCCCTCCCTCCCACCCTCCCTATCCCACCCCTCTACGTGGTCACAAATCACGAGCTGATCTCCCTGTGCTATGCGGCTGATTCCCACTAGCTATCTACCTTACGTTTGGTAGTTGTATATATGTCCATGCCTCTCTCTTGCTTTGTCACAGCTTACCCTTCCCCCTCCCAATGTGCTCAAGTCCATTCTCTAGTAGGTCTGTGTCTTTATTCCTGTTTTACCCCTAGGTTCTTCATCACATTTTTTTTTCTTAAATTACATATATATTTGTTAGCATACGGTATTTGTCTCTCTCTTTCTGACTTACTTCACTCTGTATGACAGACTCTATGTCTATCCACCTCACTACAGATAGCTCAATTTCATTTCTTTTTATGGCTGAGTAATATTCCATTGTATATATGTGCCACATCTTCTTTATCCATTCATCCGATGATGGACACTTAGGTTGTTTCCACCTCCAGACTATTGTAAATAGAGCTGCAATGAACATTTTGGTACATGACTCTTTTTGAATTATGGTTTTCTCAGGGTATATGCCCAGTAGTGGGATTGCTGGGTCATATGGTAGTTCTATTCGTAGTTTTTAAGGAAACTCCATACTGTTCTCCACAGTGGCTGTATCAATTCACATTCCCACCAACAGTGCAAGAGGGTTCCCTTTTCTCCACACCCTCTCCAGCATTTATTGTTTCTAGATTTTTTGATGATGGCCATTCTGACTGGTGTGAGATGATATCCCATTGTTGTTTTGATTTGCATTTCTCTAATGATTAGTGATGTTGAGTATTCTTGCATGTGTTTGTTGGCAGTCTGTATATCTTCTTTGCAGAAATGTCTATTTAGGTCTTCTGCTCATTTTTGGATTGGGTTGTTTGTTTTTCTGTTATTAAGCTGCATAGGCTGCTTATAAATTTTGGAGATTACTCCTTTGTCAGTTGCTTCATTTGCAAATATTTTCTCCTATTCTGAGGGTTGTCTTTTGTTCTTGTTTATGGTTTCCTTTGCTGTGCAAAGGCTTTGAAGTTTCATTAGGTCCCATTTGTTTATTTTTGTTTTTATTTCCATTTCTCTAGGTGGTGGGTCGAAAAGGATCTTGCTGTGATTGATGTCATAAAGTGTCCTTCCTATGTTTTCCTCTAAGTGTTTGATAGTTTCTGGCCTTAAATTTAGGTTTTTAATCCATTTTGAGGTTACTTTTGTGTATGGTGTTAGGGAGTGATCTAATCTCATACTTTTACATGTGCCTGTTCAGTTTTCCCAGCACCACTTATTGAAGAGGCTGTCCTTTCTCCGCTGTACATTCCTGCCTCCTTTATCAAAGATAAGTTGACCATATGAGCATGGGTTTATCTCTGGGCTTTCTATCCTGTTCCATTGATCTATATTTCTGTTTTTGTGCCAGTACCATACTGTCTTGATTACTGTAGCTTTGTAGTATAGTCTGAAGTCAGGGAGTCTGATGGCTCCAGCTCCGTTTTTCTTTTTCTTTTTTTTTTTTTTTGCGGTACGCGGGCCTCTCACAGTTGTGGCCTCTCCCGTCGCGGAGCACAGGCTCTGGACGCGCAGGCCCGGCGGCCATGGCTCACGGGCCCAGCCGCTCCGCGGCATGTGGGATCTTCCCAGACCGGGGCACGAACCCGCGTCCCCTGCATCGGCAGGCGGACTCCCAACCACTGCGCCACCAGGGAAGCCCTCCAGCTCCGTTTTTCGTTCTCAAGATTGCCTTGGCTATTCGGGGTCTTTTGTGTTTTCATACAAACTGTGAAATTTTTGTTCTAGTTCTGTGAAAAATGCCAGTGGTAGTTTGATAGGGATTGCATTGAATCTGTAGATTGCTTTGGGTAGTAGAGTCATTTTCACCATGTTGATTCTTCCAATCCAAGAATATGGTATATCTCTCCATCTATTTGTATCATCCTTAATTTATTTCATCAGTGTCTTATAATTTTCTGCATACAGGTCTTTTGTCTGCTTAGGTAGGTTTATTCCTAGTTATTTTATTCTTTTTGTTGCATTGGTAAGTGGGAGTGTTTACTTAACTTCACTTTCAGATTTTCATCATTAGTGTATAGGAATGCCAGAGATTTCTGTGCATTAATTTTGTATCCTGTTACTTTACCAAATTCATTGATTAGCTCTAATAGTTTTCTGGTAGCATCTTTAGGATTCTCTGTGTATAGTCTCATGTCATCTGCAAACAGTGACAGCGTGACTTATTCTTTTCCGATTTGGATTCCTTTTATTTCCTTTTCTTCTCTGATTGCTGTGGGTAGAACTTCCAAAACTATGTTGAATAAGAGTGGTGAGAGTGGGCAACCTTGTCTTGTTGCTGATCTTAGTGGAAATGATTTTTGTTTTTCACCATTGAGGACAATGTTGCCTGTTGGTTTGTCATATATGGCCTTTATTATGTTGAGGAAAGTTCCCTCTATGCCCACTTTCTGGAGAGTTTTTATCATAAATTGGTGTTGAATTTTGACAAAAGCTTTTCCTGCATCTATTGAGATGATCATATTGTTTTTATCCTTCAATTTGTTAATGTGGTGTATCACGTTGATTTGTGTATACTGAAAAATCCTTGCATTCCTGGAAAAAAACCCACTTGATCATGGTGTATGATCTTTTTAATGTCCTGTTTGCTAGTATTTTATTGAGCATTTTTGCATCTATGTTCATCAGTGATATTGGCCTGTAGTTTTCTTCCTTTGTGATATCCTTGTCTGGTTATGGTATCAGGGTGATGATGGCCTCGTAGAATGAGTTTGGGAGTGTTCCTCCCTCTGCTATATTTTGGAAGAGTTTGAGAAGGATAGGTGTTAGCTCTTCTCTAAATGTTTGATAGAATTCGCCTGTGAAGCCATCTGGTCCTTGGCTTTTGTTTGTTGGAAGATTTTTAATCACCATTTCAATTTCAGTGCTTGTGATTGGTCTGTTCATATTTTCTATTTCTTCCTGATTCGGTCTTCGCAGGTTGTGCGTCTCTAAGAATCTGTCCATTTCTTCCAGGTTGTCCATTTTATTGTCATAGTGTTGCTTGTAGTAATCTCTCATGATCTTTTGTATTTCTGCAGTGTCAGTTATTCTTTCTCCTTTTTCATTCTACTTCTATTGGTTTGCGTCTTCTCCCTTTTTTTCTTGATGAGTCTGGCTAGTGGTTTATCAATTTTGTTTATCTTCTCGAAGAAGCAGCTTTTAGTTTTATTGATCTTTGCTGTGGTTTTCTTCATTTCTTTTTCATTGATTTTTTATCTGATTTTTATGATTTCTTTCCCCTTGCTAACTTTGGGTTTTTTTTGTTCTTCTTTCTCTATTTGCTTTAGGTGCAAGGTTAGGTTTTTTATTCGAGATGTTTCCTGTTTCTTAATGTAGGATTGTATTGCTATAAACTTCTTAGAACTGCTTTTGCTGCATCCCATAGGTTTTGGGTCGTCGTGTCTCCATTGTCATTTGTTTCTTTGTGTTTTTTGATTTCCTCTTTGATTTCTTCAGTGATCACCTCGTTATTAAGTAGTGTATTGTTTTGCCTCCATGTGTTTGTATTTTTTACAGATCTTTTCCTGTAATTGATATCTAGTCTCATAGCGTTGTGTTTCGAAAAGATACCTGATACGATTTCAATTTTCTTAAATTTACCTAGGCTAGATTTGTGACCCCAGATATGATCTATCCTGGAGAATGATCCATGAGCAGTTGAGAAAAATGTGTATTCTGTTGTTTTTAGATGGAATGTCCTATAAATATCAATTAAGTCCATCTTGTTTAATGTATCATTTAAAGCTTGTGTTTCCTTATTTATTTTCATTTTGGGTGGTCTGTCCATTGGTGAAAGTGGGGTGTTAAGGTCCCCTACTCTGAATGTGTTACTGTCGATTTCCCCTTTAATGGCTGTTAGTATTTGCCTTATGTATTGAGGTGCTCCTATGTTGGGTGCATAAATATTTACAATTGTTGTATCTTCTTGGATGGAGCCCTTGATAATTATGTAATGTCCTTCTTTGTCTCTTGTAATAGTCTATTTTAAAGTCTGTTTTTGTCTGGTATGAGGATTGCTACTCCAGCTTTCTTTTGATTTCCATTTGCCTGGAATATCTTTTTCCATCCCCTCACTTTCAGTGTGTATGTGTCTCTAGGTGTGAAGTGGGTCTCTTGTAGACACCATATATATGGGTCTTGTTTTTTTATCCATTCAGCCAGTCTGTATGTTTTGGTGGGAGCGTTTAGTCCACTTACATTTTAGGTAATTTTCGATAGTATTTTCCTATTCCCATTTTCTTAATTGTTTTTGGTTTATTATTGTAGGTCTTTTCCTTCTCTTGTGTTTGTTTCCTAGAGAAGTTCCTTTAGCATTTGTTGTAAAGCTGGTTTGGTGGTGCTGAGCTCTCTCAGGTTTTGCTTGTCTGTAAAGGATTTATTTTCTCCATCAAATCTGAATGAGATCCTTGCTGTTTAGAGTAATCTTGGTTGTAGGTTTTTCTCCTTCATCAATTTAAATATGTCCTGCCAGTCCCTTCTGGCTTGCAGAGTTTCTGCTGAAAGATCAGCTGTTAACATTATGGGGATTCCCTTGTGTGTTAGTGTTTTTCCCTTGCTGCTTTTAATATGTTTTCTTTGTATTTAATTTTTGACAGTTTGATTAATATGTGTCTTGGTGTGTTTCTCCTTGGATTTATCCTATATGGGACTCTCTGTGCTTCTTGGATTTGATTAACTGTTTCCTTTCCCATATTAGGAAAGTTTTCAAGTATAATCTCTTCAAATATTTTCTCAGTCCCTTTCTTTTTCTCTTCTTCTTCTGGAACCCCTATAATTCGAATGTTGGTGTGTTTAATGTTGTCCCAGAGGTCTCTGAGACTGCCCTCAGTTCTTTTCATTCTTTTTTCTTTCTTCTGCTCTGCAGTAGTTATTTCCACTATTTTATCTTCCAGGTCACTTATCTGTTCTTCTGCCTCAGTTATTCTGCTATTGATCCTTTGTAGAGTATTTTTCATTTCATTTATTGTGTTTTTCATCGTTGCTTGTTTCCTCTTTAGTTCTTCTAGGTCCTTGTTAAATGTTTCCTGCAGTTTCTCTACTCTTTTTCCAAGATTTTAGATCATCATTACTATCATTATTCTGAATTCTTTTTCAGGTAGACTATTTCCTCTTCATTTGTTAGGTCTGGTGGGTTTTTATTTGCTCCTTCATCTGCTGTGTTTTTTTCTGTCTTCTCATTTTGCTTTTCTTACTGTGTTTGGGGTCTCCTTTTTGCAGCCTGCAGGTTCGTAGTTCCCATGGTTTTTGTTGTCTGTCCCCAGTGGCTAAAGTTGGTTCAGTAGATTGTGTAGACATCCTGCTGGAGGGGACTAGTGCATGTGTTCTGGTGGCTGAGACTGGATCTTGTCTTTCTTTTGGGCAAGTCCACATCTGGTTGTGTGTTTTGGGGTGTCTGTGGCCTTATTATGATTTTAGATAGCCTGTCTGCTAATGGGTGGGGTTGTGTACCTGTCTTGCTAGTTGTTTGGCATAGGGTGACCTGCACTGTAGCTTGCTGGTCGTTGAGTGGAGCTGGGTGTTGATGTTGAGATGGAGATCTCTGGGAGATTTTCGCCGTTTGATGTTACGTGGAGCTGGGAGGTCTCTTGTGGGCCAGTGTCCTGAAGTTGGTTCTCACACTTCAGAGGCTCAGCACTGACTCCTGGCTGCAGCACCAAGAGCCTTTAATCCACACGGCTCAGAATAAAAGGGAGAAAAAGTAGAAAGAAAGAGGTTAAAATAAAATAAAGTAAGATAAAATAAAATAAAGTTATTAAAATAAAAAATAATTATTAAGAAAATAATCTTTTTAAAAAGTAAAAAAAAAAAAAAACAAAAACGTACGGACAGATCCCTAGGACAAATGGTGAAAGCAAAGCTATACAGACAAAATCTCACACAGAGGCATACACATACACACTCACAAAAAGAGGAAAAGGGGAAAAAATAATAATCTTGCTCTCAAAGTCCACCCCCTCAATTTGGGATGATTTGTTGTCTATTCAGGTATTCCACCGATGCAGGGTACATCAAGTTGATTGTGGAGATATAATCCGCTGCTCCTGAGGCTGCTGGGAGAAATTTCCCTTTCTCTTCTTTGTTCACACAGCTCCTGGGGCCCAGCTTTGGATTTGGCCCCACCTCTGCATGTAGGTCACCAGAGGGCGTATGTTCTTCGCTCAGAAAGGACAGGGTTAAAGGAGCAGCTGATTCAGGGGCTCTGGCTCACTCAGGGCAGGGAGAAAGGGAAGGGCATGGAGTTCAGGGCTAACATGTGGCGGCAGAGGCCGGCGGGACATTGCACCAGCCTGAGGAGCGCCCTGCGTTCTCCCTGGCAAGTTTTCCCTGGATCCCAGGACCCTGGCAGTGGCAGGCTGCAAAGGCTCCCCGGAAGGGAGGTGTGAATAGTGACCTGTGCTCGCACACAGGGTCCTTGGTGGTGGCAGCAGCAGCCTTAGCGTCTCATGCCCGTCTCTGCGGTCCGCGCTGTTAGCCATGGCTCGTGCCCATCTCTGGAGCTCCTTTAAGCAGCGCTCTTAATCCCCTCTCCTCGCGCACCAGGAAGCAAAGAGGCAAGAAAAAGTCTCTTGCCTCTTCGGCAGGTCCAGACTTTTTCCCGGACTCCCTCCCGGCTAGCCTTGGTGCACTAACCCCCTTTAGGCTGTGTTCACGCCACCGACCCGTCTTCTCCCTGGGATCCCACTGAAGCCTGAGCCTCCGCTCCCAGCCCCCTCCCACCCCGGCGGCTGAGCAGACAAGCCTCTCGGCCTGGTGAGTGCCGGTCGGCACCGATCCTCTGTGCGGGAATCTCTCTGCTTTGCTCTCCGCACCCCTGTTGCTATACTCTCCTCTGCGGATCCGAAGCTTCCCCCCTCCGCCACCTGCAGTCTCCGCCCATGAAGGGGCTTCCTAGTGTGTGGAAACCGTTCCTCCTTCACAGCTCCCTCCCACTGGTGCAGGTCCTCTCCCTAATCTTTTGTCTCTGTTTATTCTTTTGCTCTACCCAGATACGTTGGGAGTTTCTTGCTTTTTGGGAGGTCTGAGGTCTTCTTCCAGCTTTCAGTGAGTGTTCTGTAGGAGTTGTTCCACGTGTAGATGTATTTCTGATGTATCTGTGGGGAGGAAGTGATCTCCGCATCTTTCCGCCATCTTGAGAGCCCCCCTCCAAGTTATTTATTTTTAACCATGTATGTAACCACCTGGTAAAACATTTATAAATGATTCTCTTCTCCATTTCTGTATTACTTATATTGTTTACAATATTTTTAGTTATTATAATAATTATTTGAGTGAGTTTCTGCACATTCTATACCACTGATTAGTCTCCCTCATTTAGTTAAAATATCACATAATTCTGACAACTGTTGTAGTATGTATTTGTGAGTTTGAGTACTCTCATTTTTAATCTTTCTAACAATGAGGAAGGTACATTTCTTCATTTATTTAAATCTTCCACTTTTCACTCATTAGGGTCTCAATTTTCTTTGTGTCACAAACTTAATGCACTGGCATTAATGTTTCTAGTAACTACTGTGAATGTAATCTCATTTCTTTTTTGAATTATTCATTGTATTTTCTGTATTATTAGTATATAGGGATGCATTTAATTTATTTTTGTGGACTTACTTCACTCCACAATTCTGATGGACTCATTTTATTACCTCAGGTAATTTTCTGGTTAACTTCTTTGGATTTTCTGAGTACTGTATATTCATGTCATAAGCAAGAAATGATTTTTAGTATCTTCCTTTCCTAAATGTACCTTCAGTTCCTTTTTCTTCTCTCTGATAATCTTAGTCAATATTCCATTAAAAGAGAGTGGCAACCAGGAAAAAAAACCCAGCATTTGTGGGGTTCTCTTTTTGCCTGTTCTTGATTTTAGAGAAAGTAATTCCGATCATACTTCTCTGTTAAAATATATTATTGATTCTGTTTTTTAAATGTGTCCTTTTCATGTTAGGAATGAAAACGTGTAGTTTTGTTAATCAAGAAAATATGTTGAATGTTACCAGTGTTTCTTGGCAGCTATTGAAAAAATAATTTAATATATTTTCCCATTAATGCATTATATTAGCTTGTATTCATAGAATAAATAGTTATAGTTGATACTTTAAAAAATTATGTCCTAGTGTTCTGTTTCTTAAGACTCTAGGATTTTAGTCAGGTTATACACACATACATAGCTTAAATAATATATAATAATATATATGATATATGTATATACAAACACACACATTGTTTGAGCAAAAGTAAGATCAGCCTAGAATGCCCTCATTTGGTACTTTTCTTCTCAATTTTAGAATAAAACCATATCTGCCTTATACAATGACATGGGTAGCATACCTCCTTTATCTGTATTTAAAAATAATTTGAAGCAAAAGAATGTGTAGTGTAAGAAAGTTTGAAAGAAGTTCTACTGAATCCATCAGTTCCAGTTGACTTAAGCATTTGTCTTAAAAAAATGTATTTTTCTATTGTTGGAGTATATGCATCTCTATTTCTTATGGTGCTGATTTTAATTTTTTTATTTTAGTAGAAATTTATTCTTTTTTAATGAATGATTACCAAATTTATTTGAAAATACCCAAGAGGATTTAAGTTTTCCTCTTATTCTGATTAAAACATGTGGTTGAATATATTTTTTGAGCACTTACTGTGTGCCAAGTGTGCATTCAAGCACTAAGGGTGAAGCAGTTAAAAAAAATAGATAAAAGGCTCTGTCCTCATTTATAGAGCTTGTAGTCTAGTAGACAGACCTGGTCATGTGGGTAGGGTGGTCTACTTTAGATTGCATTATCAGGGAAGGCCTCTCTGAGGAGGTGATTTTTAAGCTAAGTCAGTCAAGGAAAGGGCTGGGGGAGGAGTATTCTAAACAGGGGGAACAATAAGAGCAAAGACCCTGAGAATGGGAGAGATGGTATGTCTGTGGTTTGCATTTTTCATCTTTTTAATTAATTGGTGTAATCTTTTATTTGCCAGTTGTACTATTTTTCCCTTATACCCAATCATTGGCTTTAGTTATTATCCTGCCATTTTTTTCTTTCTATATTTTGCTTCTATCTCAGTGTTCTTGTTTTCCGTTTCCTTTTTTTTAATTTTTGGCTTATAATACGTGTTTCTCTTTCTGTTCCTAAGAAATTGGATTGTTTTTTTCTTTACTGAACAGCAACAGGACTCATGTAACCCATTGGACCTCCCTGTTTGTATCAGTTGCTGGGATGCCCTAAACTAAATTTGTGACCATTCTCTAGGAAGTGGAAAGACATTATAGTGTGCATTTTTGTACTAACCTCACTGCTAGTTTAATCTGAATTGTACTGCCCATGTGTTTTCTCTGCTATGATTTCCTTACTCACTTTTTTGGGGGAAGGAACTTCGATCATCACAATTTATTACATTGTTATTTCAAATGATAGCACTTATTTTTAAAATGATTATAAAATTTGTTACCTTTTGCATTAGATCTATTTGTAGCCATATCCCCTCCTTTTTTGAAACAAGATAGGACTAAAAAATGCGAATAGTTTCATTATAAGTGAGGCTTTTTTTTAATTAAAAAAATTGAGGTATAATTGACATACAGTAAAATTTGCCCTATTTAGCATACAGTTCTGTAAGTTTTGACAAGTGCAAACCAACAAAATTAAGATACGAAACATTTCCAGTAGCCCCCTCATCTCTTTTCCATCCCTATTGTTTTCCCTTTTCCAGAATGTCACATCAATGGAATCATACAGCGTGTAGCCTTTTGTGATGGCTATTCAGTTATCGTAATGAATTTGACATTCATCCATGTTGTTACATATCTGTGGTTCATTCCTTTTAATTGCTAAATAAGCTTTGAGATTCCATTATTTGATGTGATGCACTACAATTTATTTATGCACTAGTTGATAGGAATTTTTCCCCAGATTTTGATGATTAAGAATAAATCCTGCATAAATACATGCATGTTTTTGTGTGAGCATAAGTTTCATTTCATTTAGTTAAACACCTAGGAACATAATCAGTGTGTCATATGGTAAATGTATGTTTTTTATAAGAAACTGACAAACTATTTTCCAAAGTGGCTGAACCATTTTACCTTCCCACCTAGGTAGAGATTTAATTCATTACATTTCTCTTTTTCAGGTGCTACTCATATTTTTATTGCTTTTGGCCAATGGTAGTTGTAAGGTTTTCAAAGCAAAGAGAAGATATGGTGTGTAATATTTAAAATTAGCTATAATTTTCAAAACAAAAACTAAAAGCATGTCACAGGTAGTACGTTCATTTTGATTTCATAAAATGTCAAATCCATTCATTGATTTTGTTTTAATCTTGCAATTTTCTTTTGGGCTTATGCTACTTCAAATAAGTGATGACAAGTCTAAGATAGCTCTATTTTGTATGGAGTGTTGTCCTTTAGCAAGTAATGTATTGAGAATGAATTAAAAATGGGATATTTATTTAAGAGTGGAATAGCATATTGAAAGCCTTCTATTTTATTTTTCTGTAACTTTACATTTATTTACTTATTGAACAAATATTTGTTTAGTATTATGTGCAAGTAACTGGGCTATGTGTTGTGGGCAATACAAAGATGTGTGAGATAGAGTCCCTGCTACCAAGCAAACTCCCATGGGGTCATTTTCTCAATCTCTTTCCCAGATTCAGCTTCTCCATTTGATATATAAAAGGTTGTATTATGTGTGCAGTTGTTGCTGTCTTTGTAATATAACAAAACCAGACTCAAACCCTGACTCTGTTACTTACCAGATGTGTGACCTTGAGAGCAAGTTGCTTAATGTTTCTAAGCATCACTTTCTTCATCTAATAAATGGGCTGATAATACTTTCTTTACATTTTGCTATAGGATTAAAATTTAAATTCAATAATATATTTAAAGTGGTCATAGAGTAACTGATACATAGTAAGTGTTCAAAATTGGTACCTTTAAAATTATTTCTATGACATTTACAATTTATAATCTAGTAGTCAAGATAAGATGTATATACCACTATTGTAGTTTAATTGCCTTGTATAACCATGAAATGGTTCTTTTGTTGCAAAACACAGTCTGCATCAAAGGTAATTGTTTGTGATTAAACAAGCCCTGGTCATTTTACCATTGTTAGAATATTCTTATTTTAGATGTATGGGATATATACTAGTGCCAAATGAGGAGCAAAACTCCAGAGACCGTTCATTTTCTTAAAAAAAAAAAGTTACATATAGTTGGTGCTTTGGCAACTGAGAGGCAAATTGTAGTTAACTTACTGATAAAGAGGCAGCTTACAAGTTTGCAAGTTTTAAAAATGGGAAAATCTCTGTTGAAATAGTTGAATCAAGGGCCAAATATGCAGAGTGTGACAAGCAGAGAGGTGTGAGCTCTCAAAATATGCATGTTTTGACCTTTTTTCCTTTGTTTTGGCTTTCAGCCCTGCAAACTATTAGAAAATGGAGGACCTTGGACATTTTGGTAAGTTGGGATGGACTTTCATTTCAAATCGCTTTGATCCAATACCAGTTTCCTTTTTGGATATGGTTTCGTGCCTGTGAGTCCAGGGAAGCAGTCGTTGGCTTGGACAGATTTGTGGCCTGGTGCTGAGGAAATGTAGAGCTGTAGAGCCATGCCCAAAAGAGATGTGCAGGGCCAAGTAGTTGGTAGCTGTGAACAAGGAGAATTATTTCATGCCAGGGAGAATTCTTCAGCATTTTATGTCTTCTCATTCCAGGGTCAGAGTTTCTTTTCTTTCTAACTTTAATTAATGTCTTAATTACATTGTTCTTTTTAAAAAAATGAAACATTATATATGAGACGGTAGACCCAACTCCAGTCTACTCTTTCTTCTCAGAATTGACTATTTCCATGAGTTTGATTTTATCCTTCCAAAATTTTGCCAGGCTTTTTCATACTTCCATATGTATGCTCCTATTGGGGTGTGTCTGTGTGTGTAGGTGCCTGTGTATTCCTGTGTGCATGATCACATAATTGGTATTTTTCTGTACAAAGTGTCTTGCAACTTGTGTTTTCTTCACTCAACAAAGTGTCTTGGGAGAGTATTTGTTGCTGCATGTGTAGCTAGCTCATCCATTTTACTAGCTTTGTATTGTCCTATAATATGAACACTCCATAGTTAATTTAGCTATTCTCCTTTTCATGGGTTTTTAGGTTGTTTCCAAATTGTCAGTAGTAGAAACAGGGCTACAATCAACAATTTTGTATATGGCTTTGTGTGTACAGGTGCAAGTATTTTCTGTAGCGGTAACGGAGATGATTGAATTTATTTTATCTTTGGGTACAAGCAATCTTAATAACTATGTATTATCAAATTGCCCTCCAAAGCTCTTTGTGGCATTTTCTTCACATCTTATGCAAATATTATTAACAAAATAAGACTTTTAAAAATTGAAGTGTAGTTGATTTACAATATTGTGTTAGTTTTAGGTATACAGCATATTGATTCAGTATTTTTGCAGGTTATAATCCATTATGGGTTATTACAATATAATGGCTATAATTCCCTGGGCTATACAGTAAATTCTGCTTGCTTATCTATTTTATTTATAGTAGTTTGTATCTGTTAATCCCATATCCCTAATTTGTCCCTTCTCCCACCCTCTCCCCTTTGGTAACTACAAGTTTATTTTCAATGTTTGTGAGTCTAGTTGTTTTGCATGTACATTCATTTGTATTATTATTCAGATCCCACATATAAGTGATATCATATAGCATTTGTATTCCTCTGTCTGACTTATTTCACTAAGCATAATATTCTCTGGGTCCATCCATGTTGCTGCAAATGGAGTATTTCATTTTTTTATGGCTGAGTGATATTCCATTGTATATATATTCCACATCTTCTTAATCCAGTTGTCTGTTTATGGGCACTTGGGTTGCTTCCATGTCTTTGCTATTGTAAATAGTGCTGCTGTGAACATTGCGGTGCGTGTATCTTTTTTTTTAACATCTTTATTGGAGTATAATTGCTTTACAATGGTGTGTTAGTTTCTGCTTTATAACAAAGTGAATCAGTTATACATATACATATGTCCCCATATCTCTTCCCTCTTGCGTCTCCCTCCCTCCCAGGTATGCTTCTGGAAAAAATGAAAACACTAATTTGAAAAGATACATGCATGGGGTGCATGTATCTTTTCAAATTAGTGTTTTCATTTTTTCCAGAAGCATACCTGGGAGTGGAATTGCTGGATCATATGGTAGTTCTATTTTTGTTTTTTTGAGGAATCTCCATATTGTTTCTCATAGTGGCTGAACCAATTTACATTCCCACCAACAGTGTACAAGGGTTCCCTTTTCTCCTTATCCTCGCCAGCATTTGTTATTTGTAGACTTTTTGATGATAACCATTCTGATAGGTGTGAGGTGATATCTCATTTTGGTTTTGATTTGCATTTCTCTAATAATTGGCAATGTTGAGCATCTTTTCATGTGCCTGTTAGCTATCTGTATGTCTTCTTTGTTCCAAAGTCTATTGAGGTTTTCTGTCACAAGTAACACCTAGATTAGCAAAGTAGGTGAGTACTATAGTCTAAGCAGGTTGCCACAAAATTAACCATTACAAGTAGTTAAGTGGAAGAAATGGAATTGTGAACCCTTTCATGATTGGCTATAAAGCCTCCACATATAACCACTGGGATCCTGTCTTATTTTCCTGTATCTGAGTTTTTAGAATAAATAAATAAAATTAATTAATTAATTAATTTTACTGGATGAATCAGTAAAATCAGCTACCTCAATAACTGAATTTCTTGACTTTATGAACCCCAGTCTTTCTGGGACTCAGCATATTTGCTTTAGGCTGTACGCTGTTCCAACTGACTGCCTGTTTGGCCTAACGATTAACTGAATATCCAGAATTGTGGGATTACTTTCCACTGCCCTACCTATCCTTTCTCATACCTGGTTTCGGATCTCCCCATGCCTGTCTATCAAAAGTAATATAACTGACAGTGTTTCCTGGATCAGATGCCTGGCTTTTTTGGCCCTAAATTCCAGGACCCAGGCTTTCTCAGAATCTCCTGTCCTCTTCTAACCTAAACCACAGTTCAGGACGTTAAGGGTATCGTGATATAAATCAGTGATCATGGTCCAGGATTAGTATTAACAAGCAAGAGACTGGGCTGAATCTGTACCGACCTCAGGGCTTTTCCTAGAATTTGGCTTGTTACTACTGATGTTTTTAATAAACCTCTGACACAAGTTTATCCTGTGATAATAATCTTTCTACTAAAATGTGAACACAGTGGGGAAAAACAGTTTAATTGAAAGGACTGTTAGTTGGATTCCAATTAATTGAGATTTTATGGTATTTGTTTTTGATAATGTGACAGTTATCCTGGCACTATCTTATTTAATATCTGCTAAAAACTTCATTGAGAAGTGAATTAAAATAAATGACAAGGAAGTCCATTGCCAGTCATTGACTCTTACGAAAGAGTGAGAATGTAAACAAGCATGGTGGCAAATCACAGCTCCTACTTACCCGAATAGAGTGTAATTTATTTCAAGTAGTGTCACTTTCTCTACAGTATTTGGACATCAGAAAGTATCCTGTGCTGAGTTGTAAGAAATCAGTGCTTGCTTTAGCTCTCTAGACTGATTGTTTCCTGTGAAGTGAGGTGAAACCACTAGATTTGTATATACTCATATTTAACAGTTGTAAAGAAATTTATTCTTAAAAGGGACAGAGGAAAATAAATCCTTTCCACAGGGCCAGTTTGGAGTACTTATTTGTGAAAAGGGCTGGTTTGTGATAACCTCATGTAAGTTGTTCCTAGCATTCTCATTATTGTTCTCAAGGGAGGATTTCCTAGATGCATTCCTGGAATAAGCCTGGCCCACAGGATCATTCCCTAGCTCTGAATTATTTCAGCACTTACATTGCTTTGAAATATTCACGAGTTGTAAGAACTTGATTATAATTCAGTCATTTAACAAGTATGCCTACTGTGTGCCTATGGAGCACCTACTATGTGCCATACACTGTTCTAGGCAATTGAGGATAAACGTATGAATGTAATCGTAGAGTCTTTAATACCTGCTCCAGCTAGCCCCACACAGGGTCAAACCTACCTTGGTCTTCTTAACTAATGTTGTTGCTTCAGCTTCAGTATTCCTGACTTACTGAGCTCTGGATTTCTTTCTCCTTGGTTCCTGAAGACCTGCCTGATCCTGGGGTATAGTGGAGTCAGAGTGGATTCCAGACCTGATTCTGTCAGTTTTCCTAAAGAGTATGCATTATTTCCTTTCATCTCCTTCCCTGCAGTTCACACAGACCTTCACAGAATCCTATATGTAAGAGATTGGAGGATGGTAAAATCCTGGGCCTTGTAAGCAGCAAAATGTTGGCTGTGTCACTTTACTGGGTGTATGACCTTGGCCAAGTTAATCTTTCTGAACATTAATTTCCTCAACAGTAAAATGAGAATAACATCAGTCACATAGAAGGGAGCTGGGAGGAAGTTTAATAATATTATTTTGCAAGTAAGATGCCTAACATATAGTGCTAAAGAAATGGTATCTTGTTGTTATTATGTTATTGCACGTACCCCAGAAGACAATAATGATTTTAAGGCTTGATGTATTCAAACAGCACAGGGTACTAAACAAGCTAATCAGTACAGCCAGACTCTCCTCTGCTTCTTTCTCCTCTTTATCCCGAATTTCTGGATTTTCTAGGCCTTACATCTCTTTATCTTAGTGACGAGGCATCTGGGCTTAGCTTTGGTTTCTTTATCCTGCTGTGGCCTATATTAATGCAAAATGCTGAAAGTGCTGAATTATTCAAATAAGTTAAATAGCATCCTAACAGAAGCTTAGTGGCCAAGAACTCTTTGGGGATATGTGGTCCTTGGAATATGAGGGATTTTAGTGAGATGTAGGAGAGAGAAGTGGGGATAAAGGTAGCTTGTCAGATTCAAGTTTTTTAGAGGCCTTTAGGTAGTCCCTGTTTAGGTAAAAAATTAGTTTGCTTAATTAGGTAATTCTAGTTGAGCCCACATTTCTATCAGTCATGTTTTAAAGTCATGGGATAGAGGGAAAAGAGAACAGTAAAAGAAATTAAGAGGATTGAAGTCTCATTCTTTTTTTAAAAAATATTTATTTATTTAATTTATTTGGTTGCGCCGGGTCTTAGTTGCGGCTTGCGAGCCCCTTAGTTGCAGCTCGCCTGGCTCCTTAGTTGCATCATGCATGTGGGATCTAGTTCCCTGACCAGGGATCAAACCCAGGCCCCCTGCATTGGGAGCACGGAGTCTTAACCACTGCGCCACCAGGGAAGTCCCGAAGTCTCATTCTTTATTTGTCACTGAGTATGGTATATGATCTTAGGTTGGACATTGAGGAATAATCGAGGAATATTTGGGTTAAAGAAGAAGATTTAGTTCAGACACAATCACTGTCCTCCAACATGTAACTTCTACTAAGTGGCCTCAAGATGTAAGAGCTAAGACCAATGGATAGAAGCTATAGTAAATATAGACTTTGACTTAATATGAGAAAGAAGTATTGAAAAAGGAAATAAATGTCCTTAATGAGCTTCCCATAACTGGGAGTTTTCAAGTACTTGGAGTTGCAACATCTAATGGAGAGTTAGGTAACAAGACCCTTAAGGATCTTTTCAATCCCGAGATTACATTTTTTGAGTCACTTTATTTCTGTGGACCTTAGTTATTCCATCTAAAATGAGAAGCATGAATTATATGATTGTGTGGTTGCTTTCCACCTTTAACAGTCTACAGTTTGTCTAATGAGCAACATGTGGAGGAAGTTCGAACTAGATTTCTTTTTTATTGCTCTTACCTGAGGTTTGCTTTTGTGGGTCATGAGACAAGTCAGTAGACAAATACGGTAGAAGAGGCCCAGTAGTCTCAGTCTGGCGGCTTCGTGTGTCTAACCAATGCTTTAGCACTGTAAGTCTCTTATAAAAATTATTTTAGTTTATCTTTTTTCTGTGGTAATTCATGAATTTTGCCAATTATGGGGGGAAAGTGTTTTATTTCTACTCTGGCGATTTGTACATACCAGCACTATAAAGAAATTCAAAGCAATGTATTACTTCAATTTCCTGTATTTTCCCTTGGAGGAAGTTATTATTAGTCAGGTCTGCTCATTATAGCAAAGTATTTAGCTGTATGGGAATTTTATCAAAGGGGAGAATAAGCTGTGACATTCACAATCTATAAGACTTGCACATGAACAACGGCCTCTTTGTAGTGACCAGGCATGTAGAAGGAAATGTTTCAGATAAAGAAAGGAGGGAGTTTTCTGATAACTAGCACTAGTTCTATTGTTTGTCTTCAGGGATTGCATTACAGATGAAGACAGGCTGCTAAATTTGAGGGGTCCAGTACAAAATGAAAATGTGAGGCCTCTTGTTCAAAATGCAAGGACTACGTACCATTAAAAAGTACTAAAATATAGTTTTTCCCTTGCATTCTTCCTTGATGTCTGTCTCTCTCCATCTTTCTCTTTATATCTCTCTCTCTTCCGTTATGGTATTTTTATTTATTATATAAATATAATATATTTTATTATATAAATCTTATTCAAGCAGTGTTTCCAACTTCACAGAAGTTTCAGGGATAAGGTTGGCATTATGATTTTAAGCTGGAACTGGTAGTTCAGAGGAAAGCTCACAGTATGTTGTGCACACATTGTAGAACATCAACTACACCTAACAGAGCTAACAAGTACACGTGTTCTCTGACCCCTCCATTTTAGCAGGGTAGGTATGGGCGGATAAACAGAAGAGGGGGATGAGGTATTTTTGTTTACTCAGCAGTGTAACCAGGGGCCATTAGAGAACATAGAGAAATTCAACAGTGTTCAGCTCTTGATACTTAGAATATGATTCTTTTCTTAAATTCCGTTGTACTTTCCAGAAGCACCTTTCTTCCCTAGAATTTTTACTACTAATTCTAGATATTCTGGCAATGATGGCAAAACATGACACCTGTAGCTAGAACTAGGAAATTTTCCACCTTGACTAATTAATAGCACTTTACTTTTTAGATTTCTTTTTCTTGGTATTGTACAGTGCTAGAGCCTGGCTTCCTTCTGCCATCACAGATTTACCCAGGAGATAGACCAGTTGGCAGGAGAAAGCATACATTTGGTTATCTCATCTGCCATTTGATCGTTAGGCAGGTCAAGAGAAGATGAGTCTTTTCCACTGACTAATGCACACTAGTTGCACCCTCCCCTTTGTCTATAATGCCTTCTCTCGCTGTGTACTTGGTGAACCAACACTCAAGGTCATCTCATGTGTAAAGCTTTCTCTGACCCTTTCAGCCAAATAAATCACTCTCTTTTATTCCTTAGTATTTTTTTAAAACCTAAATCTCTTATAGAATTCATCATGTTGTATTAGGGTTATGCAATTCAGATCTCAGCCTTGAGTTGTGTTTACCAAAGCATTCAGAAAAGTTTTGGCCCACCAGAGATCTATTTGTGTGTAGGATTAAGAACTTCTGGGGAACAGCTTATCATAGGGGTAAAAACAATGAAGTTAATAAAGTGACTTCCTCGACCCTAGGAACTTAAGGGCTGTTTTCTGGGGATAGTAGGTTACTACTCAGACCTTCTTTTTATTGCATGCCTGAAATAAGTGTGACTAGAATTTTGAAGAGCTGTTTCTTTTCTTTTTTTCAGTAAACACGTGAGCTCCTGAGAGTTTAAAATATCAACAGTATTGGTGGCAATAGTGTCTTTAATGTATCTTTGCCATGGAACTTAGGTGTTCATGGTACAGACATTGGTGCCATACCCTTTGCACAGAGTTGAGTGCAGCTGACTGTGGTATCTTTGGTGGGCATCAATCACGTGACTGCCACTTTTGTCTTTGGCAGCAATCAGGCATTGCCTTTGCTAGCTGAGCAGGACAGGAGAAAAATGTCAGATGCCACATGGTGGTTGAGAAAAGCAGATCTCAGAGGCATTTGAGATACCCGCTAAGGCTTCAGAACTCTTTGAGGGGAATTTTGGGGAAAGGAGGGGTCAGTCTGGAGTTCTACAAAGTAAATGAGATAGAGTCAAAGAAATGTGTAAGGTGGTAAAGGTGAGTTTTGGCTGTTTTTTCCTCCCATATATCTCCCTTACTGGGCTGGGAGTTGTTTATGATAGGGACCATGTGGATAGATTGTATTATTTGCTTACAGTGCTTCCTTTCATCTTTACCCTCATTGTGGCTTACTGTGGGCACAATATATTTTCCTATCCCATTGATTTTGGACTTGGTCATATGATTTTGACCAATGGAATATGAGTGTATATAACAGCCTGCCAACACACCCCTCTTGAGCTTCTGACTTATGCCATGAGAAGAACATGACCCAAGTATCCATTCTTCTTTCAGCCTAGGTCCAGGGATGAAGACTGGAGCAGACCTGGACCTAACCTGAAGTCTAGAGTCCAGTCTACCTTAGATGAGCCCAGCTGAGATCAGTCAAACCCCAGCTATCCCACAGACCCATGAATGTGCAAAATAAATGTGATAGTCCACTGAGATTTTGAGATTATTTGTGATACAACATTATTGCATCAGAAACCTGACTAATACAGATCATATCTTGGAGTTTGTATATCCATAATACCTAGGTCAGTGCCTAGTAGATAGTTGCTGAATGAGTGAAGGAAAGACTTTATGAAGTTTGGACTGATTATATTGCCTCACTTATTACCTCAATGGTATTTCAGTTGTTAGAGCAGGGTACTTGGGGGAGTCAAATCCTGCATTTATGGACTAGTTTTCTTCACTTCAAAATCTAAGGCAGATGTCTCAATAATACATAAGCCTTTCAACGGATATCAGTCTAGCTGGAGGGGGGAAAAATGAGATAATACACAGCCACATTACTACCAGAAAAGCACTACACACGTCTTGCTGCTGGTGGATCAAAAGGACTATCTCTACATATGAAGGTCAGCTCTGAATGAAACAAATAATCCTTGCTAGTTTATCCTTTTTAGTGTGTGGTTTTAGATTAGCTCTTAGGAACACCAAGGGTTTGGAATTTGGATATCTGAAGGGTTCCAAAGGAAATGGAAGTGGTATGGTTTGGGGTTAGTAACAAGCAAAGAGAGGTAGCAGAAGTGAAGAGGAGCCTTAAAAGGAGTGGAAACCTTGAAGAAAGAATTGTCAGGATGGAGGGGGAAGGAATTACACATGAGAATATGGGTGCCCTTTGGGGATGCTGTAAGCAGGGTGGTCTGGGGGTGGAAAGAGAGATGGGGTTTTGCAATAAGAGAGAGTGATACAGGCAAGCAGATGGACTTGTTGCTGAGACAAGGGAGGTCCTGGATAAAGATGGGGGATCAAACTAGCATGGGTATCTTGGGTTAGCTGCCAATAATTAATTTGGGGCATTTTTTGAGATTCTGTAACCCAAAGAACTATTTATTTTTAGTGAAAAATACTGCATATTCTGATTTTCAAAAAATTGAGTAATAGTCCTTGAAAACAAACAACAAAAAAAACACTTTTAGAATCTGTTTTTCATTGCTGTTCTAATCCTAGTGGAAGAAGCGCTGCTTTCCACAGTTTAAGGAGGATTTGGAACTCAGACAACTATTGATTGATTTTCTCTGGGATAGAGGTTGGAATTAGGTCTGATTAGCCTTTTGATCACTCTAAAAATATGTACAGCATTTTATTTTCTTTTTGTGTCTTTGAGACTAAGGAACAAGGAAAGAAAAATTATGCCCTGAGTAATGGAAGCTATTACCAATCAGATTGCTTGGTGGTGGGGAGGAGGAGGGGTTCAAAAGCAGGTTCTTTCAAAACTTTTTTTTTCCTTTTTGCTTACAGGGTTTGGAAAATGGTTATTTTTGTAAGAAAAATAATTTTATTGGACTTAGTGATTGATCACAAGCAAAGTGCTTATTAATGAGATTTTGATTCTTTGGCATTTCTAGTCAATAATACTTGAAACATAAGAAAGGAGTCAGATTTTAGTTATCTTGGGCTTAGTTATTTCTTGAAAAGGCAATTAGTGACGCTTTGTTGTGAATGCATTTTGATCAAAGGGTATGACGTCTTATGGCTCAGTGGTAAATGCCTTCAAGTTGATAGCTACAGTTTGAGTATCCTGGCACAGTAAGTGTTCCAGGATTTTTTGAACATTGTTTAAGAGGTAGGCAAATACCCAAGACTTTTTCCCAGTCAGTTCTGTTGTTTCAGTTTGAAAGGGACATCAGGTGGCTTTGGTGAACAATTTCATGGGTACTCTTATTTAACAACTTTGTATAGGTGTCACAAACCAGGGTTGGTTGATTTCTTTCGTTTTCTTTCCTCCTTTCTTTTCCCCCTCCTTCTTCCCTTCCTTTTCTGTCTTTCTTTTTAATTCTGGAGGTTGTGTATACATACATTTGAATCTTCACTTTAGTTGTTCCCAAACTTCTTACCAGCTAGTTCTCTAAACCTTACCCCTTCACCTGCTTTCTGATTATTTTAATCTCAATTTTGATTCTGAAGAGAATTCATTTTTAAAGATAAGCCTGTTTTTAATGAAATGTATATGTTCATATCTATCTTACGAAAGAGAATAAAGACATCGGATACAATTGTAGGTGTTTGCCATCTTTAAATAGACCCAACATGTGAAGAGGCAGGTTTATAAAATTAATAAGTATTTGCTATGCAAAAAATGATCACTTTAGAAAATAATTCATAGCAGCATTCACAGAGTCAAAGAGTCAAAAGAATCACTAAGTTTGAAAAGACCTTAAAAGTTACTACTGAAGCCGAATCCAGCCTCGGTACCCCGACACCGAATTAAATCTTGGAAACAGAGTTTTGTGTGAAGTAGAAAAGGATAGCTTTATTGCTTTGCCAGGCAAAGGAGGTCACTGCAGGCTAATGCCCTCAAAACTGTGTGTCCCCCTTGGAGAGAGGGTAGTGAGAAGTTTTATAATAATGGTTCAAAGAAGGTGTGATCAGTTTTTGGACATTCTTCTGATTGGTTGGTGGTGAGGTAAGTGGGAGTCAGCATCATCAACCTTCTGATTCCAGCCCGTCTGGGGTCTACCGCTTAACTTCTCCCACGTGGTGGAGGTTTAAGTATCTGCAAAACAGCTCAAAGATATTGCTGTGTGTATCCCTTGATGAGGAACCAGGACCTTGCCCCAAGGCTGCACTATTGTTTCTCTTCACTGTTTGTTTCTCCCTAGTCTCCTATCCCCTCCCTTCCCTAATTAACAACTACTTGAACCTGCCCTTTGGAACTCAGGGAAGGTCATGGAGGCTGAATAAAGCCTGTTTCCTGTAATCAAAGAAATGGGGAACACAGAAAGGCTTTTGTGCCCAGGAACCACACAGGGCCCTGCTCGGTATCACTACTGTAAATCCAATGACTGAATTGCATTACTAAATTCATGATAAGTATTATTTGCCTATCCTTGGATGTCTCTAGTAACAGGGAACTCACCATCACCAGAGGCAGTCCCCCCCACATTTTTTTTGTTTACTATCATGCCATATTATTATTTTAAATGACCAGACACATTTTTCATATCTGTTCTCTTACAACTTTTATATATTGCTTCCAATTTTATTTACTGCTTTTGCTTGGCCCTCATAATAAAAGGAGGTTAGTTAGCTGAAGAAGGTGTCATTTTCAAAAATTTGCAGGTAAGAAATGTGGAATGTGGAGAAGATACATGATTTGCCCAAAATCTGGTAAGAAGTTAATGAATTCCTGATCCCCAGCCTCTTTTCACTTTTTGAGATCTGAGTAACAAAATTACACTTACATCCAACTGTTAGGGAAACATCTTGCAATGTGATATATGATAGTGTATGAATGCAGCCTAGAGAATATGCATCTGAGGTCTGAATGCAAAAAAATGAGAAAACAACCCACAAACTTCTAGAATCTTCCTTTATTTCCTCCAATATGTTTTCAAACTGTATTTGTAGTTACTGTTGCTTCAGCATAATTCTTTATATCTCTGTAGAGGAGTATTGTTAGTCTTCTGTGAGAAGACATAAAGAAGAGAAAGATGCCCAAATATCTGGTGGATTTTTGGGTACTATTGATTTGGCATATTGATGGTCCATTATCTGAGAATAAAAAGGACATCATTCTCTTACTCCTTGCCCACTCCCTGCCCAAGAGCCCTGAGACACTTTGTTCTTTTATTTCTAAATTGTAGGTGGATAGTTAGCTGAGAGTGTTCTCTCTGGCTTTTAATTTTGGAAAGACGCCCAAAGTGAATTGAAAGAAAAAGGAATTCTAGCTAAGGAGCACTGGGCAGATGCCTCATGTTTGCGTCCCTGATGACATAAGCTTTGACCTTGGGTCTGTGTCATTGTTAAGGTAGTCACACTCACTGGTTTTTGGTGTATAATAGTAATAATGGTGCTAGCTTTGGGGGAAGTGTAAGTTTAGACCCGCTATGATTTTTCATATTTTGAGGGACAACTGTACTTGAATTCTTCTTCATTATCCAATGATTTCTTTGTATTTCAATGACAGCCAGAATGAGCTGTTTGGTTAACTTGTGTGTATGTTTATTTTTGCATGTGAAAAAGACTCCATGTAGCTTTATTAAACTGCTTTCAGGAACAAGCAGTTTAATAATCATATGTTGGAATTGTATGCTTGTTTTAACTGTTAGAACTATTTTTCTGTTTTACTGAATTTTTAGTTCCACTGTCATCTGAATAAAATTTAAATGCTTCTTTATTCAGTTATGTATGTCCTTGAATGGATTTTAAGAGCAAATGTGCTCATTATGTGAAGAAACGTAGGGAAATACAATATAACGAGAAAATTTCTGGCTGATCAGATTGATCCTTAGTCATAATTGAAAATGTGTTTTCTTTACTTTCTTCGTGTGTGCATATATGCAAGGCGGTTTATATTGTGGGGCAATGCATTTTGCAGTGGGGTGAGTAGTCCACAAAGAGGAAGGCCTGTCTTATTGGCTTCTCAATGGCACTGGCCCTGTTGCTGCTAGGCATGTTTTAAGAACTGCCTCCTCAGACAGGAAGAGAGTCAAAACTATCTCCTACGTCACACACCAAACCTTTGCTTAGGCTTGCCACCCTGTTAACTTGAACCTCAGTGTTCCAGAAGTTTTCTTATTTGCTTATATTTCCTAGGTTCAAATAGACAGTATTTTCTCTTCGAATTAGACCTTGAGGATGTTCATTTAGTTTTTACAAACCTATTTGGCTTCATAGGCCAACAAGTCCAACTGCCAAGCCTTTGAGTCTAGCAGCTTTGCAGCTGACAGGAATGCTGGGGATATGGGTTTTCTTCATATTTATGACAATTGGGAATATATATATATATATATATATATATATATACACACACACTATATATATATACTGAAATATACAGTATTTCAGTATATATATTGAATATATACTGAAATAATAGCATTTCTTCTTTATATCCCTGGAAAACAGAAAGTTAAAATCTGTAGGTTTTTGTTTTAGATTTCGGCCAGAAGTTGAGCAGAGGAGAGAAGGGAGAAGAGAGTCATTTTATAAAAATGTACACTGGTACTTGTAGGTGTTAAGATTCTTAATATCCTTGTTAGAGAGTAAAATGGCCTCCCAAGGTATAGATCCTTTCAGCCCTTAGTCTTTTAGCAATAGCTATATTTAAATTATACTTCCATGTGGCAAGCATTTAATTTTTGCAGCAGCATTTGTTCCTTTTACTATTCCACACATCATGTTTTTTTTCCAAGTCAAATCTCACCCTTTGCCATGAATCATTTATCTGGGGGTAAAGTAAATCTGCCTGCTGCAGGTCATTCTGTGGGCTGCTCCTGTTTCCCTCCTAAAGTGGCCTGGGCTTACTGAAACTGGGATTAGTCAGTCAGTCAGTCATAGAGATCACCTCAGAGCCTGTAGTTGATACCAGATATGGTAGACAGTCATATGAGGAAGAGGATTAGCATATACCAGTTGTTATACATCCTCAATAAACGTCATTTCAGATTTTCCAATCTTGATGTGATTAATTTAAATAGGCAGACAGCTTTGCATCATGTTCCTCTGGTGGACGGAGGCTGACTCATGTCAGTTTAAGAATAAAAATAGGGAGTACTAATATCCACAGAGTTTTTATAGAATGTGTCCCCATGTTTGTCATCCTTTTCTTCCCTCTGTTCCTTTTAAATCAAGAGATTTGCTTTCTCTTGGCCTTTCCCGGAAATTGTTCGTGCATTGAATAGGCAGATGGTGGGTTGAGCTTTGAGAGACCTAAAAGTGCACAGTCGTGCCTCTAGCACAGATGCCTGTTTATGCGTTGGTATCTGGTAAACTTTTGCTTATTGCAGTCAGATCTTACTTTGTAGTGTAGTTCAATACTCTTTTTCTTTTTTTACAATTTTCCATTCTTGAGTCCTTATGTAGTTGGCCTCTCAGCTAACTGCAAAGTATTCATCCTCATTCCCTCTGCATATACAGATCAGTATGTAAAGGAGGAGGAGGTCACAGCACTCCCAAACCAAATAAAGCAGCTGGACTGAGTTCTGGGGAGTTGGGAGTCATTTTGGTAATATTAAGCTAAGAAATGGGAAACAGGATTTGAAGTGCAGAAAGATGGTCCTTGATTAATCCCCATAGCTCTAGACCTTATTCTAGGCTTTCTCAGAAGAAATCATGAAAGAGAGTGGAATTCTGTACCCAATGTTTTCCTTCCCTTTGTGGCAACTTACTGTAATTTAACTTCACCTGTTCTGTTTGAGTGTCAGTCAGCTTCAGAGCTGTTCTTATATTTATCTCTTCTTTCATATATTCTTATACGTATTTCTTTTTTTCCATTTGGATTTTTGGAGAAGTCAGAGAATTTAGACAGAATAATCTAGAAAAGTTGACCAAAACATACTCAAAGTACCAGAATGAGGCTCTCCTTTAGTCCTGCTTACTCAAATATTAGAAACAAGTAAGATATCCTAAGGTAATTTTATCCTTAGGAAGCATCACAAATACCATCTTCTCTAAGACCTCTTAACTTCCTGAAATTTTGTTCTATAAGGTATTCCCTCTATAAATAATTTCAATCTCTATTACTTCCTTTGCCTTACCCTGTACACATACTTAAATAGCTTTGGTTGAAAATAAAATCTTCCCTTCGTGCTGTGTTTTCAGATAGACAGTATTCTCTCTTTTTCAGTATAGTGTAGCAGTTACCAGCTCAAACTTTGGAGCCAGATATCTTAGTTTGAATTTCAGCCATTCCAATTACAAACTATGTAAACTTGGGCAAAGTTACTTTAGAAAACAAAAAAACTCTCTGTGTCTCAGTTTCCTCATTTGTAAAGTGGGGATAATAATTGTACCTATCTCATAGTGTTATAAGGATTAAATGACTAAATATATGTAAAGCACGCAGAACAGTATGTGGCAGTTATTAGCGTTATTTAAATATCTGTTATTATAATTCCTTTAGAGATAAGCTTTACTACTCTTTGTTTGTAATACTTAACACTTTCCATCATACTACATGATTGATTGCGTTGACCTCCCCCCCCCCCCCCCCGCTTCCTCCTGCTAAATTATAAGCTCTATGAGGACAGGGATTTTTTCCTATTCTCTTCATTGCTGTATATCCTCTGTGTTTAGCACACAGTAGGTGTTCAATAAATATTTGTTGAATGAACTCATTGTAATCTGGCTTCCTCTCCTACCAATCTGTTGAAATTGCTCTGGCAGAGGTTATTAGTAACTGCAAACCTGTGAACCATCTTTAACACCTCCCCCCCTCTTGCTCACAGTATCTTATCAATGATGACATCAGGTTAATCATACTGCCAAGTATCTCTCAAATCCATCTGTGTCCTCCCAGTTCCACTGCTACTACCTTCTCTAGTCCTAGTCACCATCTGTTTCCTGAGTCTTGCAATAGACCTCTAATTAATTTTCCTTTATCCATTTTTGCCTCTTTCTACCCATTCTCCATATAGTAGCCAAAGACGGTTTTAAAAATGTAAATCGAACAATACCATGCTTTAAAAACTCTTTACTAGCTTCCTATTGTCCTGTAGAGTAAAATGCAAAATCATTTGATGATCTACATGAAACTCTGATATCTGACCCTTTAGTTACTTAACAAGTTAGTTACCATTTGACCCAATAGTTCTACTCCTAGGTATATACCCAAGAGATTGAAAATGCCCAGGTATAAACTTGTACACAAATGTTCTTAGAAGCATTATTCATAATAACTAAAAAGTAGAATCAGGTCAAATGTCCGTCAATTGATGAATGGATAAACAAATTATCCATACAAAGGAATATTATTCAGCTGTAAAAAGCAATGAAGTACTGATACACACCACAACATGGATGAACCTTGAAATCATTGTGCTAAGTGAAAGAAGCCAGAAACAAAAGGCCACGTATTGTATGATTCTATTTACATGAAATGTCCAGAATAGGCAAAAGTATAGAGATAGAAAGTAGATTAGGGGTTGGGAGGAGGGGAACGTAAATGCTAATGGGTATTGGACTTCTTTTTGGGGTGTCAAATGACAAAAATAATACAATTTAGTCATGAGTTTGATGTCCTTTATTCAAGGGAAAACAATCCATGGGTTGGGGGTGTTGACTGAAAAAAATGCACAACCTAAAGTTTGAGAGTTATGCTTTATTCGGCAGACATTCTGAGGACTTCAACCCAGGGAGACAGGACTCTCCGATCACGCTGAGGGACTGCTCCAAAGAGGCAAGGGGTGGGGGCAGGATATATAGGAGTTTTTGCCACAAAGACCAGGTAGTCATAACATCAAAAGATTACTGTTAATTAAAGAAAACCAGATATCTCAAGTTAAGGAATTTAGCGCTTTTCTAGGTATGGGAAGGTGCAAAGTCTGGGCTCATCGAAATCATCTCTTTGATGTGCACCTCAGCTATCTGGGGCCAGTATCCTGTGTTTTGTCATTCTGAGTCTCCTCAGGGTGCACCATTGTTGGGGGTGGCTGCAGCAGTTGACTGCTAGGTGGTGAGTATCCTGTTCCATCCTGAGTCTCCTTGATGGCTGCAACATCCTTTGTTTACTGATATGGCAGGCGACATTTTTCATTCATGGGGCAGTACCTCACAAGCAGTGGAGCATGCTTCCCAAGGGATTTTGGGCAAGAGCGAGTTTGATGGAGAGTTAGACGAGGCAATGTGGAAAAGGGCATGATTGGCTAGGAGGTTGGGGATTTCCTTATAAGACTAGCATGTCCTGTTTTCTAGGGTAATCTTTAATTCACTAAAGCTGACTTGGAGGGTTATAATTGGTTTATGTTAGATTTCCTTGACAGGTATTTCCTGTAAGTGTAGGCTTACTTAGGTTCAGATTTGTGATATGGGCCAGGCCACTGCGTGTGGCCTCCATTTTGTGGGTCTGAAACCACGCAACCCAGATTGGGACTTGAACCCAGGTCTTTTAATTGAGATCACACACCGGGTCTCAGGACTTAATGAAGCTCAGGTTCTTTATGTCTCATTGCAGAAAGAATTCAGTGAGAGGCAAAGTGATAGGTAAGAAGTGGATTTATTTAGAGAGATGCACATTCCATAAACAGAATGTGGTCCATCTCAAAAGGCGAGAATGGCCTTGGGAGAAACACACTTTGCAGACAGAGTGTGCATCATCTGAGAAGGCGAGAGGCCCTGAAATATGGTGTGGTTAGTTTTTATGGGCCGGGTAATTTCATAGCCTAATGAGTGGGAGGATTATTTCAACTATTTTGGAGAAGGTGCATGGATTTCCAGGAATTGGGCAACCGCCCACTTTTTGGCCTGTTATGGTTAGCCTCTGAACTATCATGGTGCTTGTGGGTGTGTCATTTAGCATACTGATGTATTACAATGAGTGTATAATGAGGCTCAAGTTCTACTGGAAGGTGAATCTTCTGCCATCTTGGACCTAGTTGGTTCTAACCAGTTTTTGTCGCGTCCTATGGCTATGTCATTCTTTTAAAGGTTGTGCCCTGCCCCCTTCCCTGCTGTTTCAGGTCCTGATATATGAATGAACTTTATTAGGGGTGATGAAAATGTTCTGAGAGTAGATAGTTTGATGGTTGTATAACCTTGCGAATGTTAAAGAAAACACAGTGAACGATATACTTTAAACTTTATAGTATATTAATTATATCTCAATTTAAAGAAATTTAGTCCTTGCCTACCCTCTAATCTCACCTCCTGACATTTTCTCTCTCACTTGCTATACTCTAGCCACAATGGTCTTCTCTCAGTTTCCCAAACATGGCATGTTCTCTCTTATCTCAGGACCTTTGTGTGTGCTTGTCTGTGTTATAAAACTAATTTCCCATCTTCCTTACCTAACTCACTCTTGTTGATTATTCAGGATGGAGGTGAAACACTACTTCTTCCTTCTTTCAGGAAGCCATCCTTGACTCCCTTCAAATTATGCTTGTTCCCTTTTTATACATTCCCCACAGCATCCTGCATTTCTCCATTAAAATTACTTGGTCATATCTGTCCTTCAGATTGGCTCCATAGACCATAAGCTCCATGAGATCAGAGACCATACCTATCTTTGCTTATTCTTCTCCCTCCCTCATCCCTTCTTCAAAACCAACAAATATTTATTAGGCAGAGACTATGGTGCTAGGCCCAGTGCTAGCTGCTAAGAATACAATAATGACCAAAAGAAACAATGCCTATGCCTTCATGAAGCTTACTTTTTAGTGGAACATAACAGACAAATAAGAAAACAAATATCTAAACAAAATACTTTATTTCATTGATTCTGAGATCCCATTTTTTTCTACATTTTAACATCTATGTAATTGGGGTGTGTCTTAGAATCAGTGTAAGAAGGAAGCATTTTCTTTCTTTTTTATTAATACCTAAAATATTTGTGTGCCTTGCAGTTGAAGATATCTTAGATTTGATGAAATAGGATAGTTAACAAATAAGTTAAATGCTGGAAAGGAAATAAAGTGATAAGAAAGAGGATAAGTTTGGAGGACAGGCTATATAGTCTCAGTATTTAGAATCATGGTTGGTACCAGTATAAATACATCTTGAACTCACAGTCTTTTCTATCTTCCTGAATAACCTCTTCACTCCCGCTTCCCAGTACTTGCTATGTTGTTTATTTAAGGACACTTAGATTCACCTAGTTGACAAAGCCAGAAACCTGTGTTACATACCTGATTTTTGCCCCAAATCTTTTAGTTTACAACTGATCTCCAAGTGCTGTTGAAATCAACATTTTATATATCTTCTACATCCCCCCACCTCCCACCATCCCCGCTGCTACTGCCTTTTAAGATTAGGCATTCATTGTTTACTGACCTAATTATTGCAATAGCCTTCTAACTCAGTCTCTCTGATTTATTCATTTATTTCTTTAACCCATTCTCTCAGTGCTAACAAAGTAGTCTGCATACATTGCCAAACTGTTCCTCACTCATCACCCTCCATCACCAAAGACCCATCACATTTTGTATATATTTTGGTTCATAGCTATTATCACCTTGTATTATCTCCTGTAAGTCTCAGGAGGGCAGGGATCATGTCTGCTTCAGTTCACCATTGTGTCATGGCAATCCAGGCACATAGTGGATAGATACTCAATAAATGCTTGTTGAATAAATGACTGTTATGCTTCCCCCCCTTTTTTTTTTTTTTTTTTTGCGGTACGCGGGCCTCTCACTGTTGTGGCCTCTCCTGTTGCGGAGCACAGGCTCCGGACGCACAGGCTCAGCGGCCATGGCTCACGGGCCTAGCCACTCCGCGGCATGTGGGATCTTCCTGGACTGGGGCACGAACCCGTGTCCCCTGCATCGTCAGGCGGACTCTCAACCAGTGCGCCACCAGAGAAGCCCTATGCCTTCCCCTTTTAACCTCAGCTATCTGAGCATCAGCACAGATGTTTAAATGTGGGAAGTTTAGGTGATTTTCTGGTTAAAACTGAATATTCCCAAATGTGGCCCTTTGTTGCCTTTAGACATTCTCAGTCTGTGCACTTCTTTATAGTGTAGCAATTTCTTGGCATTTCTAGTTTTCTTTGAGGGGGGGTTGGTAAATAAAAGTATCAAACAAATTGCCCCAGGAGTACACATCAACTCATAGTATAACATGTCCTTTTTTTGGACATGTAAGCCTCCTCCCCCACCCTGTACCCATGGGAATCAGTAGTGAAGCATTGTGACAGTAATAGGAGACATATATTGTCATCCAGATACGGGCATTCAGTGGTATAACTCTCTTAAATAAAAGGAACTTTGTATGCCTTTTAAAAGGTATCTGTTATATTAGAATCACCTTTCAAAATGCAGGTAGTATGTGAAACTTGAAGTGGTAGAACCAAAATGAAGTTGAAAAGAGAATGTTGAGTGCTTCCGTGAGTTGCATAACAGTAGTTTCTCTTCTTCCCCTGAGCTCACCATGAATGGTTACAAATCACCCCTCAGGGTCTTTGCTTGAATCTCCTGCTTGTAACAGCAGGTTTGTGAGTAAAAGAGCAGCTGCCCATCCCCCAGGAAAATGAAAGGAAATAAATCAGGCTTATCCATTTTATGCTGAAGATCCTTGTTATCTGAGGTGGCTTTTAAAAAGTACTTCTTAGTTTTAGTTAAATGAAAATATAGCTTATTTCCTAGTCATAGAGGCAAAAAAAAACTTAGTTTCTTAAAATGAATCAACCTCAATGAGGCCTTTAAATCATTAGTGATCTGGCTAATTTTTTTGAGGGGATAATTTATTCTATTTATTTTTGATATATACAAAAAGCTGTGTATAATTAACATATACAACTTGATGAGTTTGGAGGTTAATATAAACCCATAAAACCATCACCGCAATCTATGCCATAAACTATCCATAACCTCCAAAAGTGTCCTCCTGTCCTCTATCTATTATTATGATTTTTTTGTGATAAGAACACTTAAAATCTGCCCCCTTACCAAATTTTTCAGCATACGATACAGTATTGTTAACTATAGGCACTACCTTGTACAGTAAGTCTCTAAGGCTTATCATAACTGAGACGTATACCCTGGCTCATTTTAAAAATTATTGTTTTTCTTATTACACAAGTAATGCATGTACATTTTAGACAATTAAAAAACTCAGACAAGCAGAAATAGGAAAAAAATCACTATAAGCTCATAAGACGGACAATGTTAACATTTTGATATGTGTTCATAGCACGTGTATATATGTATAATGTGTATTTGTGACAACAGAATTGGATCATACTGTATGTGTTTTTATAATCTGCTTTATTCACTCTGTTATATCATGAACATCTTTCCTTGTCAATAAATATATGTGTAAAGCCTCATTTTGAATGGCTACATAGTATTAACTATATGTAATTATTTTTTTTAATTAATTAATTTATTTTCTGGCCGCATTGGGTCTTTCGTTGCTGCGTGTGGGCTTTCTCTAGTTGTGGCGAGTGGGGTCTACTCTTTGTTGTGGTGCGCAGTCTTCTCATTGCGGTGACTTCTCTTGTTGCGGGGCACGGGCTCTAGGCACGAGGGCTTCAGTAGTTGTGGCTCGCGGGCTCTAGAGCGCAAGCTCAGTAGTTGTGGCACACGGGCTTAGTTGCTCCGCGGCATGTGGGATCTTCCTGGACCAGGGATCGAACCCATGTCCCCTGCATTGGCAGGCAGATTCTTAACCACTGCGCCACCAGGGAAGTCCATGTAATTTTAAATTCCTAGGGGCTTTTAGGTTGTTTCCAATTTTCTAGCGTTATTTTAAAAATCTGTTTATGTACATTTATACTTATTTTTTAGGATAAACTCTATCAGTTAGGATAGGCTCGGTTATGTGGTGACAACAAACACTTGAAAATCTCTGTAGCTTAAAACAACAATGGTTTATTTTTTGCTCACACTACAACTACATTATAGGTTGACAGGAGAGTTCTGATTATTAAGTAAAGACCCAAACTTACTGAGGCTCCTTCATTTTCTGGCACCCTCTCAACATGTGCTCTCATGAATACCTTGGCAGGGAATGAGAATATAGAAAATTGCCTACTGGCTCTTAAGTGCTTTTGCATAGAAGTGAAACATAGATGCTCACAGCTCACTGGCCAGAGCTAGTCATGTGGACACATTTAACCTCAAAGAGGCGGGGAAAGTCCGTGCTCCCATTTGCTCCAAAGTAGAGGAGAACCAGATATTGTCTCCCACAGTAGCTAAATGCTGAATTAAATGCTGAAATAGCTATTAGAATATGCACATTTAGTAAATGTTTGTGTTACCTATTTAAAAATTACTCTCCAGGAGGATTATAACATGTTATGTTCAAAGCATTAGTGATTTAAGGAAATTTACCTACGCTTTCCCTCTTCTAATCAGTAATATATTTTTAAAATATCTTTGACAATTTAATGAACAAAAACAGCATCTGTATTTTTGTTTAATTGACATTTCTTTGATTATTAAGAGGATAACCATTTTCATATAGTTATATGGCCTGGTTCATATTGATGGCTTTAAGGAAGCTTTTAAAAAACATGACTTTGAGCATGACGCAGTGATGTTGTTATATCTGGAGTGACTGCAATAGTGGAATGCACCTTAAAAGGTATAAATTGCTATTGGTATGGTGCTCTTTTGGCTGTATTTTCTTATCCTTCAAATTCAGGAAGAAATTGAGTTCATGAATACAATTAAATTTGGAATGAATATAGCTTTCTCAAAGAAGGCATGGTAGAATATTTGAAAATTATGCCTATGTGTTTAGTCGGGAAATAGAAGATTCTCTACTTGTACCCAGATTTTAGGAATATGTTAGTTCTATAATTGTTTCATGCAAGATGCCTCACCTCCCTTACCATATTGGCAGCACCTCATTGTTAAAGGCCTTATCCTCTTCTTTTGACTCCCCATGTGTCTAACAAAAGTGCCGGGTATGTAGGGAGGATCTTAGTAACATGTATACAGTGAAATTAATTGAAAAGGAAAGGTAATTTATTTTGCATATGTATTATTCACTCATCTTATGTCAAGCATTTGGGTTGGAAAGTGCTTCTTTGCTAAGAGAAATTTTAAGTATTTTGTAATACTGTCAAAGGCAAGACCAAAGACAGTGTTATGTCCCTCTTTGTGTCTGTAGGTGAGAAGCCATGCTGAAAGGAATTCTCCAAACCTGGATAGAATGTAGACATTTTTACTTCACAGAGTGCTTTTATAAACTATGTTTGGTTGGGACCATGGAGATTAAATGCTTCCCACTTATGATTTAGCTTCTATTGAGATATTACACTAAAAATCCCCCTAGCCTTAGAGCTGAAGGGTCCGTCCTGAGGAGCCAAGGTGGACTTTACCACTTTGGCCTGATTTAAGGCGGGGCCCAAAGTTAAAAGGGATTGAAAAGCATTCTCATGACCTGAACTGTAAGATATTGAGATTTCATGTTAACACACTGTTGAACTTTGACAGGTCGATGTGTACCAAGATGGAGGGAATTTATTATGAATTTCCATTTCTTTGTGGATGTGTTTGGCATTTGACCAAAACTGCTGAGGATTGGAGGCTGGACATAAAGAGAAGGGAGTAAGATTGTTCTCTTCTGAATTAGTGATCTAGCATGAACCATTTCTCAGTGGCTCTGGCAACATGATACCCAACTGAATCAGTCAGTTTAAATGAAGAAGAAATAATCAGAGGAATCACTGTGTGTTTGAGATAGTATAGATTAATGTAGGCAGTTTCATTTTCAGAAAGTAGGAATTTTTAACGTGGGGGGGAGATATTGGAAATAACATTCAAGGTAAGAATTGGATGTTTCTGTCTCTCTGTTCTTTAATAAGAGAACTAATTTGGTTAAATACCCATCTGCCTGAAGACAGGAGGCTGGACCAAATAATCCCTTACTGTTCCTCCTGGCAATAAGACCCCAAGATTCTGTGCAGTCTCCCATATTCCAATTACAAGCTAACTTCAGCATTATTCTCATTTTGGCTTTTAATGCTTCCCAACTTGTAGAGGTGGAGCATACATCTTAAGGTGGACTAGTGAGTTAATCTATGTCAGTCAGTTCTGAACTATTTATTGGGTTTTTCTAAACAGTACTGCTAGGCATATTAATATATAAGAAATTGTTCTTGTCCTCAAGGACCATGCAGTCTATTTGAATAGAGAGGCAAAAATCACACTGGAGGGCTTCCCTGGTGGCACAGTGGTTGGGAGTCCTCCTGCCAATGCAGGGGACACAGGTTTGTGCCCCGGTCCGGGAAGATCCCACATGCCGTGGAGCGGCTGGGCCCATGAGACATAGCCGCTGAGCCTGCGCGTCCAGAGCCTGTGCTCTGCAACGGGAGAGGCCACAGCAGTGAGAGGCCCGTGTGCCGCAAAAAAAAAAAAAAAAAAAAAAAAAAAAATCACACAGGAAACAGAGACCAACCTAGTAAAATTTTGTATGTTATTTCTCTGTTTCAGTAGCAGTTTGTAGAAAGCTTTTATCAATGTGAGTTAGAGTGAATGAATTGTGGAGGAGGTAGGCCTTGAGGAAATCCCTGTGGATAAGAAGGATTTAGATAAGCTGAGGTCAGAGTCAGAGGGAATCACAAGTAGGGGAAGCAGATATAATCAGAGGTACCAGAGTTCCACCCCGTAAAGTTTTCCTTTACTCAAATGAACACTGTCCCATTTGTTTGTTCAATAGCAACTTTCTTCTCCTAGGTATCTTTATTCTCCTCTGTGAACTAGTTTCTCCAATTAAATACTAAGAATCTATCATATCTCTATACAAAAAAACACAACATGGGGAATCTTGGCAAAATTATTAGCTACATTCTGAGGACTGGTTTCTGTTTATGTGAATCTCTTTTATATTGCTTGGGCCATCTCAGTCCACTTTTCTGTTTCTGGCCCCATATGATGATAGAATTAGTCAGGCTGATTACTTAGTACCCGAGATTCTTTAAATAAATGTCTCTCTCTGCGTGCGTGTGTGTGTGTGTGTGTGTGTGTGTGTGTGTGTGTTTTTCCTGGAAAAGCATCTTTGCTTTGATGAATCTATCAGATTTTTAATGTGACAACATTATTAGCTATTACTCCTCTTACTTAGAAGTTTGTTACTTTAGAAAGCTTTTCTTCATTCACGTACACATGCTGTGCAACAGTGACAGAGTGTATATAACAGCTTGCCCAGGTCATTGGCAATGAGCTTGATCCACAAGACCATTCTGGGGGATGCCAGCAAGTCATTGACAAGATTTATATATGTTCCATAATCAAAACCCTAAACCATGAGAGTGGTCTAGCACTTGTCTCTTTGTCTGTCTCTCTTTCTTTCCATCCATCTTCCATTTAAGCAATAACATTTGAATCCTCTACTTCTGACACATCTCTTATATTTCATTTCTATCTGCATAAATTCATTTGGTATGAAATTGAACACAAAATAGAACTTCTGAGCATGTGTTTTTGCTGAGATTTTTCTCTCATTAAATATTTGTGAGGAAAGGGTATTTTGGTGGAGTTTTTAGATGCAGCATGATTAAAAAACATGTATCAATACCTCATTATTTCCAAGAATGCACTTCACTGGGAGGTGGCAGTAATTTCAAAATTAGTGGTATCTGAGGTACTTGTGATATTTTTCAACACAAAGCCACGCTTCCTTGGGCTTGGTTTTGAAAAAGTTTTTCAGGTCTCCATTGGGCTTTGTGTCTGGTCCTCTTTCAGAATCTGCCCTTTGTATCAGGGCAGCTGTTTTGTCGTCTTTGCTGTATTGTGGTTTTTGTGAAATGACACAATTCTTGTGAATGCGATAGTTTGAAAAATGAATTTCTTTATAAAGATGACGTCTGTGGCAAGTTTTGAAAGAAACTATTCTAAGGTAACTAATAACCTGGGACATTGGTATATCAAATAATAGAGTAATGTAGTGGTTAGCTCCCAAAAGAATGATGTTAGTAGGGAAAATGTATATACTTCGCATGTATAAATGTATAAGAGGTTTGATGAAAAAATGTTCATGTATTAAACCTATCTCCACTAAAGATGGTGGACTAGGAGGAAATGGGGATTCCTGTTGTTAAAATTACCTCAGCCGTCTAGGCGTACATTAGTCCCACCCAAAATGAAGCTTCAAGATGAGTTCCTTTGATATACAGGAATCCTTTGGACCACCTTCATCCAACCTCATTCAGATTGTGTGTACCGGGAATGAGCATGATTCTTAACTTTAGTTCACACCAGATGAAAATAGAAGCTTACGTATGTTTCAGAAGACTTGTTTATAATCTGATGAAGTGTTTCAGATTCCTCATTATAAACCATTTTGGCATCCTGTACCTGATTGGGAAATTCTGCGCTCTTTTCTATATTCCAGGCCCCCCATCTCCACATTAGATGGATTTTATAAAGAAAAAGAAGTATTTTCTGAAGGAAAATTAGGTTTCTGAACTAGTAACAGGGTGGTAGTATAAAGTTCTTGATTAAAAATAGGTGAAAACTATCTATGGGTAATGCCATGTCTTCATGTACAAGGGCTTTTAAAAATCTATATGAACAATAAAATCAACTGAGACAAAAGACATCACAATTTTTGCAAGAAGATGCAATTGTTTTAATTATTAAACAGGGTCCTCAGTGCATAAGAAAAGCAGATCACCACCAGCATATTGCGATTTGAGGGGTATTGAATGACCTACCTCTCTAAAGTCATCTCCTTTACTAACAGTAGTTCCCCAGATTCTCATAATGGCAATATTGTTTTTAGCCTGTAAACATATTAGCTGGATGGAGTAAGGCATTCACTAATCAGCAACATCCACTGTCATATTAGCAGGCAGTGTTCAAGCAAAGTTAATTATCATCAGACAGGCAGTAATTCCTAGAGGAAAATATGACCTAGGACAAAGATATTTTCAGATAAAAGAGAGTTATGGAGAATGGATTGTCGTCTAGGGTAGATAGGCTCTAGTGAGCCACCTCTGTTGGGATGAGGTGAGATGTGAGAGGGAGTGTGCTCTGGGCTGTCAGGTCCAAAGATGCCAAAAGGGAAGGTAAGCAGTGTCAAAGACTGATTTTCCCTCCTCTGCAGTCCTTTATGCAATTCCTGCAGAAGCATGACAATCCATACACGTAATGGATTTTGCCAAAATGTTTGTAGATTTGGGAGTTAGATTTTAGTAAAAGATTGTTATTAAAATGTAAATTACATATTAATATGTACTGACTAAATCTTTTGAAGGTATTTCCTTAGAATGGGAGAAATTTAGAACTACAAGGGCCCTTAGCATCCAGGATTCTATGGTTTTCAAATTGTGTTGCCTGGAACCCTGCGATTCTGAAAAAATGTCTTGGGGCCACTGTAGGGGCAAAGACAAAGAATAACAGAGATAGCTCTAGATCCCCTGCCCATGGTTCAGGTAGAACAGATATTCTTGAGTCTGTCTTCTCTATTATGTCTTTGAATAAGTTATTATTTTGAATGTTATTGTTTTTGAAAAGGTATTACATTGATTTAAAAAAATGGTTTAAAAACCATGGATCTATTCTAATTCCTTTATTTTACCGATGGAGAGTTTGAGTTAGAGACAAATCTTCCTATTTCAGAATCCTGGGGAAAAGCCAGTCTGACTTAAATTGTAGTTTAAAAATAGTTTAACTTTTTTTTAAAAAATTAATTTATTATTTATTTTTGGTTGCATTGGGTCTTTGTCGCTGTGCGTGGGCTTTCTGTAGTTGTGGCGAGCGGGGGCTACTCTGCGTTGTGGTGCGCCATCTTCTCATTGCGGTGGCTTCTCTTGTTGTGGAGCACAGGCTCTAGGTGCGTGGGCTTCAGTAGTTGTGGCACATGGGCTCTAGAGCGCAGGCTTAGTAGTTGTGGCACACGGGCTTAGTTGCTCCGCGGCATGTGGGGTCTTCCTGGACCAGGGCTCGAACCCGTGTCCCCTGCATTGGCAGGCAGGTTCTTAACCACTGCGCCACCAGGGAAACCCAGTTTAACTTTTAAATATAGCACATGTTAAAGATTGATATAAATGGGTGCTAATAAGCAGATGAGGTAATTCAATGAAAAAATTAAAATTCAGACTAACTACATCAAGTAATAAACTACCATAAACAACAAGTCCTATTAATATGCACAAATCAATTATAGGACCCAGTTCAAAGCATATTGAAGGTATTCTTAATTTATCGATTTTGGTTTATGAAAGCTACTGATTTTAGATTTGAATTGTTGTTTTAAATGAGACCTTGAAAATTTACAAAGGAAAGCATCATTTGCAAAGTCGTGCTCAGTTAAGATTTTTAATGATGTCTGAATTACCAAAATTTTTCTAATGTTGGCCACAGTCATATTTTCACTGTTCCTCATAAATGCCAAACATATTGATGCCCCTGTGAGTTTTCTCATGCCCCTTCCCCTCTTAGGCTACCATTACCCTCCTCTGTTTCTCTGAATCTTAACTGTTCTTCAAGATTCCACTGGTTTCATCTTGTCCAGGAAGTCTTCTCTGACCACCCCAGCCCTCACTAATCTTGCCTTCCATTCAGCAAGTAAAGCACTTCCTCTCTGTGCCTGTAATTTGAAACTTAGTACACACTGACTTATCTTATCCTTTGACTTGGTATGTGTTTGTCCTAATTACCTCTCAGTGCCCCAGCCACATGATGTACTTCTTGAAGTAGAGGCCATCTTAAATCTCTTTGACTCCATCTTCCTCAGAAGATACCTTGTTATAGTATGTGATCAGTAAATATTTGTTGGTTGATTGTCATCATCACTTACTTTAAACAGTCTTAGAGAACTCAGTTATATTTAGGCATATAGTCCCCATAGAAATTGGCTAAGGAGTTGTACATTCTCAGTTCTCAGAAGGCTTTTAAGCCATTATTTTATTTTAAAATACATAATTTAGCAGACAATGAGATTAAGTAGGGAATTGTACAAAAACACAGAATTACTTTTCTAATTCTTAGATCCTGTCCAACATACCCTTCAGCTTATTGTGAATTCATGATGCTTCTGTTTTTTTGAGTCATAAAATGAGAAGTGTTTTAATTAACTATAAGAAAAATGTATATCATCCTAAAGGAAGCAATTTCTAAAGTAAATGTCCACCTCGACATATTTTGAACCTAATTTGAACTGGAAATTATTGCAGTAATCCAATAAGACCCTTTATCCTAGGTAGAAATGTTTATTCTTACCAAATTTTCAGGCTAAGCCAATAGGAACAATTTCTTCTTTCCTCTACAGTCCTGACCTTGGGGTAAATATTTGATCTTTCTGTCTGTACAATGATGTGAATATGTTTATAGGATTTATAATTGAGAGTTGGAAATTTATCAGAATTATCCAGTGTTTTCAAATTGAAAATGAGTACCCTTGTATTCTAATGTGAACTAGCTTAAGAATTCAAAGCTCTGCATTAAGATGAGGTATATTGGGTAGTAAAAAGGATCATTCTTTTGTGCTTATATAGACAAGATGCTGGGTTATGATTGGATTGCTTAAATTGGAAGTCTCAGTAGGGAAACAGTTTTGTATCTTTTGAGCAGCAGTTGTCTTTGACTTTTAGAATTTCAAAAATGCGTATGACTTGAGATGATTATTAAATAATAGCTTGGAGTTAAGTGGGTGCTTCCATGCTCAAAATAAATGCACTTCTCCGTTGGTATTTTGGGAGGGGTCAAGATGAGCCCTGTGTTTTTGGAGTTAGACAGTCACTCCATTGATCTACATTGGCTAAGATAAAATAAGGAACCCTTTATGCTTGAGGTAAGGCCACCCCTTACTTGGCCTCTTGTTGGCTGGAGTCAGTAGGGAGCCTAGATGCCTTCTGACTGCTCAGAGTAAGCCTATTCCTCTATGGAACTTGATACCTTTGTGAACAGGGCTCAAATGTGTACCCCCAAACACTGCATGTTTCTGATAAGAAGCCTGTTTTTCCTCTACTTCCTTACATAAACTAACAGCTTACTTCCCCCCCTCCCCTGCCCACTCCATTTGCATTTAGAACCCTGGCACTGATCTAATTATGTTCTTTATCTCTTTATTTTAGTCATCACAAGATGTCCAGGTAATCACTTGTCCCCCAAACTCTAATCTGCATATCCTTCCACATACCCCTTTTCTGATCCCATCTTCTATTCCTCCCCAACCGCCTTTCACTGAGTCCTCTGGAATTCATTGTTAGGCATCAGCAAATCTCCTATATCTTCAACTGCTTTTTGGAAAGCTCTTTTCCCTTTTTGCTTTAATTGAAAGCTGTGTCTCTCCTGAGGATACTGCTTCTCCTGCAGCCCTTTCATGTGATGGTTGCTTTCTTTCTTACATCCTTCACATAAATAGGCCTGGAGATGGGGTAGATGCCCTCCTTTCTCTCCCCATTGCTCTTTACAGGCTTTTTTTTTTTTTTTTACCAGCTCAAAACTGCCCAGCCTGGAATCTTATGTCACTAGACTTTATCTCCTTGACATTAGTTAATCTATAGTTCACTTTCTCCCATTTCTTAAAGGTTTTAGCTCCTGGATCACTATCATTCCCTACAATGCTACTCCCATCATATTTTCTGATGATTTTATTATGAGTAAAGATGATATTTCCAGTAACATTGACTTTTAAGTCCTTCACCTCCACTCTTCTAAATAATATCTGTCCTCCACCCTACCTTTAGATATTGACTTGTATGGTCATACTCCACACCTTGTCTTTAACAATTGCTGTAGCCCATTAGAAATCCCAGTTTGAGGCACTCAAATTTGAGTGATAATTCTTCTCTCTCTAGCCTACTTTCTTTAGAACCCAATTCCAGCAATATATTAACTCCACCAGGGCTTACAGTCCATTGATCCTACCACCATTTTGCTGTCCCTTAAACCCCTCATGTCTTTACTTCTTATCTAGCTTAAATGTCATGGGCAATCATTATAATTTCTTCCTGTCATATACCCTTAACTCTCTCTTCACTTTTTCATTTTATTTTTTACTTACTACTTGGCAAAACCACAGAAAAGATTAAATATAACTCTCACCCTATTCTATGTCAACACCTGTACAGCTGAATATGGCTGGAGGAAAACACATAACTGTGTTGGCTGGTCTCATTTTAAATTCATCATTAGTAATCTCCAGTGAGCCCAACAGTCTTATTTCCCTACTCTAACATTCTGCTGATGACCTTGTTTCCTAAACTATAAATAATTAACCATAAACTGTTAACAGTGCATCTACTCATCTTCTTCTATGCCCACCTACCCTGCCTTCTCTTTTCTTACTTTGGAAAAAATGTTCTTGCTCCTATCACAGACCATCCTCTGTACTGTGCACTAAATCCTGACTCTCCTACTTAAGAATATTGCTCCAAATGTTCTTCCCTCTCTCTCTTGCATCACTTTTCTCCTCTCTACTGGATATTTCTTATCAGCATAAATATGCTATTATTTTTTCCAGTATTAAAAAATTCTCAGGGAAACAATAAAAGAAAACGAAGAATGCCAGCTAATAAATGTGGAAAGAATGATGGAATTAAAAAAAAACTATTTGCAGGGCAGGAATAGAGATGCAGACATAGAGAATAGACATGTGGACACAGTGGAGGAAGGGGGGTGTGATGAATTGGGAAATTAGGATTGACATATATACACTACCATGTGTAAAATAGATAGCTAGTGGGAACTTGCTGTATAGCACAGGGAGCTCAGCTCAGTGCTCTGTGATGACCTGGATAGGTGGGTGATGGGGCGTGGGAGGGAGGTCCAAGAGGGAGGGGATATATGTATACATATTGCTGATTCACTTCGTGGTACAGCAGAAACTAACACAACATTGTAAAGCAACTATACTCCAAAAAAAAAAAAAGTTAAAAAAAACTATTTTGTGACCCACAATGTAATAATTGGTTGAGGCAAATGGCTGCTGAAAACAGTGGCTAAAAGGCTTTGGGGAGAAAGTTTTAATGGTGTCATAGTTTTTACTCTACAGATAATTTTTAAATGCAAAGAGAAAAATGTACCTTTATAAAAGAAAAATCTGGTGATCAGTATCTTAATAAAATGACCAAACTTCCTATCACTAATAGTGGAATGACCAGGAATTTTGTGCCTTGGTACTTTGATTTAGGCAAAATCAATTACACAAAATCACCTTTCAAATACTTGCTCCAAAATGTTGAATCTAAATCTAATCAAGCCTATAGATCTTAATGTTACAGAAAAAGGAGGTACAAATTAAATAATAATATAAGGACATAATCAGGCAAATCTAGAATGTGGGATATTCTATAGGACAATTGGCCTATATTTTGCAAAAAGTCAGTGTCATAAAAAATGGTGGTGGAGAAATTAGACTAAAAGAGATGAGAGGCATAACAATCAAATGTATTTGAATTTTCATTGGATCCAAGCTATTCAAAATAACAGCTATAAAATATATTTTGGGGCAATTGGATAGCTGGGCTGGTTCCATCATCTCTTAATCCTGAGGGAATTTTCTGGTCCTGATTTTTTTTGACCTTTGAAATGTGGAATGAATAGTATGTAGTTTTGAGTCATAGTTGCTAATACCTAGAAAATGGGAAGAACCTCCTCTATATTTTGTTTCAACATTTATTATAATTTTCTCAGAAAAATACATTTCTGGTTTCCAGGATATCCAAATATATCAAAAGAAGAGCAACAAAACTGAGAGTTTCTCATTTTTTGCCTCCATCTGTCATGTCTCCTATTACCACTATTAACAACAAATATTGAGCATCTACTATGTGCTAAGCACTGTTTTTCTGCTGAAATAGACCAGTGATCAAAACATCCATTGCCCTCCTGAAGCTTAAATTTTAGGGGAAAAGACAGAAAATAAACAAATATATAATATTGTAGATGCTGATAAGTGGTTTGTAGAAGAATAAAGCAGAGAAGTGGAGTAGGGAGTGCCAGAGGATACAGTTTGCATTTTAAATAAAATGATTGGGTAGGCCTTTGCCAAGAAATTGAATTTGAGCAAAGATCTGTAGTTATCGGGGGTAGGAGCGTTCCAGGCAGAGGAAACAACATTCAGCAAAGAAACAGTGTGACTGGAATGAAATAACCAAGAGAAAAAGCACAGTAGGAAAGAAGTCAGAGAAGTAACAGGGAAACTGAACATGTAGGGTTTTATAGGCCCTTTTAAGGATTTTGATTCTTACTCACTGAGATGGGGAGCTCTGGAGATAATTGAGCAAAGAAGTGACTTGATCTGACCTGAGTTTTCACAAGAGTATTCTGGCTGTTGTAATAAGACTAGGCTAAAAATTGGCAAGGTTGGAAGCAGTGAGACCTGTTAGGAAGCTATTACAGGTATCCAGGTGAGAAATAATGGTGGCTTGTCTTCAGTAAGGGGAGATTGGCATCTCATTTCCTGAAAGGGCATAAATCTTACTAATATGCACCTTGCTAAGTTGGGAAAAAGGAACCTGTAGAGAGGCAAAAGGGTGAGAATATGTGCTCTAGTGAATCACTTTACACTCTCATGGGTCGTTGTGGAAGGGATGCATGAATTTTCCATGGGTAGTTGGTCACTGCAGAAGGTAGCTAGACCTGAGCTGTCTTGTTGATACACCATCTGAGAGGGCTACTCATTAACAGGGATGTAGTTTACTCTACAAGTGGGTGGAAGTGGTGGAAGATAGTGAACAGGAGGCAGATGGTTCACATTAGGCAGCTATGCGTGGTCTTTTGTACCAGTTCCCCCAAATCTCATGCATCCCATTTGATGCCTGATGCAGAATCCATGGTCAGTCAGCATTAGCCGTAAAGATGGTGACAACTAGCAAAGAGGGGATTACAGTCGTGGGCAGTTAAGAAAAGAGATTTGTACTTCCTCCAGTATTTCCCTTTGAGTACTCCAACACCAGAGAAGTGAGGCATTGAATAGAGAGAGGGAGGAAGAATCCCAGAACTAGACTTTTTTTGTGTGTGGTATGCGGGCCTCTCACTGTTGTGGCCTCTCCTGTTGAGGAGCACAGGCTCCGGACGCGCAGGCTCAGCGGCCATGGCTCACGGGCCCAGCCGCTCCGCGGCATGTGGGATCCTCCCAGACCGGGGCACGAACCTGTGTCCCCTGCATTGGCAGGCAGACTCTCAACCACTGCGCCACCAGGGAAGCCCCAGAACTAGACTTTTAATTCCCCTACCCCATGGTGCTGGAAAGGAAGGGGAAGTATAAGTGAAGCCCACTCCTTATTCCCACTTCTCACTGTGAGTCCCGGGGCTGTGAGCCCTGGCCAGCCTGGGGGGGGGTGGAGGTGAGTGGCAGGGGCAGGGAAGGGATTAAATTAAATTGAATTGAATATTAAAGTTTTAAACTGGGTTGACATGTAATAGCCGAAAATGACTAAGTATTTTTGAAATATGCCCAGGAGGCAGTAAGGTACCAGAAAAGCAATTTCTGTAGGGTTGAGGAAAGCAGTGATTGGAGAAAATTAGAGCCACTCAGTTCAAAATGCTTAGTAAATCAATTACACACAGAGGATGTACTATATGTAGTTGACTTTATATGTTTTATCACAGTTAATCTTCATTGGCAACCTAGTTTCACACATACACATACCAAAAAACCGAAAACATACTCAGAGACTTAGAGAGTTTAATGATATGTTCCATCTCACATGGGTAACAAGTGGCATAGCAGGGATTCAAACCCAGGTTGTATGAATTTAGAACCCAAGTTCTTAACAATCATACTCAGTAGAGTAGTGGAATGGGAATTAAGGATTCTACCGCTGACAAACCATGTATTCCTGGTCTAGTCACTTATCTTTTTGTTCCTTAGTTTCTTTATCTTTAGGACATGGAGAATAAAAATTTCTTTACTCCATTGGGTACATGTTGGAATAAAATGAGATGATAAATGGAATATAATTTGCAAAGTAAGGCATTATCATATTATCATGTATGTATTTGTAGAATTCTATAACAAGGCACAGAGGAAGAACAGGTGTTTAAAGAAATGAGAAGGTTTAATGTCCCTCTTCTGTTAACTTTTTCTCAACCCCCCCGCCTCCCCCCACCCCCAGTCCTCACTTCCAGTGTTGGAAGATCAGGTAAGAAATCCTTTGCTTTCCTTGTGGGTTTAAGTCAGCCAACTTAAGATAGTAAATGACATAGAACGAGAATGCTGGGATGCTTCATGAACCTAACAACATTCCTGTTCCCTTTGAGATTTCCTTAAGAGTGGCTATCTTTGAGCTCTCAATTTTTAATAGGTGCCAAGCTTCTCATTCTCTTTGTATGCAGCTAATGGGGTCATAAGTTATCCATACTTATTGACCATTAGTGATCCGTTCGCTCTCAGTACTGGGCTGGTTGGCTTTTGCAAGTGATTTAATTGAGCCAACTCATCAACTAAGGATGAAGAAGAAAGATTTCCTGGATTTTTCGCTCCTAATTTTGGTCTGATGGAATAGTCTTCAGTGTGTTCCAGGTCCTCTTGGTTAGCAGGCTGAAGTAGAATGCAGTCTCTCTGATAAAGGCAATCTGAAACTATAGTGGAGCTGTTGGAATTTCACCTAATTGAGCCAACTTTTCTCAGAAATGCTCAGTTAGTTTTGCTTTGTTGCTCAGTTGGACACTGCAGCCCTCATTAGCACTAGTCATATTCCTTGTAAACGTGGGTCACTTGTCACCAGGGGTTTCTGAATAAAAGAGTATGACTATCTCTGTGCAAATCCTCCTTCCCTGTGAAATAACTGACAGAGCATGTTCTAGTACTGGTAGGCCAGGATGTCATTATTGTCTATAAAAGGACAGAAGATTCTGACAAAATGCTTAGTATGGGATGAACAATTCTTAATAAGTTGGAATGAATTAACCACATTCATTTTATAATGTCATAGCCTTGATTTCCTCCCCGTTTTTTACTTAGTTTTCTCCTTTAGTTTGATCTAGTTAAATTCCAGTTTTCTATAACATTTACTTTATCTTTGTAAAAGTACTTATATTTGGTATAAATCCATGATTGCCTGGTTCTGGAATTCATGTACTCAATATAATCATTATTACTTTTTGCTTCCATTCTAGGATCATTTTCTGTTTTCCTGGATTATATTCTGTGAAATTTTCGTTAGTAAATATCTGTTGGCCATGAACCCTTTTAGTTTTGTTTGTCTGAAAACCTTTAACTTGTCTGAAGATCATTTTCTGGATATACAGCTCTAGGCTAACAGTTATTTTACCTCAGTACTTTTAAGGTATTACCACACTATTTTCTAGTTTTTATTATTACTCTTGTATAGTTCACTGTCCATCTATTTTTAAATTTTTGTGTGTGTGTACATTCTGTCTTTTCTCTCTGACAGCTTAATTTTTTTCATTGTCTTTGCTATTCTGCAGTTTCACTGTGGTTAGATTTAATCTTACTTGAAATTCATTGTGCTTTCTGTATCTGAGGATTCATTTGTGTAACAATTTTGGAATATTGTCTCTTTGAATACTGCCTCTCCCTCATTCTTTTTTCTTTCTGTAATACAGTGGATGTGTATTAGATGTCTCTATCTTATGTGTTTCTTAACCTTTCATATTTTCCGCCTTTTGTTTCTGCTGTATTCTGTGCTACTACTTCAGCTATTTTCTAGTTTACTGATTTTATCTTCAGCTATACCTGTTCTGTTTTTATACTGTTGGTTGATTTGTTTTTGCAATTTTAATTATATATTGTTATTTCTAGATGTTCTGTTTGGTTCTTTCTGATCATTAAAAACGTCTCTTGTTCCTTATTGATACTTTTGATACCCTCTTAAAAATTAAACTTACTTTGTAATGTGTATCTGACAAGCTCATTTCTGAAATCTTTTTGAGTATGATTTTGCAATGTTTGTACATATGTGCATGCACACTTGTGCTGGATTTTGACCCTAGTTTCTTGCTTTCTTGTGTTTCTATAATTGTTGGTTGTGAGTCCAATGTTGGTTGTTAAATGGAACTGTATTTGGGGAAATTTGCTGATACCTATGATCGAAGTGCTTTCCTGTAGAGAGGGCTTTGATTTGCTTTTATCAGATACTTGGGTTTTCTATTAACCCACTACAATTTAAAATAAATTTTCAAGTTGGGGTTTTTCAGGCAAGAGATAGTGGAAATTCAGACTGCACTTCCATCTGAGATCTTTGTTGTTGTTAGATTCTCAGAGAAGATACTTTTCTACCTCTGCCCTGCATTAAGATTGAGACTGGAAGGTATGCAGGGTGTCTGCCTCTGTGGGGTGGGCTTTTCTCTAGTTCACGTTTTTTTTGCAGAGGATGTACTCTTTCGCAATCCTAGCTTTGTTCAGGAGTTCCTTATCAGACTTCTGCCTTTGAGTACCGTAATTGTCTTCCGTGCTCTTCACCATGTATAGCCATGGAAATGGGCTCAAAATCAAGAGGAATCAGCATATGCCTTCACAGCATCTGGGACTTCAGTTTTTTCTTATTTACCTCTTTAGTAAGGCCTGTGAAGATTGCTTTACTTTCTTTTCAATTCATATATATATATAAATTACATATATATATGTAATTTTACCAGACTTTTAGTTGTTTTACAGCACGAAGGTTTTTTAGGATACATGTTATTAATTTTATAAATGAACATGCAAGCCAATATTGTCAAATTTACAAGTATTTACTCTGTGAGGAATGTAAAATGAGACTAAACCTTCTTTCTATATGGAGTTTTCCAATTTAAGTGGGAAGGAATTAGAAATAGCAAATATTCAGAAGAAGTCATATAATGGAATACTGAATTTGGCACTAAATGCCAAGAGGAAGTCCATTGTGAGTTGAAGAAGTCAGAAATGACTTCTTGTAAGAAATAGTTTTTAAAGAATTTGGACAGGCAGAAAAGGGAGAGCTTCCATTTTATAAAAATATAAGCAAAGATAAATGTATCACATATGCCACATGAAACACTGGGAAATAACATCTTAGTGTTTTACTCGGAGACTAGAGAGAACATAGAGTTGTATTAGTTTTTATTCATTTTGAGACAGTATAGCTAAAAGACTTCTGTGTCATTAATATAGAAGTGACTAAGTATCATCTTTTTTAAATACATGAAGTACTGTCAAGAAATTAGATTATATATCTGTGTATATGTGTGCATCTGATTAGATCTGGAGTGAAGTATAAAAAAAATCCAGCCAGATAGTTTAAGAAAATTTCTCAGTATATGTTTACTTGAATTTCCCCCAATGGCCAAGCTGATTGACTTTAAGGAAATCCAGTTAGCATTTATTTAAAAATATCATTTCAAAGTTAATGTTAACAATTATACAGATTCTTAGAAAATACATGCAAAAAGAAGAAAAATCATTCTGTGATGTAATTACATACATGGGATAATCAGTGATAGCATTTTGGTTAATATCCTTCTAGTTCTTTTTTAAAATTGGTATAATAACACTTACATTACATATTTTTTATGTTACAAATCATTTCCAGTTTTGTACATATATTTTAATCTTGTTCTATTTTATAATCCTTATTATTTACCATTAAGGTTTATAATCTTTACATAGTCAAATCTTGCATCATTTCCATTATAGTTTGTGGCTTTTAGGTCATGTTTAGAACTATATTAAATTATATTAATATATATAATAAAGTCATATTACACATTTAAAATATTTAAAAAAGAAATCATACTGTAAAAATTGTTTAATAACTTATTTTACACTTAATATATTATGAACACTTTCCATTACATTTAATATTGTTCATTAATATTTTTATTGTTTGTATAAAATAGTTTTGCACAGATGCACCATAGTTGTTTATACGAGTCCTCAGTTTCTGATAGTTAGGTTGTTCCTAATTTTTGACTTATGAAGAATACTCTAAGGAACCTCCATATAGCTTGATCTTTGAATGTATCAAAAATAATTTCCTTAGGAGAACCCCTGTAAAATATGATTAATATATCAAACAATATGCGTTTAAGGTTTTGATATCTATTGCCAAATTACCCTCAGGAAAGACTGTACTGTTTATACACTCCCCACCAATGTCTAGGACTGCCCATTTTCTCATGTATTCAAGAACACTGGAAGTTTTAATAATATAAAAAATACTTGAGTCATTTGGGAAGTGGAAGATTGTAATTTATTCTTAAATTTGTCCCTCATATGACTTCTAATGACATGAGATATTTGAAAATCTTCATTGATCTTTTGTATTTTCTTTTTAAAAAATGTATTTATTTATTTATGGCTGTGTTGGGTCTTTGTTGCGCGTGGGCTTTCTCTAGTTGCGGCGCATGAGCTTCTCATTGCGGTGGCTTGTCTTGTTGTGGAGCACAGGCGCTAGGCGTGTGGGCTTCAGTTGTGTCATGCAGGCTCAATAGTTGTGGCTCACAGGCTCTAGAGTGCAGGCTCAATGGTTGTGGCTCACAGGCTCTAGAGTGCAGGCTCAGTAGTTGTGGCGCACGGGCTTAGTTGCTCCACGGCACATGGTATCTTCCCGAACCAGGGCTCGAACCCGTGTCCCCTGCATTGGCAGGCTGATTCTTAACCACTGTGCCACCAAGGAAGCCCCGTATTTGTATTTTTAAAATCCCTGTTTCAGTCCTATTGAAGAGCTTATTTTATTTCCTTTACTTAGTCTTAAATGGGGATGCTAATAATCAGTGAAGAGACTAAAAGGTTAGAAGAAGCTATGGAACTGAATAATCCAAAAACTAGGTTCCTGAATTTATGTATTTATTCAATACATATTTATAGAGTAATTTCTATTTGCCTGGCACTTTTCTAGCTACTGGGGAAGACAAAATTTCTGCCCCTCTCTCCAAAAAAATTAAAGAAGTAACATAAGATCTCTTAGTGGTAAGTTCTAGGAAGAAAAATAAAGCAAGTTAGAAGATAAAGAGTGATGAGTACCCTAGCTGTTTTATTTAGGGTAGTCAAAGGAGGTCCCTATGAGGAAGTGACATCTGAGCACAGACTTGAGTGAATTTAGGAAGCAAGGCATGTGACTGTCTGGGGGAAGAGTATTCCAGGCAGAGGAAACAAGTACAAAAGTCCACCGTATTTTAAAGATTATTAAAATCAGTTTACTTCATTTATTCACAAAGGTATAGCCCTTTTCCCTCTTGAATCCATCTCTGTAGCTTTTCTTCCTAGTCAGCTTAGTTTTAAAACTAATGAGTGGAGATGAAAATCAGCCAGCTCTTCCTAACCAAACTTGCATGATAATTAGAATTTTAAGAAAATACATAGGGAAATAACTGTTTTAAGTTAAATTTAGTATAATGGTGATAGTTTTACTTACTTCATTTCGAGTACCATGTAATTACCAGGAAATGGTTTCTGTACAAGAGCAGCTTATTGCTTTATAAACTTACAAGTGATGGAAATTATTTCTTTTAATAAAAAAAGAAAAATGGAGGATGTATCATGGGCTATAAAAAGAGGCTAATAAGAGCTAGGGCACAATCACAATTTATTCTTCAGAATAGTTTTGTGTCTAAGAAAATGGCTGACAAGTAGAGTATATGGCAGACCAAGAACAGAAGCATATTGATTTCAGGGAAGATTTTATAGAAAATATCATCACTTGAATGAGTCAGAAAGTGTACTATGGTGTTAATTTCACACTGGATGGCAGATGGAAGTGTGCTTCCATATAAAGTGCAGTCTTTGGTTTGAATTTCAGGGTGTTAATGGGCTGCCCTTTTCCCATCTGATTCTGTTCATAAGGAGATCCGTGCTCAATATTTGTAACAATCCATTATTCTGTAACTTTCAGCTCTTGTGTTCTTACCCTGTTCCATTTTTTACCTGTGTGGTTTTGAAATGTTTTAGCTTTCTGCACATTTCCTCTTCATTAAGTCTAAAAAATCCTTAAGGACAGGAACGCATATACTCAGATCAACAACTATAGCACTGTTTTGTTAGGCCCTCTAAAGTATATGGTATAAGGCTGTTTCCTTAACAGGTAATACTCATGCTAAACAAATGAAAGAATGAGTAGTTAGTGGCAAACTCGGAGATTTTTCTTGGAGACCGCTAATAATTGAAGAGCAGTACATATTGATCAGTATGTTGAGGAGTCACTCCTGCAAAATGGAAAAAAAAAGCACAGATTTTAAAGCCAGTGATTTTAGTTCAAATCCAGTCACTATTATTTGATAGCTTTATACCTGAACCCTTATAATCAGTTAAGATTCATTTAACTTCAGGGAAAAAGCCAACTTCAAAAGTAGTTTAGATAAAAAGGGGATTTATTGCCTTATATATATGAGAAATTCAGTGGCAGGGTTTGCTTTAGGCAGTCTCATCCGGAAGTTCAAATGCAGAAATCCAGATTGTCTCTCTGTTCCTCCTTCCACTCTTACAATCTCCCACCATGATTTCGTGACTGTGTCCCTTTTGGATGACTTTATTCTCCAGCTGACATTCTCCATGGGGTTGCTGGTTCTAAGCCTCTAAGTTTATGACATGAGTTAGCAGTTCCAGTGGAAGAGTGTTCTCAAATTGCCAAAACTTTCATAAAATGTCCTGGAATTAAGTCTCATTGGGCCAAATACCTATCTGTGAACCAATCTCTGAGACCAGAGTTATGGAATATACCAATTAGCCAAGCCTGGTCACATGCTCATGCCTGGAGCTGAGGGTGGAGTGGTGTCAGTCTACCAGAAATGTATGGTTAGAGAGTGGGGAAATAGTGGGCCTCCATAGAACAATAGGAGTCCTGTTGTCAAAAAGAGAATGAGTCCAGATCAGGCAGAAACAGCAGATGTCAACTTTAATAGATTTCTTGGCACAAAACTTATAGCAGGTGCTCAGATGTTTTGGAAATGACTGAATCTTTGGGAGCCTTGTTCTTTTTTTGTTCTGTTTTTTTTTTTTTTTTCAAATCTGATAAACTGGTAATCTGTTATCCTTTTGCCTTTAAAAAGTTGTAAGGATTAAATGGAATGATGTATAAAATGTTAAGCACAGTCTCTTACACATTTTTCTTGATATTATATGGATTTTACATCACCTTGGATTTAGAAGAATGGTCACTAAGCAAACTATCAAGCCCTGATGGCTAATTATTTTTACATTTAAAGTATTGCATGAAAATAATGCAATTTTAAGAAGTAGTTTATTCTTGCATAGTTGATTCAGACTTGCTCAAGTGACCAACTTCCTTGATTCATGAATGCAGCACGTAATTTTATTTTTTATTTTTTTTTATTATTTATGTATTTGGCTGTGCCAGGTCTTAGTTGCTGCATGCAGGATCTTTGTCGCAGCTTGTGGGTTCTTTAGTTGCAGCACGTGGGTTCTTTAATTGCGGTATGCGGGTTCTTTAGTTGCTGCCATGCAGTTTCTTTAGTTGCAGCATGCGGGATCTAGTTCCCTGACCAGGGATTGAACCCGGGCCCCCTGCCTTGGGAGCATGGAGTCTTAACCACTGGACTACCAGAGAGTCCCGCAGCACATAATTTTAAATTCAGTGTATTCATTATAGAAGGCCTTATTTTTCAGAGGCACACTTGTATATCCTTTCTCCAAAGTCCTTCATTTATTTCATTTAATGGAAATATATTAAAAGAAAACTCCTTATGGACTGCTACCAAGGGCTTCAGCGAATGTTCCTGATGCTATACTTTATAATTGTGATGTTGCACTGAATGTTCAAATAACTTGTCAAAGAAATGTGCCCATGCTGATGACCTTGTTTCAGTGCTCATGCCTAAACATTCGATGTCAGAGCATCTCCTCAGAATAAATGTAGACTGCCATATGTAAATAACTTAAACAGGCTCATTGTTTTACCCTTTGGATTGATGTAAATATAGAATACTGCTGTCTTCTATGAACTACATTTATGAGTGTGTTATCTGTATCTTTCTTACGTAGCTACTGAGTGAAAATGCCATTCTTGATCTGTTTTCAGTAAGGCATGAGCTTGGAGTTGTTACTTCAGGCTTGAGGTTAAGCTTTGTCTATCTATTTTTTGTACTCTTTTGCCCAGTATTCCTTTTAACCAAGGGAATATATCTGTGAGACGGATGATGGAGTTAAAATCTAGGCTCTGGTCATGTAAGAAATTGAAGAGTAATATGCCCAAGTAAGATTTGGACTTTAAAAAATGGATTCATGTGCACTGTTCTATAACCAGCTAACCTAACCACAGACTTTGGACACTATAGATCTTCTTACATGTCCTTTTGCTAACATATGAGTGAAAATGAATGAGCTCTATAAAGAAAGGCAGAAAACAAGTATACTTTACATGCTAATGGGACTGAGTTGTGGTTGGCTCAACTAAAAGATATGCTACTTTGATTCTTGGAAGTTATCACACTCTAATATATTCCATATTTCAATGATTTAATTTTTATTATCTGTCACCCTCACCAGAATTCCAGCTTCATGAAATCACGGTTTTGTCTGTGTAATTCGCAACTGATTCCTCAACCCCTGAAATAGTGCCTGACATAATAGATGTTCAATGAATATTTTCTGAATGAATTCTAATAGACTGTTATGTGCCAATACTCAGGTTGGGGGGAGGGCATCCATGGAGAGATGTCCAAGTAGGGCTGGGTTGGGCTGATACTTGTAATTATAGGTCCCTGCCAGAGATAAAAATATGCACATTGTCTTCAAAGCAATTGTAGATAAAGGTACAAGATTGAAATATGTTTCTATAAACCTTACATAGATGATTGACTAATACTGATGGGATAGAGTTATTACCACTGATCCCCATCTCCTTGAAATGTCACCTTTTTCGTGCTTTGGGAAATGTCTTTTCAATGCTCATCCTCTCCAAAGTACATAGTGAAGTTTCTAGAGTGTATGTGACAATGTGATGACATCGTCGTTCTGTCGGCTGATAGAAAGTGTGCTTATGTATTCAAGTATTCTAGTGTTTGTAAAATTCGTTATAATTTTAATTACCATGAATATGGATAGATGTAGGCCATGTAAGCAAAAGCTCTTTGGCGTCTTCAATAATTCTAAGAGTATAAGGGGCTTCTAAGATCAGCATGTCTGAGAACTGCTACCATATAACATATAATACCTCTACTTCTGCATTGCCCTTTATCCCTCCCCTCCTTTCTACTTTCTAGTTTTACTGAAATATTAGAAATTATCTGAACTTGACTTAATTTGTATTTAGTTGCCAGTTGCACATGTACATGGCTTTTCTTCTGCTTAGAATGTCCTTCTTTCCCTTCTTTACTTGAATAACTTCTAATGATTATTAAAATTATAAGAATTTCAGTTCAAACCTTAGCTCCTTTATGAAGCTCTGTAAGAATTACCCTGACAGACATAGGTACCTATCCATTATGGCAATATAGCACCATTTGCATTAATCAATAATAGCATGTGTGATGCTTTGAAAATGACTTTTAATCAAAAGGGCAGAATAGGAATTTTCTACCATTTTCCCCAAAGAACATCAATTTTGACAATCACCTTATAGATGAGAGTGCCTTTGTGGAAGTCTGGGACTTGAGGGGAGAAGTTCTAGCACACCATTGGAGCAAAAACAATCTGAGATTGGACACACTGAATATGGTAAGAGGAACAGTTTTACTTGACCTGCATTCACCCCTCCCCAAAGGCAGCATAGCTCAGTGCCAAGAGAGACTTTCTTGATCCATGATTCTCCCATAGGGGAAAGTGAAAGCATGTGAGTGAGCTCCCAGCTTCTCCAGTTGTGCAAGATGCTGCCAAAGATACGCACTTCTTCTCACGCCATCCAGAATAATGAGGGTGGGTTGCATGACTGAGGGATGTGGAGCAGCTGGGAAAACAGGTAGAGATCTGGGACGGCATCAAAGAGATGCAGATCCCACTAACCACTTGGCAGATTCCATCACAGAGCCTGTCCATTTGCCACTGGGGACACCTAGCCTACCTATCTCCCCAACTGGCCCATGGGCACCCCTAGTGCTTTGTGCACCTTACTCACACACCCTACTTGGCCTTGTGGCTGGTTCCTTGTGCAAGTCCCTAAAGGTGGCAAGACTGAGCCTTTACTGATGGCTAGTGAACACATCAGAAAGCCAGCCCAACTTTGTGGGAGTGGGAGAACGTACACAAACTTGAGCATCCAGCACTGCCCTAGGGAAAGCAAATAGGAGGCTGTCAGCACCTGGTTTGGCTTTGCAGAATTGAGAGAAGGCATACAATCTTTAGAATTCCTCCAAGAGGGAACAGGAAGTATGGAGCAGGAGTATCCATAGACAAAGTCTGAGAAAGCCTCAGAATTCCAAACAAGGCTGACTTAAGGTACATTGTCAAACCTTTAGGTAGCCTAAGAAAAAAAGCAGACTCAAATAATCAGAAGTGAAAGCAGAAACATTACAACTGATATCACAGAACTACAAAGAATCGTAAGAAACTACTATAAACAATTATATGCCAACAAATTGGATAACCTAGAAGAGATGAATGCATTCCTAGAAATATGCAACCTACTAAGACTGAATCATGAAGAAACAGAAAAATCTGAGTAGACTAATAATGAGTATAGAGATAGAATCAGTAATCAAATAACATCCAACAAAGAAAAGCCCAAGACCACATGATTTCATTGGTGTATTTCAGCAAACACTTAAAGAATAAACACCAAACCTTCTCAAATGCTTCCCAAAAAATTTAAAGAGGAGAGTACTCTGAAACTCATTTTACAAGGCCCACATTACCCTGATGCCAAAGCTAGATAAGACTACTACATGAAAAGAAAACTGCAAGCTAATAACCCTGATGAATACAGATGGAAAAATTCTTAACCAAATACTGTCAAACTAAATTCAACAGCACGTTGGAAGATGATACAACATAATCAAGTGGGATTTATCCCAGGGATGCAAGTATGGTTTAATACATGCAAATCAATAAACACCATAACAATAGAATGAAAGATAAAAATCATATGATCATCTAAATAGGTACAGAAAAAGCATTTGATAAAATTCAGCATCCTTTCATGATAAAAATTCTCAACAAACTGGGTATAGAAGGAATGTACATAGTAAAGGCCACATATGACAAGTCCAAAGCTAACATCATGCTCAACTCTGAAAGGTTGCAAGCTTTACCTGTAAGACCAGGAAGAAGACAAGGATGCCCACTCTTGCCACTTCTATTCAACATGGTACTGGAAGTCTTAGCTAGAGCACTTAGGCAAGAAAAAAAATAGAAAGCTCCCAAATCAGAAAGCAAGAAGCAAGTATCTGTTTGAAAATTATCTCTGTAGATGATTTGACCTTGTATATAGAAAATTTTAAAGACTCTACCAAAAATTATTATAATATATGAATTCAGTAAAGTTGCAAGATACAAAATAAAAAATACAAAAATCAATTGTTCCTATACACTAATAGCAAACTATCTGGGGAAAAAAACAATTCCATTTATTTATTTTTCTAGTTCTCCCCAGCATGCTTTATTGTAGGGGTTCTGATTTAATCATGCAATACAATTTTTTTTACATCTTTATTGGAGTATAATTGCTTTACAATGTTTTGTTAGTTTCTGCTGTACAACAAAGTGAATCAGCTATATGTATACATATATCCCCATATCCCCTCCCTCTTGAGCCTCCCTCCCACCAACCCTATCCCACCCTTCTAGGTGGTCACAAAGCACTGAGCTGATCTCCCTGTGCTATGCAGCAGCTTCCCACTAGCCATCCATTTTACATTTGTAGCGTATATATGTCAGTGCTACTCTCTCACTTCGTCCCAGCTTACTACACTTGCCCCTATGTCCTCAACTCCATTCTCTATACCTGCATCTTTATTCCTGCCCTGCCACTAGGTTGATCAGTACCGTTTTTTTAGATTCTATATATATGTGTTAGCATACGGTGTTTGTTTTTCTCTTTCTGACTTACTTCACACTGTATGACAGACTCTAGGTCCATCCACCTCACTACGAATAACTCAATTGCATTCCTTTTTGTGGCTAGGTAATACTCCATTGTATATATGTGCCACATCTTCTTTATCCATTCATCTGTTGATGGACACTTAGGTTGCTTCCATGTCCTGGTTATTGTAAACAGTGCCGCAATGAACATGGTGGTACATGTCTCTTTTTGAATTATGGTTATCTCTGGGTATATACCCAGTAGTGGGAATGCTAGATCGTATGGTAGTTCTATTTTTATTTTTTTAAGGAACCTCCATACTGTTCTCCATAGTGGCTATGTCAATTTACATTCCCACCAACAGTGCAGGATAGTTTCCTTTTCTCCACACCCTCTTCAGCATTTATTGACTCTAGATTGTTTTGATGATGGCCATTCTGACTGGTGTGAGGTGATACCTCATTGTGGTTTTGGTTTGCACTTCTCTAATGATTAATGATGTTGAGCATCTTTTCACGTGTTTGTTGGCAATCTGTACGTCTTATTTGGAGAGGTGTCTATTTAGGTCTTCTGCCCATTTTTGGATTGGCTTCTTTTTTTGATATTGAGCTGCATGAGCTGCTTGTATATTTTGGAGATTAACCCTTTGTCAGTTGCTTCATTTACAAATATTTTCTCCTGAGGGTTTTTTGTCTTCTTTATGGTTTCCTTTGCTGTGCAAAAGCTTTTAAGTTTCATTAGGTCCCATTTATTTCTTTTTCTTTTTTTTTTTTTGCGGTATGTGGGCCTCTCACTGTTGTGGCCTCTCCCGCTGCGGAGCACAGGCTCTGGACACACAGGCTCAGCGGCCATGGCTCATGGGCCCAGCCGCTCTGCGGCATGTGGAATCCTCCCGGACTGGGGCATGAACCCGTGTCCCCTGCATCGGCAGGCGGACTCTCAACCACTGTGCCACCAGGGAAGCCCCTATTTATTTTTCTTTTTAATTCCTTTACTCTAGGAGGTGGGTCAAAGAGGATCATGCTGTGATTCCTGTCATCCAGTGTTCTGCCTGTGTTTTCCTCTAAGAGTTTTATAGTGTCTGGCCTTACATTTCGGTCTGTAATCCTTTTTGAGTTTATTTTTGTGTGTAGTGTTAGGGGGTGTTCTAATTTCATTCTTTTACCTGTAGCTGTCCAGTTTTCCCAGCATCACTTATTGAAGAGGCTGTCTTTTCTGCATTGTATATTCTTACCTCCTTTGTCAAAGATAAGGTGACCATATGTGCGTGGGTTTACCTCTGGGCTTTCTATCCTGTTCCACTGATCTATATTTCTGTCTTTCTGCCAGTACCATACTGTCTTGATTACTGTAGCTTTGTAGTATAATCTGAAGTCTGGGAGCCTGATTCCTCCAGATCCGTTTTTCTTTCTCAAGATTGCTTTGGCTATTCAGTGTCTTTTGTGTTTCCATACAAATTGTAAAATATCTTGTTCTAAGTCTGTGAAAAATGCCATTGGTAGTTTGATGGGGATTGCATTGAATCTGTAGATTGCTTTGGGTAGTATAGTCATTTTCACAGTGTTCATTCTTCCAATCCAAGAACATGGTATATCTCTCCATCTGTTTGCATTGTCTTCGATTTCTTTCATCTCTGTCTTATAGTTTTCTGCATACAGGCCTTTTGCCGCCTTAGGTAGGTTTATTCCTAGATATTTTATTCTTTTTGTTGCAATGGTAAATGGGAGTGTTTCCTTAATTTCTCTTTCAGATTTTTCATCATTAGTGTATCAGAATGCAAGAGATGTCTGTGCATTAATTTTGTATCCTGCTACTTTAACAGATTCATTGATTAGTTCTAGTAGGTTTCTGGTGGCATCTTTAGGATTTTCTGTATATATTATCATGTCATCTGCAAACAGTAACAGTTTTACTTCTTCTCTTCCAATTTTTATTTCTTTTATTTCTTTTTCTTCTCTGATTGCCATGGCTAAAACTTCCAAAACTATTTTGAATAATAGTGGTGAGAGTGGGCAGCCCTGTCTTGTTTCTGATCTTAGAGGAAATGCTTTCAGTTTTTCACCATTGAGAATGATGTTGGCTGTGGGTTTGTAATATATGGCCTTTATTATGTTGAGGTAAGTTCCCTCTATGCCCACTTTCTGGAGAGTTTTCATCATAAATAGGTGTTGAGTTTTGTTAAAAGCTTTTTCTGCATCTATTGAGATTATCATATGGTTTTTCTCCTTCAGTTTGTTAATATGGTGTATCACATTGATTGATTTACATATATTGAAGCATCCTTGCATCCCTGGGGTAAACCCCACTTGATCATGGTGTATGATCCTTTTTAATATACTGTTGGATTCTGTTTGCTAGTGTTTTGTTGCAGATTTTTGCACCTATATTCATGAGTGATATTGGTGTGTAGTTTTCTTTTTTTCTGACTTCTTTGTCTGGTTTTGGTATCAGGGTGATGGTGGCCTCGTAGGATGCATTTGAGAGTGTTCCTCCCTCTGTTATGTTTTGGAAGAGTTTGAGAACGAAAGGTATTAGCTCTTGTCTAAAAGTTAGATAGAATTCGCCTGTGAAGCCATCTGGCCCTGGACTTTTGTTTGTTGGAAGATTGTAAATCACGGTTTCAATTTTACTGCTTGTGATTGGTCTGTTCATATTTTCTGTCTCTTCCTGGTTCAGTCTCGGAAGGTTGTGCTTTCCTAAGGATTTATCCATTTCTTCCAGGTTTTCCATTTTATTGGCATATAGTTGGTTGTAGTAGCCTGTCATGATCCTTTGTATTTCTCCTGTGTCAGTTGTTACTTCTCCTTTATCATTTCTAATTCTTTTGTTTTGAGTGTTCTCCCTCTTTTTCCTGATGAGTCTGGCTAATGGTTTGTCAATTTTGTTTATCTTGTCCAAGAGCCAGCTTTTAGTTTTATTGTTCTTTGCTTTCATTTCCTTCATTTCTTTTTCATTTATTTCTGATCTGATCTTTATGAATTTGTTTTCTTCTGCTAACTTTGGTTTTCTTTCATTTTTCTTTCTCTAATTGCTTTAGGTGTAAGTTTACTTTGTTCATTTGAGATATTTCTTGTTTCTTGATGTAGGATTGTATTGCTATAAACTTCCCTTTTAGAACTGTTTTTGCTGCATCCCATAGGTTTTGGGCTGTCATGTTTTCATTGTCATTTTTTTCTCCGTATTTTTTGATTTCCTCTTTGACTTCTTCAGTGATCTCTTGGTTGTTTAATAGTGTATTGTTTAGCCTCCATTTGTTTGTATTTTTAACAGTTTTCTTCCTGTAATTGATATCTAGTCTCATAGCATTGTGGTCAGAAAACATGCTTGACACAGTTTCAGTTATCTTAAATTTACTGAGGCTTGATTTGTGACCCAGGATGTGATGTATCCTGGAGAATCTTCTGTGTGCACTTGAGAAGAAAGTGTATTCTGTTGTTTTTGGATGGACTGTCCTATAAATATCATTTAAGTCTATCTGGTCTAATGTGTCATTTAAAGCTTCTGTTTCCTTATTTATTTTCATTTTGGATGATCTGTCCATTGGTGCAAGTGGGGTGTTAAAGTCCCCTACTATTTTTGTGTTACTGTCAATTTCCCCTTTTATGGCTGTTAACATTTGCCTTATATATTGAGGTGCTCCTGTGTTGGGTGTATAGATATTTACAATTGTTTTATCTTCTTCTTGGATTGATCCATTGATCATTATGTAGTGTCTTTCCTTATGTCTTGTAATAGTCTTTATTTTAAAGTCTATTTTGTCTGATATGAGAATTGCTACTCCAGCTTTCTGTTGTTTTCCATTTGCATGCAATGTCTTTTTCTGTCCCCTCACTTTCAGTCTGTATGTGTCCTTAGGTCTGAAGCAGATCTCTTGTAGACAGCGTATGTATGGGTCTGGTTTTGGTTTCCATTCAGTGAACCTCTGTCTTCTGGTTGGAACATGTAATCCATTTACATTTAAGGTAGTTATTGATTTGTATGTTCCTGTTACCATTTTCTTAATTGTTTTTGGTTTGTTTTTATAGGTTTTTCTTCTCTTGTGTTTCATGCCTAGAGAAGTTCCTTTAGCATTTGTTGGAAAGCTGGTTTGGTGGTGCTGAATCCTCTTAGCTTTTGCATGTCTGTTAAGCTTTTGATTTCTCTGTCGAATATGAATGAGATCCTTACTGGGTAGAGTAATCTTGGTTGTAGGTTTTTCCCTTTCATCACTTTAAATATATCCTGCCACTCCCTTCTGGCCTGCAAAGTTTCTGCTGAAAGATCAGCTGTTAAATGTATGGTGATTCCCTTGTATGTTATTTGTGGCTTTTCCCTTGCTGCTTTTAACATATATACATATATATATATATATATATATATATTTAAATTTTTCTTTGAGTCACATATGTCTCAGCATGTTTCTCATTGGGTTTATCTTCTGTGGGACTCGCTGGGCTGCCTGGACTTGATTGACTATTTCCTTTTCCATGTTAGGGAAATTTTTTGAGTATAATCTCTTCAAGTATTTTTTCAGAACCTTTCTTTTTTTCTTCTTCTTCTGTGACACCTATAATTCAAACGTTGGTATGTTTAATGTTGTCCCAGAGGTGTCTGAGGCTGTCCTCTATTCTTTTCATTCTATTTTCTTTATTCTGCTCTTTGACAGTCATTTCCACCATTCTATCTTCCAGCTCACTTATCCGTTCCTCTGCATCAGTTATTCTGCTATTGATTTCTTCTAAGGTATTTTTTATTTTAGTTATTGTATTGTTAATTACTGGTTGTTTGCTCTTTAGTTCTTCTAGGTGCTTGTTAAATGTTTATTGTGTTTTGTCTATTCTATTTCTGAGATTTTGGATCATCTTTCCTATCATTACTGTGAATTCTTTTCAGGTAGTTTGCCTATTTCTTCTTCATTTATTTGGTTTTGTGGGTGGTTTTTTTTTTGTGCTACATGGGCCTCTCACTGCCGTGGCCTCTCCCATTGTGGAGCACAGGCTCCGGACGCACAGGCTCAGCGGCCATGGCTCACGGGCCCAGCTGCTCCGCGGCATGTGGGATCCTCCCAGACCGGGGCATGAACCCGTGTCCCCTGCATTGACAGGTGGACTCCCAGCCACTGTGCCACCAGGGAAGCCCGGTTTTGTGGGGTTTTATCTTGCACCTTTGCCTGCAAGATGTTTCTTTGTCTTCTCATTTTGTCTAATTTTCCGTATTTGAGGTCTCCTTTCCCTAGGCCACAGGGTTGTAGCTCCTCTTGCTTCTCTTCTCTGCCCCCAGTGGTGAGGTTGGCCCAGTTGCTTGCGTAGGCTTCCTGATGGGAGGGACTGGTGCCTGTGTTCTGGTGGATAGAGCTGAGTCTTTTTCCTGTGATGAGCAGGGCCATGTCAGGTAGTGTATTTTGGGGTGCCTGTGAGATTAGTATGACTTCAGGTAGTCTGTATGCTGATCGGTGGGTTTGTGCTCTTGTCTTGTTTGTTGTTTGGTGTCAGGTGTCTAGCACTGGGAACTTCAGGCAGATGGGGTGGAGCCATATCTTGGATTCAGGTAGAGGCCTCCGTGAGAGCTCTCGATGATTAATCTTCCATGGGGCCAGGAATTCTCTAGTGGTCCAGAGTCCTGGACTTGGCACTCCCACTCCAGAGCCTGAGGCCCAACTTCCAGTCGAGGAACCAAAGCCCTGCAAGTCGCTCATCCTGGCAATAAAGGGGATAAAAAAAAAAAAGGCTAACAAACCCCCAGACAAATAGTAAAAAGTAAAATCAAACAAACAGATACAGAAGTAGGGAAACATGCAGACACACAGCAAAGAAAGGAAAACAGAACCAAATAAAACAAAAAGCAAGAGAACAAGCAGACAAATAGTAGAACCCAAGAACAAAATCAAACAATTAAAAAGAAAACTAACAAAAACACAAAACCAAAAAACAAAACCAAAGCAAAGTGCCAAGTGAAGAATGAAGCAAAGAAACAAAACAAACCAGCAAAATTGATAAAGAAAAAGAGAAAGGGGCAAGAAGACAGAACAACAGAAAAGCAACATAGAAATAGAAATATAGAAAAATAAAATAAAAAGTATATTAAAGAAAATAAAAGGACAAACAAAACCCCTGAGAAATGGTAAAAACAAAATCAAACAAACAAGAACAGAAACAAGGAAATACACACACATGCGAAAGAAACACAAACAGAAACAAGTAAGACAAAAAGCAAGAGAACAATCACCCAAACAGAAAAACCCAAAACACAATCAAAGAGAATCAAAACTAACAAAAACACAAAACCTAAAAACAAAACCAAAGCAGTGTGTCAACTGAAGAATAAAGCAAGGAACAGAACAAACCAATAGAAATGATTTAAAAAGTAATAAAATAAAATAAAATAAGAAGGGAAAAAACACAGAACAACAGAAAAGCAAATTAGAAATGGAAATATTAAAAATATATATATATATACTAAAGAAAAAGAAGAAAAAAATAAGGTAAAAGAACACAGAACAACAGAAAAACAAAGTAAAATATATAAAAAAATAAATAATGTTATAAAACACGAAGATCCTAAAAGACTACATTTAAAAAAAATACTAAATCAACAAGAAGAAAAAACAAAAAAGAAAAAAGCCAGAGCCAACAACAGAATGAATCAAAACATAATTGTCATATTAATAGAAATTATAGAAATTAATAGTCATAATTATGTTCCCCTGGGGTCTCTGCTGTAAGTGTCCTTGCACATGCTGTGAGCCACAGCCCACCTCCACCTCCCCCAGAGGCCCTCCTGTCCTCTGGGCTGGTCTCTGGACCTGCTATGGGCCCTGTGGGAACCACTCAGACTGTGTTCTGGCCCAGTTCCTGTGTGTGCTTGCCCCCAAGTCCACAGCTGCCAGAGCTAGACAATTTTCATTTTTGGGAACACTCATTGTCTACTCAGATATTCCATAGATGCAGGGTCTACCTAGCTGATCATGGGGGATTAAATGTGCAGTTTGTACAGCTGATGGAAAGATTTTCTATCCTCTTCCTTAGGCACCCCATCCCTGGGGTTCAGCTTTGGTTTTATCTCCACCTCTGTGTGTGGTCCACCCACAGGAATCTGATCCTGAGGCTGCCTTGGAGCTCTTCAGTCTGCCTTTGTGAGGACCGGGTGCAGAGGTGGTATGACTGCTTGTATCAAGGGAGCCCTGGCGGTGCCAAATGAGCAGGGAAGCCGGTGGCTGCAGGTGCAAGAGATATGGCCTGTGAGGGCCTTTTCTGGTGCCTGGCATAAGGTGTGTGAGGGCCAGCCCTGAGAGGGCTTTCTCTATTGTTCAGGCGCCGGCATGCGAGAGCCAGCTCTGAGAGGCTTCTTTTGTTGTCCGTCAGCACATTGTTTGAGGAGAGAGAGGCTGCAGTAGTGACTCCTCCCCCTGCGTGTGACTCAGCAATAATGCCCTGCTTCTGTGACATTCCAGTCCTCCTCCATAGGCATTCCCTGCTGTGGATTTCCTCCCTCCCGTCCCCTCAGTCCATCTCCCCACAGCCAACAGCAGTTCTCACTCCAGGCCTGTTCTCCAGTCCCCACACTCCAGGTCCCAGCACCCTTGTACACCTATGAACACACGTTACAGACCGGGGCAGGTAGGTGTATTTCTCACTGTGTCTCGTCTGCCACAGGTCGGCCGCTTCACCCTCTTCTGACAGCCTCAAATGTTTCCCTTCTGGCCCAATTGATTTCCGTCTGAGAGGGGGTTTCCCCACATTCGGGAATCTCTCCTCTGCTTCAGCTCCCCAGCCCCAGGGTGCAGGTCCCATCCTGCTTCCTCTCCTCCTCCATCTCCCTTCCTTTTTTTTTTGTCCTTTCCAGTATCCAAGGTCTTCTGGTAGCTTTCAGCTGGTGTTCTGTGAGAATTGTTGCATCTATAGATGTATTCCTGATGCATCCATGGAGATAGATGAACTCCACGTCCTCCTACTCCTCCACCATCTTAACTCCAACAATTCCATTTAGAGTAGCATCAGAAATAATAAAATACTTAAGAGTGAATTTAACTAAGGTGGTTAAAGACCATACACTGAAACTAAGACATTGCTGAAAGCAATTGAAGAAGATACAAATAAATGGAAAGATACCCGAGATCATGGATCAGAAGAATTAATATTGTTAAAATATTTATATTACCCAAAGCCATCTATAGATTCAATGCAATTCCTATCAAAATTCAAATGGCATTTTTCATAGGAATAGAAAACAATTCTAAAAGTTGTATGGAACCACAAAAGACCTGCAGTAGCCAAAGCAATCCTGAGAAAAACCAACAAAGCTGAAGGCAACATATGTCTGATTTCCAACTGTATTACAAAGCTATTTTGATCAAAACAGTATCAAACTGTTATGTCAGTATGGAACTGACATAAAAGTAGACTTACAGACCAATGGAACAGAATTGAGAGCCCAGAAATAAACACATTTATATACAGCCCAGTAATAATTGACAAGCCAAGAATATTCAGTGGATAAACTTTCTTCACTAAATGGTTTTGGGAATACTGGATATTCACCTGCAGAAGAATTAAACTAGATCCCTATCTTATACCACTTACAAAAATAAACTCAAAATGGACTTAAATGTGAGACTTAAGTCATAAAAATCCTAGTAGAAAACAGGGAAAAAGCTCCTTGACTTTGGTCTTGGCAGTGGTTTTTTTAGATATGACATCAAAAACATAAGCAATGAAAACAAAAATTAGTAGAACTAGGTCATGCTAAAAGGGTTTTGCAAGGGAAATAAATAACAAAATGAAAAGGCAACCTATGGAATGGGAGAAAATATTTGCCTACCACATATCTGATAAGTGGTTATATGCAAAATATATAAGGAACTTATATAATTCAATAGCAAAATACCAAATAGTCCTATTAAATAATGGGCAGTGGAATTGAATAGACATTTTTTCCAAAGATGGCATACAAATAGCCATCAGGTATGTAAAATAATGCTCAACATCACTAAACATCGGGGAAATGATTAGTGAAGTCAAAACCACAGTGAGATATCACCTCACACCTCTTAGAATGGCTTTTAACAAAAAGACCAGATAAAAAATGCCGGTGAGGATGTGGAGAAAATGGAACCTTAGTGTACTATTGGTGAAAATGTAAATTGGTACAGCCACTATGGAAAATAATATGGAGGTTCCTAAAAAATTAAAGATAGAACTATCAAATGATCCAGCAATCCTACTTCTTGAATACAGTCAGCCCTTTGCAGTTCCACAGCCATGAGTGGAAAATATTCGAAAAAAAATTTTCCAGAATGTTCTAAAAGGCCAAACTTGCATTTGCCATGTGCTGGCAACTAATTACATAGCCTTTATGTTGTATTTACAACTATTTACACAGAATTCATATTGTCATAGGTATTATGAGTTATCTAGGGATGCTTCAAAGTATACGGGCAGATGTGTGCAGGTTATACGCAAATACATCATTTTATTTAAGGGACTGGAGCATCCTCAGATTTTGGTAACCACAGGGGGTCCTGGAATCAATCCCCCGTGGATACTGAAGAACAACTGTATGCATCTGAAGAAGATGAAATCACTATTTTGAGGAGATCAATTCACTCCTATGTTTGTTGTAGCATCATTCACAGTAGCAAGACATGGCAACAACATGTGTCCATTGACAGATGAATAGATAAAGAAAACCTGGTATATATGTGTGTGTGTGTGTGTGTGTGTGTATATATGTGTGTGTATATATGTGTGTGTGTGTATATATATATATATACACACATATATACACACACACACACACACATTCACACAATGGAATATTATTCAGCCATGAAAGTAGGACATCCTCCCATTTGCAACAACATGTATGGACCTTGAGGGCATTTTGCTAAGCAAAATAAGTGAGACAGAGAAAGAGAAATATGGCATGGTCTTACTTATATATGGAAGCTAAAAAAGCCAAAACCAAAGAAACAGAGTAGAACAGTGTTTGCCATGGGGTGGGGGAAATGTGGAGATGTTGGTCAAAGGGTATAAACTTATTCAGTTATAATATGAATAAGTTCTGGGGACTCTAATGTACAACATGGTGATTATAGTTAATAATACTGTATTATATACTTGAGAGTTGCTCAGAGAGTAGATCTTAAATGTTCTCACCATAAAAAAACCTAAATGGTAACTGTATGAGGTGATGGATGTGTTAACTAGCCTTATTATGGTCATCATACACAATATTTATGTGTATCGAATCATCATGTTGTACACTTTGAAATTACACTTTTATTTTAACTTATGTCTCAATAAAGCTGGGGAAAAAAAGAAATGACTTTTGTGTACATGTTAGTCTCCCAAACAAATTTATTGACAGTGTGAACTCTGATTTTTAAGCACGTTTTCCCCAAGGAGTACCATGCAGTGCACAGTAAACATTTCTTGAATTAACAATAATAAAAATAATCATATCTGATATTTATTGAGCACTTATATGCAGGTATTAGTCTATGAACTCTAATAATATTATCTTATTTAATCCTAACCACAACTTTGTGGGGTAAGTACCATTTTCATGTAAAGGGATTAAAATAATACCTGGCATATGACAGGGCTCAGCAAGTGTCAACTATTACAATTATCATCATTATCATAATCATCACCAAACTACATGAAAACACTGAGATGCAGATAGGTTAACTAACTCCCCCAAAGTCACACAGATAGTTAAGTGGCAGAACTAGTTTGAATCCTAGAATTGTAGCTCCAGTACTTAGGCACTGAATTACTACTCTTATATTGCTGGTCTATAAACAAGTTAATAATGGCAATGAAAATAGTTACAGAAATGACCTCATGGTTTGGCTCGTCCAAAATTAATTTATTTCTGGAGAAAGGGCTACAGCCTCTTTAACCAGAGAATGATGAAAAAATTCATTAAGATTTGACAAGGTGAAGAAGAGTTATACATTATAGAGAAAAGAGTGGTAGCTTGACAGGACATTTATCACAACAGTATCAGTTGAAATCTAATTCTGTGGCCACTTGCAATAGAATCCGACAAAAGGTTAGATAGGAAATAGATAACCAGTTGCTGGATTTTAAGGGACAGGGAAATATATATTGATACACGCTATTCCCCACCTGTTCCCCCATAAGCAAGGGCAGCAGCTGGCTCCTATGGTAGACCAGCCTAAGAACCAAGGGGAGAAAACAGATTCGACAGTGGGGAGGCTGAGTTTGGATTAAGCACTGCTCTTTAGGCATTGCTGGGCTCTGTGCTTGTAAATGAACTGTAGAGGTGCTTTTATCAATAGGACAGTCAGGTCATCCCAGGCAGGAAAGGCATGTACATGTAACATATGAACAGGGGGTTAACAATAATTATATATTCTATTTGTAGGTTTCAGTGGTTTTCAGACTGCTCTTCAGAGCTATAGAGATTTTTGAAAACCCCTCTCAAAGGCTGTCAAAGTGGGGGAGGGGTGAGTGGGTAGCATTTCAGGCCACCTACTTCCATGTTAACCAAATCATCTCTACTTTAATCCTCTTATATATTGGGCTTCTGCATGGCATTTCAGTTGACCAGAATGACCTGTCTGCAGCTAAAGTTATTTTCAAAATCATTTGGCTTTAGTCACTAAGTACTTTCACACAATTTCCTAGTAATTGTCTTAGCTGTCCTGTTTTGTAGTTGAGAAAGCAGAAGATCAGAGAATTAAGGTAATTTGCCTAGGATCACAAACTAGTAAATTGTGGAGTTGGGACTCAAACACACTGTTTTTACTTCCAAGTCCAGTTCTCTTTCCATTTCACCAATGATGGCTACTTGTGGGACTGTATATATACATTTTTGACAATAAGTATTTTTTATAAGCTTACTGAGGCATAATTAACAAAATTGTAATATACATAAAGTGTACAGTGTGATGATTTGATATATGTATACATTTTTTTTTTTTTTTTTTTTTTTTGCGGTACGCAGGCCTTTCACTGTTGTGGCCTCTCCTGTTGTGGAGCACAAGCTCCGGACGCGCAGGCTCAGCGGCCATGGCTCATGGGCCTAGTCGCTCCGCGGCATGTGGGATCTTCCTGGACCGGGAAACGAACCCGTGTCCCCTGCACTGGCAGGCGGACTCTCAAACACTGCGCCACTAGGGAAGCCCTGTTTGAAAGGAGTCCCACCATCAATTTAATTAACACATCCACCACCTCACATAGTTAACTTTTTTTGTGTGTGAACAGTTAAGATGTACTCTTAGGAAATTTCAGTTCTATGATACATTATTATCAACTGTAGTCACCATGCTGTACATTAGATCTTCAAAAGTTGTTCATCTTACAGCTAAGAGTTTGTACCCTTTTACCAACCGCTCCACATTTTCCCCACCTGTCAGCCCTTGACAATCACCATTCTGTTTCTATGAGTTCAGCTGTTTTCTTTTTCTTGATTCAACATATAAGTGGAATCATGTAGTATTTGTCTTTGTCTATCTGGCTTATTTTGCATAGCATAATGCCCTCCGGGTTTATCCATGGGGTTTCAAATGACAGGATTTCCTTATTTTTAAAGGATGATTAATATTCCATTGTGTTATATACAAAAAACACACATTTTCTTTATCCTTTCATCCATAGGTAAGCACTTAGTTTGTTTCTGTATCTTGGTTATTGTCGGTTTACTGCAAAAAACATGGGGTTGCAGATATCTCTTTGATCTAGTGGTTTTGTTTCCTTCAGATGTATACTCAGAAGTGGGATCCCTGGATCATATGGTAGTTCTATTTTAAATTTCTTGAGGAACCTTCATAGAAGTTTTCATAGTGGCTGTACCGATTTACATGCCCACCAGTAGTGCACAAGTATTCCCTTCTCTCCTCATCCTTGCCAGCACTTATTATTTGGGGTCTTTTTAATAGCCATTCTGACAGGTGTGGGGTCATATCTCATTTTGGTTTTGATTTGCATTTCCCTGATGATTAGTGATGTTGAGCATCTTTTCATATACTTATTGGCCATTTGTATGTCTTCCTTGGAGATGTGTCTATTCAGATCATTTGCGCATTTTTTTAATTTGGATATTTGGTTTTGTTACTGAGTTGTATGAGTTCTAATATATTTTGAATATTAACTCCTTATATGTTTTGGAGAGTAGCTCCTTATCAGATATGTGGTTTGCAAATATTTTTTTACATTCTATATGTTTCCTTTTTATTCTGTTGATGATTACCTTTGCTGAGCGGAAGCCTTTTTCATTTTAATATAGTCGCACTTGTTTATTTTTTGCCTTTTTTGCCTTTGCTTTTGGTATCAAATATACAAAATCATTGCTAAGACCAGTGTCAAGGAAATTATCCCCTGTGTTTTCTTCTAGGAGTTTTATGGTTTCAGGTTTACATTCAAATCTTTAATCCATTTTGAATTGATTTTTGTGTTTGGTATAAGACAGTGGTCCAATTTCATTTGTTTGCAAGTGAATATCCATTTTTCCCAGTACCATTTATTGAAGAGACTATCCTTTCCCCATCGTATAGTTTTGGTGCCTTTGTTGAAAATTAATTGACCATATATGCATGGGTTTATTTCTGGGTTTTTGATTTCACTGCATTTATCTAAGTATCTGTTTTCATGCCAGTGCCATTTGACCTTCTAGTAGAGCATGGATATAAGGACTTAGGGAAAGAACATAAAGCATGGTCTTGGCCCCAGAGTAGATTCTGTTGACTCCTATCACCATATCTACTCACCTATCAGAATCTGTATTCATTTTCTCTGCCTTCCTACTAGTTAGAATAGATGAATTCCTTGTGCTCCTAATAAAACCAATCTTTCCAGTTTTGCACAAGATCATAACCCTTTTCACCTTGTCAACAATATTACATCAGCTATTATCTCCTCTCTTTCCTACATTATCAATTTTTCTCCCTCCTTGGTTACTCCTTTCAGCACACAGATATGCTCTTCATCCCATCTTAAAAGAAACCAATGTCTTGAATCTACTCCCCTATGTTCCACCACCTTCCACCTAATTTCTCTGTTCTTCTTTGCTGCAAAATTCCTTAAAATTGTCTACACTTGGTCTCTAAATCTGTATCATGTTTGATTTTTATTGTCTCTTTCTCTCAACCAGAATGTAAATTCAACATGGCAGGGACTTTTGTTTGTTTTGTTCCATGCTATATCCCCAGCACCTAGAACAGTACCTAGAATGTAGTAGGGACTCATTAAATAATAGATGAAAATGAATCTGGAAAGGCAAATAAAAATAAGCTAAAGTGTTTAACAGGGTTTTCATATGTTAGACACACAACCAACAGTAGTTAACTTTCTTTTAAACATATTAGTCAGCATCTGTGTAAATAAGTGTCAGTCCACATTGTATCAACTGATAACAATGTGTTGAAAGTTGTAGGGTGCATGTGGTTAGGTGAGACTTCCTAGAGGGATTTACAAAAACCTGAGAGTTCTTATTTTGACTCTTTCACATCTTGTTTGACTGGCATTGTTCTATGCCAGTTCTATGACCTTTTCCTTCCCTATATTTCTCTTGGGCATGGTTAATCCTGGAGACATGAGTCTTTGGAGGTAGTTCTGTTTTGTGCTTCTTGCTAACAGAGCTGTGAGCTCAAAATGGAACTGGAGAAGGTGAAAGTCTGCTTTTCCTTCCCTCATTTTCATCTTAGAGGCCTCTTTGCCCCTTTGTTAGTGCTAGGGACAGGAAAGTCAACCCACAACTTCATTTACATTTCTAATTTCTGTCTATGAATAACAAGGATATTAAAAGCTCTCTGACAAATAATAGGACATAAATTTGGCCTTGGGTTATTCTTGGTGAAAGACCCTCCTATGCTAAAAGGACTGTTCTAAAATAATATTCTTCCTCTTGAAGATAACGTAGGAGAATTTTTTTTTTTTTTTAGTTTCTGGACGGTCTCTGTGATTCTGAGTCAAATGAAATCCTCAGGGCTGTCAAAATGCCAAGGTTGGCCCTAAAAATGTCCCACTCTCATGGGAGTGCTTAGTCTCTGAGTTGTAAGGGGTAGCAGAGATTATTGAGTTCACCTCACAGGGGAGTTTTAAAAGTAATGTTAGGTTATGTTTTTTTGTTTTAATTCCTTAAAATGTTATGGAAATGCAAATCAAGCAGGCCCAAAGTTCTAGTAGTAATTTACTCATGTATGTCCCATGTAGAAGGTAATGGAAATATTAGGGTGAGTAAGCCTGACCTGAGATACTCCTTGTGTAGTGTCCAACCTGATGACCAGTTGGAGCAGGAGCAAGAACTACCTTCAGGTAGTTCTCCAGATAATGTTGCACAATGCACTATGATGAAATTTCTATTGTGTTCTAAAGTTGCAAACATTGACTCTCATACCTAGTAGGATAGAGCTCTAGAAGGCTTAGAGATGGACATTGGACCCATAACTGCTGTACTCCTGTATCAGAAAATACTGCCATTACAATTGTGTAATAATAGGAAATATTAGCATTAGATCTGTTGACACTTGCATTTTTGCTTTGTTCCTGTTTATTGAGATACATAAATTAAAGATGTACTTGCTTTGAAATCATAGCAAATTGCATTGCTTGCTCTGCTAATTAATCACCTCAGGAAATCCACAGTCTTTTTACTCTAATCAAAACATTCAACCACCCTGGAAGAGATTGGCATTAAAGCTTCTGCTGCTTTCCCTAGGAAGAATGTAATTTTATGTTTATTTCTCAAACCTAAGAACTGGAGTCCATTTTTTCCTATGTTGTGAGAATTTAGACAATGTGGGTGTGTGTATGTGTGTGTATATATATATATTTATATATACATACACCTCTTTTTGGTAAGTTGATATTTATTTTGTGACTGCCAGTGGTGGTGATAGATTTCTTCTAGTATGGTGAGTATTATCTAAGATCTCATGCTGCGTCATTTGGTATTGGTACCCTGGAGTTAGAGGATCTATAAAATGTGGACAGTTTCTTCCTCCTCTGATAGACTACAAGAGTAATATGTCATGAAATTATACCCAGTGACAGGCGTGAGAAGGATTACCGAAGCAATACAACAGAAACGAAGCAGTGCTTAGTATAGCAGTTGATACATGAGAAGCATTCAATAAGTTCTTATTGAATAAATTAATGAAGTAATATGGTTAAATCAAACATTTACTGAGTTTCTGCTAGTGATTGTCAATACACAGTTCATTCTTTATTTACCAGAAAAGAACTTTTTTCCTTGGATTGGGAAAAAAAATCCATAATAGGGCTTAAAAGCAATTATAAAACACAGTAGTACAAATTGAACCATCTGGCTAATTCAAGGCCCATACAGGCCAGGCTGAATATTTAGAATCATGCAGAAAATCTATCTACATATCTATAGGGTTTGGGAGCTTAGTAGCTGAATGTTTTGGCCTAAGATTTTTATAGTATCATTTGCTGAATCTCTCTTCTTAGATCTGACATAGGAAGTAGAAAAATGGTATGGTAGTCATCATTCCTGATAGTGTTACACTGTAATTGTTCTCCTCAATCCCAACACTTCGATAAGTATTAATATATGAATATGTATATGTTTATTGGATATTTTCCCCTAGGTCAGATTTATATTAATAGTTCCTCAATTGACATTTTTCTCCTTTATTACCAATGCTATATTTGAATGCATTGTTGTATCATTTTGTGCTGAAGTGATTGTAGAATACCTGTAACCTGTCATGTTATATGTCCTGTTCACATCAGATGTTTTTAGTTATGTTTTATTGGCAAGTCCAGTGATTTGGAAATGTATTGACACATGTAGATCCTTACTAGTGGACATTTTGATTCTTTCCAAACCTTTTCATTTCCAAAAAATTCTACAATCAGCATTTCTGTACATGTGCAGAAATGGGAGAGTTTCTCTAGGGTATTTTCTTAGAAATGGGAGACCTGGGTCACAGTGTATGAATATCTTCAGTTTTACTAGATAATGCTCTATATCTTTATCTATCGATATATATCAATATCAGTTCACCCCCACCTCAGGTCTATAAGCATTTACCTTTCTTTCCATCTAATACTTATCTTTTTCTGTGTTATCAATATGAATTTTTCTTCGTCTTACCTAAGAAATTCTCATCTGTCACAGTGTTATAATTATTCTCCTGTAGTTATGTGTTCATGATGCATGCTAGGGCTTAAATTTTATATTTTCTATATGTATAACCAGTAGTCTTACTTTAATAAGTAGCCCTTCTTCTTTCCACTGATTTGTGATGCCTTCTTTATCATAAACCATATTTCTATAGGTACTTGAGTGTACTTCTTTTTTTTGGTCCCATTAGTTTGTCTACCTGGGGCCAATATCACACTGACTTACGAAGCATTATCGTAAATCATGATGTATTACAGAACTTTGTATTTACTCCTTGTTCTTCTTCAAAATTGTGTCTTGGCTATCTCTTACAAATTGTAAAGTCAGCTTCTCAAGCTCTAGGAGAAATTCTATTGATGATTTTAAATTGGGATAGAATTGATTTTATAGATTAATTTGGGAGGGAGATATAACTTCATGGTATTGAATATTTCCATCAATGAATATGGTACAACTTTCAATATATTAAATATTCAAGCAAAATATTTACTTTCCTCTCAGACAATTGAAGGAGCTTATAACAGTTTAATCAATTCCTCCCATTGCTTATGTAATAGTTATTTAATACATTATTTTCACTTTGTTTTAAACTATAATTGGCTGTTATGTGTATTGTTGATAGCTAATTTTATTTACATTAACTCTTGTTTTTCACCACTTTCTTTGTTTATTATTGCCTTTTGTATTTCACTCCTTCACTATGGGCCGTATTTCCTTTCTTGCTGAATTACATTATTTAGTAGTTTTCCAGGGAGTGTCTATGAGTAACAAAATTAAGATTCCCTTGTCTGTAAATACCTTTAATGTATACGCGTGGAATTTTAAATTCTCTTTGCACCCGTCAAATATGATTTTCTTCAATTTTGGAAAACATGCCACCAATAACTGTTCAGATATTGCCTACCTTACATTGTTTCTAATATATTTTTCTATAATTTATATTAGACCTTCTTAATTTGTCCTTCACATCCTTCAAACTCCCTTTCAAAATCTGTACCTTTCCGTTTCTCTGTGTTGTACTTAGGATAATTTTCTCAGGTCTAGCTTTCATATTTCTTTTGGTCTTGTTTGTGGTTTCCTTTGCTGTGCAAAAGCGTTGAAGTTTCATTAGGTCCCATTTGTTTATTTTTGTTTTTATTTCTATTACTCTAGGAGGTGGGTCAGAAAGAATCTTGCTGTGATTTATGTCATAGAGTGTTCTGCGTATGTTTTCCTCTAAGAGTTTGATAGTTTCTGGCCTTACATTTAGGTCTATAATCCATTTTGAGATTATTTTTGTGTATGGTGTTAGGGAGTGATCTAATCTCATACTTTTACATGTACCTGTCCAATTTTCCCAGCACCACTTATTGAAGAGGCTGTCCTTTCTCCACTGTACATTCCTGCCACCTTTATCAAAGATAAGGTGTCCATATGTGCATGGGTTTATCTCTGGGCTTTCTATCCTGTTCCATTGATCTATCTTTCTGTTTTTGTGCCAGTACCATACCGTCTTGATAACTGTAGCTTTGTAGTATAGTCTGAAGTCAGGGAGCCTGATTCCTCCAGTTCCTTTTTTTGTTCTCAAGATTGCTTTGGCTATTCGGGGTCTTTTGTGTTTCCATACAAATTGCGAAATTTTTTGTTCTAGTTCTGTGAAAAATGCCAGTGGTAGTTTGATAGGGATTGCATTGAATCTATAGATTGCTTTGGGTAGTAGAGTCATTTTCACAATGTTGATTCTTCCAATCCAAGAACATGGTATATGTCTCCATCTATTTGTATCATCTTTAATTTCTTTCATCAGTGTCTTATAATTTTCTGCATACAGGTCTTTTGTCTCCTTACGTAGGTTTATTCCTAGGTATTTTATTCTTTTTGTTGCAATGGTAAATGGGAGTGTTTTCTTGATTTCACTTTCAGATTTTTCATCATTAGTATATAGGAATGCCAGAGATTTCTGTGCATTAATTTTTATCCTGCCACTTTACCAAATTCATTGATTAGCTCTAGTAGTTTTCTGGTAGCATCTTTAGGATTCTCTATGTATAGGATCATGTCATCTGCAAACAGTGACAGCTTTACTTCTTCTTTTCCGATTTGGATTCCTTTTATTTCCTTCTCTTCTCTGATTGTTGTGGCTAAAACTTCCAAAACTATGTTGAATAAGAGTGGTGAGAGTGGGCACCCTTGTCTTGTTCCTGATCTTAGTGGAAATGCTTTCAGTTTCTCACCATTGAGGATGATGTTTGCTGTGGGCTTGTCATATATGGCCTTTATTATGTTGAAGAACGTTCCCTCTATGCCTACTTTCTGCAGGGTTTTTATCATAAATGGGTGTTGAATTTTGTCAAAAGCTTTCTCTGCATCTATTGAGATGATCATATGGTTTTTCTCCTTCAATTTGTTAATATGGTTTATCACATTGATAGATTTGCGTATATTGAAGAATCCTTGCATTCCTGGAATAAACCCCACTTGATCATGGTGTATGATCCTTTTAATGTGCTGTTGGATGCTGTTTGCTAGTATTTTGTTGAGGATTTTTGCATCTATGTTCATCAGTGATATTGGTCTGTAGTTTTCTTTCTTTGTGACATCCTTGCCTGGTTTTGGTATCAGGATGATGGTGGCCTCGTAGAAGGAGTTTGGGAGTGTTCCTCCCTCTGCTATATTTTGGAAGAGTTTGAGAAGGATAGGTGTTAGCTCTTCTCTAAATGTTTGATAGAATTCGCCTGTGAAGCCATCTGGTCCTGGGCTTTTCTTTGTTGGAAGATTTTTAATCACAGTTTCAATTTCAGTGTTTGTGATTGATCTGTTCATATTTTCTATTTCTTCCTGATTCAGTCTTGGCAGGTTGTGCATTTCTAAGAATTTGTCCATTTCTTCCAGATTGTCCATTTTATTGGCATAGAGTTGCTTGTAGTAATCTCTCATGATCTCTTTTATTTCTGCAGTGTCAGTTGTTACCTCTCCATTTTCATTTCTGATTCTATTGATTTGAGTCTTCTCCCTATTTTTCTTGATGAGTCTGGCTAGTGGTTTATCAATTTTGTTTATCTTCTCAAAGAACCAGCTTTTAGTTTTATTGATCTTTGCTATTGTTTCCTTCATTTCTTTTTCATTTATTTCTGATCTGATTTTTATGATTTCTTTCCTTCTGCTAGCTTTGGGGTTTTTTTGTTCTTCTTTCTCTAATTGCTTGAGGTGCAAGGTTAGGTTGTTTATTCTAGATGTTTCCTGCTTCTTAAGGTGGGCTTGTATTGCTATAAACTTCCCCCTTAGAACTGCTTTTGCTGCATCCCACAGGTTTTGGGTCGCTGTGTCTCCATTGTCATTTGGTTCTAGGTATTTTTTGATTTCCTCTTTGATTTCTGCAGTGATCTCTTGGTTATTAAGTAGTGTATTGTTTAGCCTCCATGTGTTTGTATTTTTTACAGATCTTTTCCTGTAATTGATATCTAGTCTCATGGCGTTGTGGTCAGAAAAGATACTTGATACAATTTCAATTTTCTTAAATTTACCAAGGCTTGATTTGTGACCCAAGATATGATCTATCCTGGAGAATGTTCCATGAGCACTTGAGAAAAATGTGTATTCTGTTGTTTTTGGATGGAGTGTCCTATAAATATCAATTAAGTCCATCTTGTTTAATGTATCATTTAAAGCTTGTGTTTCCTTATTTATTTTCATTTTGGATGATCTGTCCATGGGTGAAAGTGGGGTGTTTATGTCCCCTACTATGAATGTGTTACTGTCGATTTCCCCTTTTATGGTTGTTAGTATTTGCCTTATGTATTGAGGTGCTCCTGTGTTGGGTGCATAAATATTTACAATTGTTAAATCTTCTTCTTGGATCGATCCCTTGATCATTATGTAGTATCCTTCTTTGTCTCTTTTAATAGTCCTTATTTTAAAGTCTATTTTGTCTGATATGAGAATTGCTACTCCAGCTTTCTTTTGGTTTCCATTTGCATGGAATATCTTTTTCCATCCCCTTACTTTCAGTCTGTATGTGTCTCTAGGTCTGAAGTGGGTCTCTTGTAGACAGCATATATAAGGGTCTTGTTTTTGTATCCATTCAGCTAATCTGTGTCTTTTGGTGGGAGCATTTAGTCCATTTACATTTAAGGTAATTATCGATATGTATGTTCCTATTCCCATTTTCTAAATTGTTTTGGGTTCGTTATTATAGGTCTTTTCCTTCTCTTGTGTTTCTTGCCTAGAGAAGATCCTTTAGCATTTGTTGTAAAGCTGGTTTGGTGGTGCTGAACTCTCTCAGCTTTTGCTTGTCTGTAAAGGTTTTAATTTCTCCATCAAATCTGAATGAGATCCTTGCTGGGTAGAGTAGTCTTGGCTGCAGGTTTTTCTCCTTCATCACTTTCAGTATGTCCTGCCACTCCCTTCTGGCTTGTAGGGTTTCTGCTGAGAGATCAGCTGTTAACCTTATGGGGATTCCCTTATGTGTTATTTGTTGTTTTTCCCTTGCTGCTTTTAATATGCTTTCTTTGTATTTAATTTTTGACAGTTTGATTAATATGTGTCTTGGTGTATTTCTCCTTGTATTTATCCTGTATGGGACTCTCTGTGCTTCCTGGACTTGATTAACTATTTCCTTTCCCATATTAGGGAAGTTTTCAACTATAATCTCTTCAAATATCTTTTCAGTCCCTTTCTTTTTCTCTTCTTCTTCTGGAACCCCTATAATTCGAATGTTGGTGCGTTTAATGTTGTCCCAGAGGTCTCTGAGACTGTCCTCAGTTCTTTTCATTCTTTTTTCTTTCTTCTGCTCTGCAGTAGTTATTTCCACTATTTTATCTTCCAGGTCACTTATCTGTTCTTCTGCCTCAGTTATTCTGCTATTGATCCCATCTAGAGTATTTTTAATTTCATTTATTGTGTTGTTCATCGTTGCTTGTTTCATCTTTAGTTCTTCTAGGTCCTTGTTAACTGATTCTTGCATTTTGTCCATTCTATTGTCCATTCTATCTCCAAGATTTCGGATCAACCTTACTATCATTATTCTGAATTCTTTTCAGGTAGACTGCCTATTTCCTCTTCATTTGTTAGGTCTGGTGCATTTTTATCTTGTTCCTTTATCTGCTGTGTGTTTTTCTGTTTTCTCATTTTGCTTATCTTACTGTGTTTGGGGTCTCCTTTTTGCAGGCTGCAGGTTCGTAGTTCCTCCTGTTTTTTATGTCTGTCTCCAGTGGCTAAGGTTGGTTCAGTGGGTTGTGTAGGCTTCCTGGTGGAGGGGACTAGTGCCTGTGTTGTGGTGGATGAGGCTGGATCTTGTCTCTCTAGTGGGCAGGTTCACGTCTGGTGGTGTGTTTTGGGGTGTCTGTGGCCTTATTATGATTTTAGGCAGCCTCTCTGCTAATGGGTGGGGTTGTGTTCCTGTTTTGCTAGTTGTTTGGCACAGGTTGTCCAGCACTATGGCTTGCTGGTCGTTGAGTGAAGCTGGGTGCTGATGTTAAGATGGAGGTCTCTGGGAGATTTTCGCCGTTTGATATTATGTGGAGCTGGGAGGTCTCTTGTGGACCAGTGTCCTGAAGTTGGCTCTCCTACCTCAGAGGCAGAGCCCTGACTCCTGGCTGGAGCACCAAGAGCCTTTCATCCACACGGCTCAGAATAAAAGGGAGAAAAAGTAGAGGGAATTAGTAGAAGTATGAGGAAAGAAAGAAGGAAAGGAGGGAAGGAAGGAGGGAAGGAAGGAAGGAAGGAAGAAAGAAAGAAAGAAGCAAAGAAGGAAAGAAGGCAAGAAGGAACGAAAGGAGGGAGGGAGGGAGGAAGGAAGGAAGGAGGGAAAGAAGGAAAAACAGAAAGAAAGAAGATACAGTAAAAATAAAATAAAGTATAATAAAGTTTTTGAATTAAATTCTTATTTAGAAAAAAAAAGAAAAAAAAAGGGACGGATAGAACCTTAGGACAAATGTTGGAAGCAAAGCTATACAGACAAAATCTTACACAGAAGCGTATACATACACCCTCACTGAAAGAGGTAAAGGGGAAAAAATCATAAATCTTGCTGTCAGAGACCACCTCCTCAATTTTGGATGATTCGTTGTCTAAAGGAGGGAAGGAAGGAAGGAAAGAAAGAAAGAAAGAAAGAAAGAAAGAAAGGACGAAGGTAAAGTATAATAACGTTCTTAAAATTAAAATTGATTATTAAGAAAAAAATTTTAAGAAAAAACCATGGACGGATAGAACCCTAGGACAAATGGTGGAAGCAAGACTATACAGACAAGATCTCACACAGAAGCATACACATACACCTTCACACAAAGAGGAATAGGGAAAAAAATCATAGATCTTGCTCCCAAAGTCCACCTCCTTAATTTGGGATGATTGGCTGTCTATTCATGTATTCCACAGATGCAGGGTACATCAAGTTGATTGTGGAGCTTTAATCCGCTGCTTCTGAGGCTGCTGGAGAGATTTCCCTTTCTCTTCTTTGTTCTCACAGCTCCCAGGGGCTCAGCTTTGGATTTGGCCCTGCCTCTGCGTGTAGGTCGCTGGAGGGCGTCTGTTTTTTGCTCAGACAGGACGGGGTTAAAGGAGCCGCTGATTCGGGGGTTCTGGCGTACTGAGGCCGGCGGGGAGGGAGGGGCACGGAATGCGGGGCGGGCCTGCGGCGGCAAAGTCCAGCGTGACCCTGCACCAGCCCGAGGCCCGCCGTGCGCTCTCCCGGGGAAGTCGTCCCCGGATCCCGGGAACCCGGCAGTGGCGGGCTGCACAGGCTCCGCGGAAGAGGGGCGTGGAGAGCGACCTGCGCTCGCACACAGGTCCCTTGGTGGCGGCAGCAGCAGCCCCAACGTCTCCCGCCCGCCTCTGGGGTCCGCGCCTCCAGCCGCGGCTTGCGCCCGTCTCTGGAGTCCGCGCACTCAGCCGCGGCTCGCGCCCGTCTCTGGGGTCCGCGCCCTCAGCCGCGGCTCGCGCCCGTCTCTGGATTCCGCGCTTTCAGCCGCGGCTCGCGCCCGTCTCTGGGGTTCGCGCTTTTAGCCGCGGCTCGCGCCCGTCTCTGGAGTTCCTTTAAGCAGCGCTCTTAAACCCCTCTCCTCACGCACCAGGAAACAAAGAGGGAAGAAAAAGTCTCTTGCCTCTTCGGCAGGTGCAGACTTTTCCCCGGACTCCCTCCCGGCTAGCTGTGGTGCACTAACCCCTTCAGGCTATGTTCAAGCCGCCAACCCCAGTCCTCTCCCTGCGCTCCGTCCGAAACCGAAACCCGCGCCTTAGAGCCTCAGCTCGCAGCCCCGCCCGCCCCGGCGGGGGAGCAGACAAGCCTCTCGGGCTGGTGAGTGCCGGTCGGCACCGATCCTCTGTGCGGGAATCTCCCCGCTTTGCCCTCCGCACCCGTTGCTGCGCACTCCTCCGCGGCTTCAAAGCTCCCCCCTCCGCCTCCGGCAGTCTCCGCCCGCGAAGGGGCTTCCTAGTGTGTGGAAACTTTTCCTCCTTCACAGCTCCCTCCAACTGGTGCAGGTGCCGTCCCTATCCTTTTGTCTCTGTTTATTCTTTTTTTTCTTTTGCCCTACCCAGGTACGTGGGGAGTTTCTTGCCTTTTGGGAGGTCTGAGGTCTTCTGCCAGCATTCAGTAGGTGTTCTGTAGGAGTTGTTCCACTTGTAGATGTATTTCTGGTGTATCTGTGGGGAGGAAGGTGATCTCCGCGTCTTACTCTTCCGCCATCTTCCTGCTCTCCCAAAACTATCGGATCAGCTTTACTATCAGTATTCTGAATTCTTTTTCAGGTAGAGTGCCTATTTCCTCTTCATTTGTTAGGTGTGGTGGGTTTTTCCCTTGCTTCTTCATCTGATTTGTGTTTTTCTGTCTTCTCATTTTTCTTAACTTACTGTGTTTGTGGTCTCCTTTTCACAGGCTGCAGGTTCATAGTTCCCATTGCTTTTGTTGTCTGCCCCCATTGGCTAAGGTTGGTTCAGTTGGTTGTGTAGTCTTCCTGGTGGAGGGGACTAGTGCCTGTGTTCTGGTGGATGAGGCTGGATCTTGTCTTTCTGGTGGGCAGGTCCACGTCTGGTGGTGTGTTTTGGGGTGTCTGTGACTTATTATGATTTTAGGCAGCCTCTCTGCTTATGGGTGGGGCTGTGCTCCTGTCTTGCTAGATGTTTGGCTTGGGGTGTCCAGCACTGTAGCCTGCTGGTTGTTGAATGGAGCTGGGTCTTGGTGTTGAGATGGATATCTCTGGGAGGTTTTTGCTATTTGATATTACGTAGAGCTGGGAGGTCTCTTGTGGACCAATGTCCTGAACTTGGCTCTCCCACCTCAGAGGTGCAGCCCTGATGCCTGGCTGGAGCACCAAGAGGCTGTCATCCACATGGCTCAGAGTAAAGGGGAGAAAAAACAAGAAAGAAAGAAAAAAGAAGATGATAAAATAAAGTTATTAAAATAAAAAATAAAACAGAATTATTAAAATTTTTTTAAAAAGCAATAAAAAAAAGAAAGAAGAGAGCAACCAAACCAAAAAACAAATCCACCACTGATAACAAGCGCTAAAAACTATACTGAACAACAACAACGAACAGATAGAAACCTAGGAGAAATGGTAAAAGCAAAGCTATACAGACAAAATTACACACAGAAGCATACACATACACACTCACAAAAAACAAAAAAGGGAAAAAATATATCATTGCTCCCAAAGTCCACCTCCTCAAGTTGGGATGATTCATTGTCTAGTCAGGTATTCCAGAGATGCAGGGTACATCAAGTTGATTGTGCAGATTTAATCTGCTCCTCTTGAGGCTGCTGGGAGAGATTTCCCTTTCTCTTCTTTGTTCGCACAGCTTCTGGGGTTCAGCTTTGGATTTGGACCCGCCTCTGTGTGTAGGTCACCTGAGGGCATCTGTTCTTTGACCAGACAGGACGGGGTTAAAGGAGCAGCTGACTTGGGGGCTCTGGCTCACTCAGGCTGGAGTGAGGGAGGAGCACGGAGTGCGGGGCGGGCCTGCGGCAGCAGAGGCCTGCGTGACGTTGCCCCAGCCTGAGGTGCGCCGTGTGTTCTCCCGGGGAAGTTGTCCCTTGATCAGGGACCCTGGCAGTGGCGGGCTGCACAGGCTCCTGGGAGGGGAGGTGTGGATAGTGACCTGTGCTTGCACACAGGCTTCTTGGTGGCTGCAGCAGCAGCCTTAGTGTCTCATTCCCGTCTCTGGGGTCCGTGCTGATACCTGTGGCTCGCGCCAGTCTCTGGAGCTCCTTTAAGCAGCGCTCTTAATCTCCTCTCCTCGCGCACCAGGAAACAAAGAGGCAAGAAAAAGTCTCTTGCCTCTGGCATCTCTAGACTTTCTCCCGGACTCACTCCCGGCTAGCTGTGGTGCACTAGCCCCCTTCAGGCTCTGTTCACACAGCCGACCCCAGTCCTCTCCCTGGGATCCTGCCTCCAAAGCCTGAGTCTCAGCTCTCAGCCCCCGCCCACCCCGGCACGTGAGCAGACAAGCCTCTCGGGCTGGTGAGTGGTGGTTGCCCTGATCCTCTGTGTGGGAATCTCTCCGTTTTGTCCTCCGCACCCCTGTGGCTGCGTTGTCCTCCATGGCTCCGAAGCTTCCCCCCTCCACCACCTGCAGTCTCTGCCCGCGAAGGATCTTCCTAGTGAGTGGAAACCTTTCCTCCTTCACAGCTCCCTCCCACTGGTGCAGGTCCCGTCCCTATTCTTTTTTCTCTGTTTTTTCTTTTGCCTTACGTAGGTACGTGGGGAGTTTCTTGCCTTTTGGGAGGTCTGAGGTCTTCTGCCAGCGTTCAGTGGGTGTTCTGTAGGAGCAGTTCCACATGTAGATGTATTTCTGATGTATTTGTGGGGAGGAAAGTGATCTCCACGTCTTACTCTTCAGCCATCCTGAAGCTCTACTCTTCATTCCCTTTTTTTAATTCTTCAGTCATTTTAAACATACTTATTTTATGTCTTTTCTCAGATTGCTCTATTTTAAGTTCTTAGAGGTACTAATCTTTCTGTTTGTTTTTACTGATATATCTCTCCTAATAGATTGTTTCTTCATGTGGTTTTAATTCTGTTTTTAGAAGCTCATCTTTGATTTACTTGAAGGTGTAGAGGATGGGAAGCATGGAGGATCCATGTGTCCCTGATTGTAAAAGTGCTGTATCAGAGTAATTTTATATTTGCTTCTGTTCAGAGCCCAGGAATTCCTCCATTTTAAAACTTTCATCATGTTAATTTCATGTTTCAGGGTTTCCCCTACTATGTTTGTGTTTTAAATTCAGATCTGATACTTGTATGGCACATGTATAGGGACTTTGATTTCTTACGGGAGACTATTTCCCCACCCTGAACCCCAGTTAATCAAAATTCCAATTTTTCTCCCCTTAGCTGATCAATGGAGCTTTTCTAGTCCACCTTTAACTCAAAGGAAATTGCTACCATGTTTTTATCTTCGTGCCGTGGGCCCAAGGTCATCTCTTGTTCCTCAGTAGGCATTACAACCCTAAGCCCTAAACCCTAGGACCTATAATTTAGTCAGCTAATGCCCTGGGCCTCCTAAGCTTCTGCTCCAGGGTTAATTGCTCTTGTTTTTTTAAGTTTTGTCTACTTTCTTTGCAAGTGGGAATTTTACTTTCTTTTTTCATACTTGGGCATTTAATTTTTTAAATATATACTTTACCCTACAGTTCGATGTGTTTTTAGCTGAGGTGGGGTTTCCATGTTCGCTCAGTTTTCCATGTTGCTATAATCCTCTCTTTATACTTTTATTGCTCTTCAGAGTTCCGTCAAGGGCCATCTCCAGCTGGTGCATGACCATATTGCTGTGTATGCATGGGTATGATCATGAACATGGAATTTCTTTATCTGTTCCCAGTTTGCTTTGTCTACTTAGGTTCATAACTCATTATTTCTCATTCCATTTCTGACACGCGGTAGTATATTTTCCTAGATTTTTTTTTAATTAGTATTGTTAGTCTCCATTTTTGTTTCTTTTTGTTTTTGTGGGGGTTAGGTAGATGTTATACATATGCACTTTCCCTGATTTATTTTGTTCTCTGTCCTTTGATGTGTAATATGGGGAAGATGTCATATGTATGATTTCTAAAGTTCATTAAGCCTCTAAAATTTAGTAAACAGTAGTTGTGCAGTACTATTCCCCTTTAAGAAACAGCTAGATTTTAATTATCATAGGATTGAGGTTCATCTTGCCATTTGCGTTTTCTGATATGTCTTATTGGAGTTGATGGAGTTGCAAATCAAGCTTCCTTTGAGAAATAGAAATGACTTTATTTAATTTAGGTAGTTTTTTATGTTAATGTACATTATTTATAAAGGATTCACTTTGAGGAATTCAATTTGCAGCATGAATAGTTCAATTTTCCAGGTATAGTATGATTCAGGACACAGTTTAATTACAGTTAAGAAGTGTCAGCATTGGATTACAAAATCCAACAAATATTCGTAAAAACATATGGAGTCCCCCTGCCCTTGGAAATCCATTAAAATTTTGTCTAAAAATAGCAAGTAAAAGTGGCATTTAAATATTTCAGAAATCAAAGTTGAAATGATGGACAGTTCTGCATTTGTTTTATTGACTTTGGAGGTTTCTAGTTATCTTGGAAGAAAAAAAGTTATCCAGAAGTTAAATTTTCTGTAAAAGTACATTTAACTGTACCTTAATTTAATGATTTTTATTATGGTGCTCATTTATAAATCATACATAAAAAAGAATGCTATTAACTGTGGGTTCTATGCTTTGAATCATGCAGTGTACTATTCTTTGTTTAGGCTTAGGATTGCATTTATGATTCCAGATGGCAGCTGTTATACGAGTCAATTTGCCAAAAGCATACCTAATTAATATTCATTTAACATACATGAAAGTCAAAGGACTTTATCTTTTACTTCCATTTAATGTTGCCTTTCAGCTGCTCCCCATGCATACTTTGTGCTAATTCATTTTTTTGTGGCATGTACACTTTTCTGTCAGATTTTCCTTATTCAGACATCTACTTACATGAGTTCCTGGCTTTTAGTGAAGTCTGGAAATGCATCAATCAGGGAAAATCACCGAATTGTTCCCTATGCACAAAAGCGGGTTGCCAATTGCAGTTACCTTGGTTAGGAACCTTAGAGGCTTTGAGGCTTTTTATGCAGCGTTAAGGTTACTTGCCTGCACATAATATTGCAATTATTAAATCCTAGCAGTGCTACATGGAGTAAGAGAAAAATGTATATGTATTTGAGGAGCTTATGTTCCACATCCACAAGGCAAGTGTAATCCACACAAACTATTCATATAAAGATAATTTGACACACTGTAGTTTACTAATTATTAATGCATTTAAAGGCATTGACTAACTTAGCAGCATATGAAAAACAAAGTTCTGAAGGAAGCGCTCTTCTCTGGGTACCACATCAAGGACAAAGGTTGATGTCTTGAAAGTATCACTGAGCATGCCTAAAATTTGGGTCCCTTGCTATGGAAGCCACTTTAACTTTGTTCTCTAGTGTTACTTCAACAAGGGTGAAAATAAGATAGGGTTCCCAGAGAGTGGGAATAAAAGGAAACCAGGACATATAAAATCAACTGCACTTCTTTATTTTTATATAATGAAGCAACTTAAAATGTCTCTGCTTACTAATAAGGTCAGTGTCCTCAGATGTTTCTGATGAGATATGGTCTGATTATTAGAAGTAATCTTCCGTGTAGTGGATATGTTTTACTGTGGTATGTATTTTCAGTAAGAGGCCCATGAAATCCTCCAAGCTGTGGGATAACTGGCCTAGAGGCATCAGGTTATCCCCTCCCTCCATCACTTCTGCACCTTAAAGTGATTCTGTTTTGGGATCCATGGGCGTCTCTTGCTTGTTTTTCTCATAAAGGAAGAACACTGACAAAGGGATTTTCAAGCCCTCTTAAATGCCTATATCTCATTACTAACACAAAGTCTTCAAATTTTTGGATAATAAAATGGTAAGGATTCATTCTCTGTCACAGCATACTCTCTGAGTCAGTCAGGACCTCAGCAGGAAATAAATGAAATATTCATATTACAATAATTTGAGGAGGGTTTATTTACCAAGGGGCTGTTCACAAATGTGTGGACAAAGTATATGGGAACCACAAGAGACAGTGCAAGAACCAAGGGAAGCTGACATTGTCACCATCCCTAGTCCTGAGAGACAAAGGGAGAGAGTGGTTCTTGGAACCCAGATGGAGAGGAGGGTCATGTAAAATTGGCTTTAAGAGCAGGGACTTTCTTTTGAGAAATACAGCCAGCCAGAGTAAAACCTCACAAGAAGGGAACCAGGGGAATGAATACCCTGACCTTACTCTCCTCTTTCCCTCTGGTCTTCTGCTGATGCTCCCCATTGGCTGAACCCAACTGAAAGCCAAAGGGCAGGTGATTTCAATGATCAGGCTCCTGAGGCATAAAGCCAGATAGAGAAGACTAGAGAGAGAATCTGGGCCTGCAATTTTATTTATTTAATGTGTATGATGTGCCATACTCCTTCTATATATTATTTCACTTAATTTTTTATAATAACTCTTTAAGGGAATATTGTATTTAGACCCATTTTACTGATGAGAAGTTGAAGCATAATGAGTCTAATTAATTTGACCTGGGTCACACAGATAACTGGTTTGGGCTCATAAATATGATACTATATTTTTTCTTTTTACAAAGCTCACTATTATTAGCTAGCATTTATTGAGAGGTTATTGAGTCTAATTCTCCTAAAAGGTAGCTACTACTATTATCTCCATTTGTCAACTAGGAAAACTAAGGCACAGAAGTTAAACAACTTACCAAGGTTATAGACCTAATAAGAGATAATAGTTGGATTTAGACTCAGAAAGTCTGGTCTTAGAGCTCATGTTGTTAAACAGCTATACTATGTGTTGGCCTCTCATTTGTTTTCTAAAGTGTTTGATTATATTTGCTTTGTTTATCCTTTCCTCCACACGACAAAACAGTGATTAGAATAGCTTATATGATCCTTTCCCTTCTAACTCAAGTCTTGCCCCAGTCTTTAAATGAAAAAAGTGTTTGTAAATGCATTGCCCCAGCTCTTCATACCTTTCCCAAAGAAGGGAGCAATTCTTTCCTTTACCTTGGTAATCATAACCTTTTGTTCCTGTCTGCACCAGCATTTCACCTCTAGGATTAGGGAATTGAGTTTGTGTTCTGTACAATTAGGATGGCAAGATGGCCTTATACCTGAGCTGGTTGTGAAAAATATCTCACCTAAATATTTTCAAATTCTGATGCAAGATGTACTGTTTTCTTTTTGTACAGAAATAAACCCTAAACTACCACCATCACCACCACAACAAAATATTGGAGTGGGAGCTTCTAAATCTGTTTTAATAGAATTAAGAGTCCTGAATATTATTAAGTCATAGTTCTCAGAGTAAATGAGTATATTTTATAATTTGTATTATTTTAAATACCTGAATGATACATAGTAATTTTAGAAAACACAGATAAATAGCAAGAAGAATGTAAAAAGTGATTCATGATCTCACAATCTAGAGATAAATACTGTTTACATTTTGATGTAACATTTCTTGGAATATTATATTTATATATATATGAATTTATTTTGACGGAAGTTTAAAATATATACTTATGTTTAAAAAAATATACAAGTTATTCATGCTCATTGGAGAATAAAAATAAATAATGCAGTTAAAAGGAATCAAAATGGAAATTAACACAGAGCTAGCCAGTGTTAATGTTTTGGTGATTATCTTTCCAGATTATTTTTTAATGCATATGCATGTGCATATATACACCTGAGCACATTTTACAAAAGTGGCATCATGTTGTATATGTTGTTTGTGGCCTGATTTGTGAATACGCAATATTCCCCTATTTGGAGGTATTACCTTAATTTCTTTTAAAAAACTTTTTTACAAAAATTGAAGTATAGTTGATTAGAATATTGTGTTATTTTCAGGTGAACAGCGAAGTGATTAAGATATATATATGCATGTGTGTGTATATATTTTCAGATATTGAATATAGTTCCCTGCACTATATAGTAAATCCTTGTTACTTATATCTTTTATGTATAGTAATTTGTATCTGTTAATCCTGTATTCCTGATTTATCCCCCCACCCCATTTCCCTTTGGTAACCATGAGTTTGTTTTCTATATCTGTGAGTCTGTTTCTGTTTTCTATATAAATTCATTTCTTTATTTTTTAGATTTCACATATAACTGATATCATATAATATTTGCCTTTCTCTGTCTGACTTATTTCACTTAGTATAATATTTCCTAGGTCCATCCATGTTGCTGCAAATGGCATTATTTCATTCTTTTTTATGGCTGACTAACACACCACATCTTCTTAAGCCAGTCATCTGTTGATGGGCACTCAGGTTGTTTCCATGTCTTGGCTATTGTAAATAGTGCTGCTATGAACGTTGGGGTGCATGTATCTTTTTGAATTAAGATTTTTTGTCTTCTCTGGATATATGTCCAGGAGTAGGATTGCTGGATGATATGGTAGCTCTATTTTTAATTTATTAAGGAACCTCCATACTGTTCTCCATAGTGGCTGCACCAATTTACGTTTCCACCAACATTGTAGGAGGGTCCCCTTTCTCCACACCCTCTCCAGCATTTATTATTTGTAGACTTTTTGATGATGACCATTCTGAGTGGTGTGAGGTGATACCCCATTGTAGTTTGTTTTTTTAAAAAAAACCTAATTAGTTTTTTAAAAATATTTATTTATTTATTTGGTTGTGCTGGGCCTTAGTTGTGGCAGGCAGGCTCCTTAGTTGTGGCTTGCTGGCTCCTTAGTTGCAGCTCACTGGCTCCTTAGTTGTGGCATGAATGTGGGATCTGGTTCCCTGACCAGGGATCAAACCCGTGCCCCCTGCATTGGGAGCACAGAGTCTTAACCACTGCGCCACCAGGGAAATCCCCCCATTGTAATTTTGATTTGCATTTCTCTAATAATCAGTGATGTTGAGCATCTTTTCATGTGCCTGTTAGCCATCTGTATGTCTTCTTTGTTCCAAAGTCTATTGAGGTCTTCTGTCCATTTTTTTGATTGGGTTGTTTGCTTTTTCAGTATTGAGTTGTGTGAGCTGTTTTTATATTTTGAATATTAATCCCTTGTTGGTCACATCATTTGCAAATATTTTCTTCTGTTCCTTAGGTTGTCTTTTTGTTTTGTTGATGGTTTCCTTTGCTGTGCAAAAGCTTTTAATTTTGATCAGGTCCCATTTGTTTATTTCTGCTCTTATTTCTTTTGCCTTTGGAGGCTGATCTAAGAAAATATTGGTGTGATTCATGTCAGAGAATGTTTTGCCTATATTCTCTTCTAGGAGTTTTATTGTATCATGTCTTATATTTAGGTCTTTAAACCATTTTGAGTTTTTGTATGTGGTGTGAGGGAGTGTTCTAATTTCATTGATTTTAGATATAGCTGTCCAACTTTCCCAACACCACTTGCTGAAGAGACTGTCTTCTCTCCATTGTATATTCTTGCCTCCTTTGTCATAGGTGAATTGACCATACGTGCGTGGGTTTATTTCTGGGTTCTCTATTCTGTTCCATTGATCTATATGTCTGTTTTTGTGCCAATACCACACACACTTGATTGCTGTAGCTTTGTAGTATAGTCTGAAGTGTGGAAGGGTTATCCCTCCAGCTTTGTTCTTTTTCCTCAGGATTGCTTTGGCAATTCTGTGTCTCTTGTGGTTCCATGTAAATTTTAGGATTATTTGTTCTAGTTCCGTGAAAAATGTCATGGGTGTTTTGATAGGGATTGCATTAAACCTGTAAATTGCTTTGGGTAGTATGGCCATTTTGACAATATTAATTCTTCCAATCTAAGATCATGGGTTATCTTTCTTTCTTTGAATCATCTTCAGTTTCCTTTATCAGTGTGTTATAGTTTTCAGCATATAGGTCTTTTACCTCATTAGTTAAATTTATTCCTAGATACTGGCCTGTAATTTTCATTTTGTGTAGTGTTTTTGTCTTGGTTTTGGTATCAGGGTAATACTCCAGAGTACTCCTGCCTAGGGCCAGTCCACAAGAGACTCAGCACCCAGCTGCTGTGTGTTTCTTTGGGCCTCCTGGTGTGTGCACTGACAAAGTCTGCATCCAGACCCACCCCTGCTGTGCACATGTTGACAATGGGCTCAGTGGCTGGACCCACCCCCACTGTGTGCCTGTTCACAGTGGGCTCTGTGGCTGGACCAGCCCCCTCATATCTGCACACTGACAGTGGGCTCCATGGTTTGGCCCGGACCATACCCTGGGCCCTCCAGGCTGTCTCCACACAACTAGCTTGAGTCCTCTCCCATGGCCTGTCTGCCTGACAGGCTTAGCTACTGCATGTGTTTGTGCCCCCACCCCTTTCCCACTTTGGATTGGAAAGTGCCGTGAGGTGGCAGCTGCCAGTGCTGGTCTCTCTCCACCCTGATTATTAGCAAGCCAGCATGGGTGTACTCCTCACAAGTTGACCCTAGGCTTCTCCAGACTTTCTGTCTGTCCCAGTGGATTTCCCAGCAGGCAAGGGGCCCCCAGAGTGAAGGTCTGCCTGTATGGACCTTGTCTCCTTTACAGATCCCTCCCAGGGGCTCTGCTTCTGCCCTAATGCCTTTTTTTCCCCCATCCTACCTGGTGGAGATCTTTCTTGCAGCTTTGAATGTATAGGAGATCTTCTGCCAGTTTTCAGTTGGTTTTCTTTGAGAATTGTTCCACAAGTAGATGTATTTTTGATATGTTTGTGGGGGGAAGTGAGCTCCACATTCCCCTGTTCTGCCATCTTGATCCCTCTCCTTAATTTCTTATTTTTGATATTTAGATTTAAAAATTTTTTTCATATTATATATATGTAGTTCTGATAAACACTTATAGTTAAATATTAGTGATTTTTCCATGGTGATTTCTTAGTGCTAAATCTCACAATTAAAATTTATGGGTCAAAGAGAATGGGCATTATTAAGCTTTTCATTCATTTTTTCAAATTATTTCTTAGGAAGAGTTACTAATTTACATTCTTACTGATAGTGTATGAAAGTACCCATTTTTCTACACACTTATCTACACTGGATATTACTGTTTAAAAAAAGGGGATATGAATTTAAGATAATAAAATAGTATTTTTAAAATTCATATTTCTTTTATTACCAATATGTTGGTGTGTGTATTTGTGTGTGTGTGAATTGCCTATTTATACAAGTGAGGAAGGCTATCTTGTGTAAGGAGCCTGATTTCATGGAATGAATCTCTACATAGGGCCTGTTTATAGAAGAGGGTGGAAAAGATTAGTGGATGGATCTATGTGGGCAAAGGGAAGATACCTAGTATGATATTAAAAAGTGTTCATCAGAAGTTTAAATAGTTGCACAGGATGTGATTTCTTATAGTGTAGATATTGATAATTTAAAAAAATTGTTGTATTCCTCTTGTAAATGTTTTCAATAAATCTAAATACCATAGTGATTTGATTACTACTGTCACTATTATTTCATTTTTAAAATTAGTTTTTAAATTAATTTTTATTAGAATATAGTTGATTTACAATGTTGTGTTAGTTTCTGCTGTACAGCAAAGTGCATCAGTTATACATACACATATATCCACTCTTTTTATTTTATTATTATTATTATTACTATTTCTGGCTCTGCTGCATGTGGGATCCTAGTTCCCCAACCAGCGATCGAACCTGTGCCCCCTGCAGTGGAAGCACGGAGTCTTAACCACTGGACCACCAGGGAAGCCCCTATCCACTCTTTTTTAGATTCTATTCCCATATAGTTTATTACAGAGTATTGAGTAGAGTTCCCTGTGCTATGCAGCAGGTTCTTATTAGTTATCTATTTTTTTAATTAATTAAATTTTGGCCGCATTGGGTCTTCATTACTACATGCGGGCTTCCTCTAGTTGCAGTGAGTGGGGCTACTCTTTGTTGTGGTCTGCGGGCTTCTCATTGCGGTAGCTTCTCTTGTCGCGGAGCATGGGTTCTAGGTGTGCGGGCTTCAGTAGTTGTGGCACATGGGCTCAGTGGTTGTGGCTCACGGGCTCTAGAGCTTAGGCTTAGTAGTTGTGGTGCATGGGCTTAGTTGCTCCACAGCTTGTGGGATCTTCCTGGACCAGGGATCAACCCCATGTCCCCTGCATTGGGGACAGTGGATTCTTAACCACTGCACCACCAGGGAAGTCCCTAGTTATCTATTTTATATATAGTAGTGTGTATAGTATATGTCAATCCCAATCTCCCAATTTATACCCCTTCCCCCCTTGGTAACCATAAGCTTCTTTTCTACATGTGTGACTCTATTTCTGTTTTATAAATAGGTTCATTTGTACCATTTTTTTAGATTCCACATATAAGTGATGTCATATAATATTTGTCTTTGTCTGACTTACTTCACTCAGTATGACAATCTCTTGGTCCATCCATGTTGCTGCAAATGGCATCATTTCATTCTTTTTTATGGCTGAGTAATATTCCATTGTATACATGTACCACATCTTCTTTATCCATTCCTCTGTCGATGGATGTCTAGGTTGCTTCCATGTCCTGGCTATTGTAAATAGAGCTGCAGTGAACATTGGGGTACATGTATCTTTTTCAATTATGGTGTCCTCGGGATATATGCCCAGGAGTGGGATTGCTGGATCATATGGTAGCTCTATTTTTAGTTTTTGTAAGGAGCCTCCACACTGTTCTTCATAGTGGCTGTACCAATTTACATTCCCACCAACAGTGTAGGAGGGTTCCCTTTTCTCCACACCCTCTTCAGCATTTATTATTTGTAGATTTTTTGATGATGGCCATTCTGACTGGTGTAAGGTGATACATCACCGTAGTTTTGATTTGCATTTCTCTAGTAATTAGTGATGTTGAGCAGCTTTTCATGTGCCTCTTGGCCATCTGTATGTCTTCTTTGGTGAAATGTCTATTTAACCATTGTAAAACAATTATACTCCAATAAAGATGTAAAAAACAAACAAAACAAAACAAAACAAAAAGTCTATTTAGATCTTCCACCCATTTTTTGATTGGGTTGCCCATCATCTATTATAATTCTGTGATAAAATATATGAATTTAATTTTTTCTCTATAAAGTTCTTTTGAAGTTTTTCTACTGGAATGAGCTATCATTACAAATTTTTAGAGCACAGCTGATCAAAACAACTTAAGTATATCAATGTTTTGACAGATAATTAAAAAATAAAATGCTATTCGAAATGCATCTCTTAATGAAATGATAGCGGACTGTTTTTCAATTAGTTTTTTTCAATTTGTAGATGAATTTTATTTCTCACAAGAATAAGACAGGTTTTAACTTTTTTTTCTAATTTAAAACGTTTTTGGAGTATGTAAGCATAGAGGAATTCATTCTCATATACAATTATATGTGAATGGGAAGAATTTTGTTATAGAAGTGTTTCTTAATCCTTTGAACTTCTTTTGAGTTATATGCCATAAATCAGATAATTTATCATCAAAAATCATTTTTAATGATGTCAGCTGACAGTTCAATTAGAATCTCCTTCAATTTTGTTAAAAACAAAGTATTAGAAAATACCTAACTTGCAGTAGGATAATACTCAGCCATTAGTCATTCATTTGGTCAACTGAATTCATTAACATAATATCATATTGTCTTTTTGTTTGGCACACCACAGGCTTTTCCATCCTGTGGCAATGTGCTATAGTAAAATCAGTGATGGCTGAGAGGTATGCTTTTTTTTTTTCCTGAAGTGGGAGAAGGGAGTTGTGAGTGAGGAGCTAGAGAAAGAGAATCTGCAGATTGCATGTGTGGTCTCAGGTAGATAAGTATTAGCAGATAATTTGTATGGAAGTTGAAAGTCTGAAATTGATTATCTTAAAAATCTCCATTTTCCCACAAACCCATTGGAAAGTTTTTCATGTACCTCTAGAGGTATATGTACCATGTTTTATGATCTTTGATTTCAAACATGATATATCATTGCTTCATCTCCATTAGTCTTCTTTCCGTGAATAAAACTATAAAGTCCTTAATGGCATAGATTGTATGTTTATATCTTCTTTCCACCTGGTGTGATTCTGGGCATGCAGTAGGAGCTCAGTAAGTGTTGCATTAATCTGAATAGGTGCTTGAGGCTATTCTTTCTATAAAATGGAACTGAGCTAAAATATAAGCATAGTGGAAGAGAAAGTGGAGGCAGTTCCAGGAGACAGCAGGTTTGCAGAAATAGGAGGACAACAAAAGCAGCCAATGAACAATAGAATACAATCAACCAGAGGCATTTTCTGGATCAGAATCATGGTTAAACATCTCCTATTTTCACAGGAAAATCAATAGTAATTTTAGATTCCTGCTGTTTTTTTTCAGTGGTCTTGGCGATTTTTTTTGTTTGTTTGTTTTTTTGGGTTTTTTTTTTTTTTTTTGGGTCTTTGGGCTCTTCCTGTTTTGGCCTCTCCCATTGCGGAGCACAGGCTCTGGATGCGCAGGCTCAGCGGCCATGGCTCATGGGCCTAGACGCTTCACGGCATGTGGGATCTTCCCGGACCGGGGCACGAACCCATGTCCCCTGCGTCGGCAGGCGGACTCTCAACCACTGCGCCACCAGGGAAGCCCGGTCTTGGTGATTTTTGAGCCAACTTCTGCCCATCTGAATGCCATTCATGCTTCAGGACCCAATGCCCATGTTTCACTTTTTCCTTAAATCATTCCTGACTTCTTTGCTTTCTTCGATTTCTCTGAACAACTATTTATAACCTATATCATATAATTTAGAACTTAATTATATATTATACTGTATAGTTTGAAGTTGGATCCTAAATTTGCCTAGTTTCCTCAATTAGTTTTAAGTCAGGGATTAAATTTTATATTGTACTGTAAATACTTTGTAAATATTTGAAGTTTGAAAGTCCTCCTAAAGTGTAGTGTAGCAATGACTTTGAATGTCAGAATTTGAGGTGCTTAGAAATGCTGGTCCTAAAGTATAAGTAACTTGGTTGAGAATCAGATAAACACCTCCCCCCCACTTTTGTATTATATGTGAGGTTCTTCAGAAATTATTCATTTAATTACAAATTAAATAGAGAATATTTTATTATTTTTAATAAGAGGCATCAACAGTACCCTTGGTTACACAGTCATTTAGCAACTGTGCAATTACCAAACACAGACCTAAGTCTGCTGCAGATTTTGGTCATTGTAGCTGAAGATCCATGAGGGTGTGTGTACTATTAAACTTCCAGTGTTATAAAGACTTCTATCTTAATGTAAAAACTAATAACCTTGAAATCATTTCCTGCCATTGTTTCCCCTAATATAATCATTTCTATTTATTAGCAAGGAAATTTTCTCACATTGTGTCTTCTTCCTTGTAACTGAGACATCCCATGGAGTTACAGCCAGGCAGGGAAATGAGCAAACTTTGAAGTAATTAAGAGTATCCTGAAGTGTAAGTTTCTGCATAAGCATTTTGTGATAACCATTTTCTCTCTTCTATTAGATCAGTGTTTCTCAATATATTAGGTTTGAATTTTTAAAGTTAGTGTATTTTCTTTAACTTTTATTTTATGGTAATATTTTATGTCAACATTGAGGTTAATCAAAGATAAAACAAACATAAAATAAGGACAGTGGCTCTGAAAGGAATGACAGTAAGAATTGATTTACTTATGAGCCTACCATTGAAAATTATTGCTGTGGTTTGTAAACTTCGTGAGATAATCTGTCTCCCAAAGATCTAGCATTGTCTGGCACAAAAGAGACATTGGACAAATGTTTTAGAATGGTTGAATTAGAAATACGATGACTGTGCATTACTGCAGTTCATTCTATAACTTGATAGTAGAATATATGAAGCTATTAATGATATTTTAGAACTATGTTTGAAATGATATAATGCTTCTGACATACTATTGAGTGAACAAAGAAAATTAAAAAACATCAGTGAAATTTCGTGTACGTATATCTGTATACATATATGTATTTCTGGGTTTATATGGTTCAAATTATCAGGCCACAGCTTTAGATGTGTTAAACTAGTTGTATTCTCCTGTGACTAAATCCAAGTCACATACCAAAATTGAAAGTGGGTGTCCCCTGGATCTTCTTAGCTACCACTGTCTTTTTATTACTTGAAGAAACCTTGCTCTTTGATAGATTAATAAACTTTCATATCCTGAGAAGAAATGTATCCTTTGCAAAATTCCTAAGAATTCCTCAGTCATACGTTCTCATGGTCACTCCTGTACGAATTTTCTGCTTTCACTGAACTTTGTCTTTCTCATATCTCACCTACAATTGATGTCCTGTGTTCTCAGTGCTGGGCTCACCTAAATGTCAAACTTAAGTTTGTAAATTTTATTTTCCCGGGATGTGTGCATAGAAACACACACACACACACACACACATACACACACGTTATTTGTATGAGTTGTGGACTTTTAAAAAGGTTTCACTTAATGAGCAGGAAGTTTTCTTTGCAACAGTGCTAATAACTTAGATTTGAATATGATGGATCATGCTTCCTAAAAGTCCATGCCACTCCACCAATTATATATCTCACCTTGTACATTTTTCCTCAGACACAATCCTTCTGTCTTCTTGACTACTCCCTCACTCTCTTCACATCCCCATGGTCCTCCATCTAAGAAAAACAAAAGTAACCCAGTTCCCTTTACCTGATTATGCAGAACAGTATATAGTTCTGTTTACTGGCTAGTGGATATCTTTTTGTATTCAAAGACTCATTAATGTGCTGTGATAAAAGAGACATTCACTAGGGGTCTTACCTGCCTCAGAACTGGTGAGGCTTTGAAATTATCTTCCCTTACTCTTTTCCTTATCAATCTCCAAAAGTGGGGGAGTGTCACAGAACCTCAAAGATGGGAATTAGGCAGAAGTGGCTATATTAAGTTTCAGTTTAAAACACGGTTTTAAAACAGTAAATACAGATGGCTAATTTTTTTCATTTCTTGTCGGTGTTTCTGACTTTCCTTCCCAGAAAGGAGCTTTAATTTTGTTTTCATGATACCTTGCTCTCACTCCCATGTTTCACTCACAATTACTGTTGTTTTTATTATTAATGCAAGGCAGCAAGTAAAAGGGTAAATGGGTGACGATATGTACTTATCTGTTGAACCTTTCTCAGAAACATATGGCTTGAGTGTACTTTCTCTGTTTTATGAATACAGATACATTAAAAAAAGCTTGAATTATGATATAGGATGATGATATTGGTATGGTATGATTGGATGCCGTTTTCAAATCCATTACCCATCAAAGTTCTCATTTGTTTAAATCATGACATAGTATAAGAGCAGACATAGTTGCTTGCATACTTTCTCTCTTCAATATTAAGAAGTTAATTCAAGCTCCAGGTAATTCCCCCAGGGTGACTTTTAGTTGTTAGCAGTAGGAATCCTACACACTTAAAGGCTTTCTCTTTAGCTACTGAAGACTTGAGAATTATGTTTACCCTGCTCACAGCTCTGACTTCCTCTAACCAAGCTTTAGAGTCTGTTCTTTTTTTTTTTTTTAACATCTTTATTGGAGTATAATTGCTTTACAATGGTATGTTAGTTTCAGCTTCACAACAAAATGAATCAGTTATATATATACATATATGCCCATATCTTTTCCCGCTTGCGTCTCCCTCCCTCCCACCCTCCCTATCCCACCCCTCCAGGCGGTCACAAAGCACCAAACTGATCTCCCTGTGCTATGCGGCTGCTTCCCACTAGCTATCTACCTTACGTTTGGTAGTGTATATATGTCCATGCCTCTTTATCGCTTTGTCACCGTTTACCCTTCCCCCTCCCCATAGCCTCAAGTCCATTCTCTAGTAAGTCTGTGTCTTTATTCCTGTTTCACCCCTAGGTTTTTCATGACATTGTTTTTTCTTAAATTCCATATATATGTGTTAGCATACGGTATTTGTCTCTCTCTTTCTGACTTACTTCAGTCTGTATGACAGACTCTAGGTCTATCCACCTCATTACAAATAGCTCAATTTCGTCTCTTTTTATGGCTGAGTAATATTCCATTGTATATATGTGCCACATCTTCTTTATCCATTCATCCGATGCTGGACACTTAGGTTGTTTCCATCTCTGGGCTATTGTAAATAGAGCTGCAATGAACATTTTGGTACATGACTCTTTTTGAATTATGGTTTTCTCAGGGTATATGCCCAGTAGTGGGATTGCTGGGTCATATGGTAGTTCTATTTGTAGCTTTTTAAGGAACCTCCGTACTGTTCTTCACAGTGGCTGTATCAATTTACATTCCCACCAACAGTGTAAGAGGGTTCCCTTTTCTCCACACCCTCTCCAGCATTTACTGTTTCTAGATTTTTTGATGATGGCCATTCTGACTGGTGTGAGATGATATCTCATTGTAGTTTTGATTTGCATTTCTCTAATAATTAGTGATGTTGAGCATCAAACTCTTAGAGGAAAACATAGGCAGAACACTCTATGACATAAATCACAGCAAGGTCCTTTTTGACCCACCTCCTAGAGAAATGGAAATAAAAACAAAAGTAAACAAATGGGACCTAATGAAACTTAAAAGCTTTTGCACAGCAAAGGAAACCATAAAGAAGACCAAACGACAACCCTCAGAATGGGAGAAAATATTTGCAAATGAAGCAACTGACAAAGGATTAATCTACAAAATTTATAAGCAGCTCATGCAGCTTAATAACAAAAAAACAAACAACCCAATCCAAAAATGGGCAGAAGACCTAAATAGACATTTCTCCAAAGAAGATATACAGAGTGCCAACAAACACATGATAGAGTCTGTTCTTGATAGGACTGGTGTTGGCTCTCTCTCTCACTGTTGTTAGAACCACTATCACAATATAATCTGCTATTCTCTATATTAGTGGTAAAATGTGTCCAGAAGAAAAGCGATAGAATAAGGTATATGGATTTATTTGCTGCTAGCTATTTCTTAAAAGAGTTAAGCAACCTCTAACTGTCGACTTCCTAAAATGTCTCCCTTTGCTTCCTTGAGACTTTATGTTCTTGATTCATCTTCTTTTTCTCCTATTCCTCTGTTTTATATTCCTTACTGACATTTTACTTTCCAGTTTCTCATGGGTAACTGTATGTTCAGCCCTTTGTTTAGATTTTCTCAAAAAGCTCACCCTCTTGTAACTTCAAATATCATTTCTATGTAAATGGTTTCTAAATTCATTATCTTGGCCCCTACCAGTATGTCTTCCCTTTCTTATTTCCAAGTTCTGTTTTTCTATTTATCATTCTTCCAATCTCCATCTGAAACTATTGAAGATAATGCAGATTTTGAAATGATACTTATAGTGAGTGATTCTGCCTACTCCTTATTGTCTATTATGCTGCTACCTTTCTAATTGAGGACCAATCTTGATTGTTATAAAAACCTTCTAATTGGTTTTTCAGTGTCCTGTCTCTCCAGTAATCTAGCAAACCCCTAATTCTCTTAAGACACAACTCTACTTATACATCTAGGCTTTTTCTTCCTTGGGAATCCTACCTGTAAAATGGATAGGAGCCACAAGGTGAATTGGGATGCTTGGCTATGGCTCTCTCTATACCAGTTTGCTAGGTCTTCTCTTTATGTGAGTAATTGAGGATAAACACTGGTGTATTTTTCTACTTGACCTTAATTTTTTCATAAAATGGACTCTTAAGATAATAAACATGAATATTAAAAGTTTTAAAGAAACACATATTTTGACACAAATTTAAGTATCTTACTCTATAAGTTTCAACTATTTTTCTCTGTAATTACTGCTCAATCCAAAATTGGCTTATCTCTCTAGTCTAAGTAGAAAAAAGAGCCATTAATAATTTTGGACATTTTGACAGGGTCAAAAATGTTTCACAGTTGTAAATTTATACTTATTATTCTCATACTACTAAGCTTTATGCACATTGATGGGGTGACTTTTGAGAAGCCCCTAACTTCCTCATATAATTTTTCTGAGAGATGATGTATTTAATCAAGATAATTTACACTAATGGCTATAGTAACCAAACTTCAGTGGTTTAACACAATAAAGGTTTATTTCTCATTCATAAAGAGTCCAATGTGGAAATTCTGTTGTGGGTGGCTCTTTGGTGGCTCTCCATCAATGATGACTCAGTGTCTTAGTTTGGGCTGCTATAACAGATTAACATAGACTGGGTGACTTATAAACAACAGAAATTTATTTCTCACACTTCTGGAAACTGGAAATCTGTGATAAAGTGCCCGCATGGCTGGGTTCTGTTGGGGACCCTCTTTCAGATTGCAGATGACTTCTTTCCTTATACCCTCACATGGTAGAGAGAGCAAGAGACCTTCTTGAGGTCTCTTTTATAAGGGTACTAATTACATTTGTAAGGGCTCCATCCTCATGACCTAATCACCTCCCAAGACCCCACCTCCAAATACTAACACCTTGGAGTTTAGGATTTCAGCCTATGAATTTGGTTGGGTTGTGGGTGCACAAACATTCAGTCCATAACACTGAAGCATTGTGATTCTTTCAATCTAGTGGCTCAGCATTCATTAGGGCTTTGGTGTGAGTCTGGATTCTCTACGTCTGTTCATCAATGAGCAGAATGAAAGAACATGAAGGATCACGTAGGACATTTCAACAAACACGTTTTGGGAGTGTCATATATTATTTTTGCCTACCATTTATTGGCTAGAACTAGTTAACTGGCTCCACTTAAATGTAAACAGATGGGAAAATATAGTTCATGTGCCCAGGAAGAAGAAATGGGTTTGGTTGAATATTTAGCCATGCTCTGCCACAGATGATGTTAATTTATCTTTGGAACAGTAACAGATTTAACACTTTGATTTCTGACTCATTTGTTCAATTGCTTACTCTTTATAGCAAGGAAAGTTGTTTTTTTGTTTGCTTCCATCTGTATACACAGACCCCATCTGGTAGTGGTGTTGGTGGTAAGAGTAGAAAAGATTGGGGAGGTAATGCTAAGTGTTGAGTAAGTTAATCACAAAGTAAATATGAGCTATTGATAAAATATGGCTGTTGTAAAACATTTTTTTGATGTTAGTAAGAATAGTTTGAGCACACATTCACTGTGTGTATGTGTGTCAATTATTAAAGTTTATATTTTCTTAAGATATAATACACGTAGCATACAATTCACCCTTTTAGAGTCTATAATTCAATGTTTTTTCTTAACATAATCACAAAGGTATGTCACCATTTTTATTCCCTAATGCCAGAACATTTTCATCATCCCCAAAATGAAACATTGAACCATATAGCAGTCTCCCCTATTGTACTATCCCCCAGCTCCTGGCAAGATTTAGTTGAATCTGTAGATTAGTTTGGGAGTATTGCTGTCTTATCATTGTTAATCTTCCAATCTATTAATACTGGATGTCTTCCCACTTGTTTTACTTTAATTTCTTTCAATCATGTTTTATAGTTTTCAGTATACAAGTCTTACACTTCTTTTGTTAATTTTTCCTAAGGATTTTATTCTTTTTGATGCTATTGTAAATGGAATTTTTTCCTTAATTTTCTTTTCAGATTTATTACTAGTATATAAAAATGGAGTTGTATATTGCTCTTATGTCCTGAAACTTTGCTGAAAATCATTTAATATTAGTTCTAATTGTTTTATTTTGGATCCCCTAGAGTTTTTACTTTATAGGATCATATCATTTGAAATACAGTTTTATTTCTTCCTATCTAATTTGGATGCCTATTATTTCTTCTTATTTCTTTCCTTATATTTCTTGCCTAATTTCCCTGGCAATTAGGACCCCCAGGAAAATGTTGAATAGAATCAGCAAGAACAGGCATCTTTGTCTTGTTCCGGGTACTGGGGGTGGGGGGTGAGGAGCTTTCAATCTTATTACCATTAAGTATGATAATAGCTGTGTCTTCTTCGTAGATGCCGCTTATCAGGTTGAGAAAAGTTTGTTGAGTGAGTTTATCTTTTTTTTAACATATTTATTGGAGTATAATTGCTTTACAATTGTGTGTTAGTTTCTGTTTTATAACAAAGTGAATCAGCTGTACATATACATATATCCCCATATTTCCTCCCTCTTGAATCTCCCTCCCACCCTCCCTATACCACCTCTCTAGGTGGTCAAAAAGCACCGAGCTGACTCTCTGTGCTATGTGGCTGCTTCTCACTAGCTATCTATTTTACATTTGGTAGTGTATATATGTCCATGCCACTCTCTCACTTCGTCCCAGCTTACCCTTCCCCCTCCCCATATCCTCAAGTCCATTCTCTAGTAGGTCTGCATCTATATTCCCGTCTTGCCCCTAGGTTCTTCATGACCTTTTTTTTTTTTTTGATTCCATATATATGTGTTAGCATACAGTGTTTGTTTTATCTTTCTGACTTACTTCACTCTGTATGATAGACTCTAGGTCTGTCCACCTCACTACAAATAACTCAATTTTGTTTCCTTTTATGGCTGAGTAATATTCCATTGTATATATGTGCCACATCTTCGTTATGCATTCATCTGTCAATGGACACTTAGGTTGCTTCCATGTCCTGGCTATTGTAAATAGAGCTTCAATGAACATTGTGGTACATGACTCTTTTTGAATTATGGTTTTCTCAGGGTATATGCCCAGTAGTGGGATTGCTGGGTCATATGGTAGTTCTATTTTTAGTTTTTTAAGGAAGCTCCATACTGTTCCCCATAGTGGCTGTATCAATTTACATTCCCACCAACAGTGCAAGAGGATTCCCTTTTCTCCGCACTCTCTCCAGCATTTATTGTTTGTATATTTTTTGATGATGGCCATTCTGACCAGTGCGAGATGATATCTCATTGTAGTTTTGATTTGCATTTCTCTAGTGATTAATGATGTTGAGCATTCGTTCATGTGTTTGTTTGCAATCTGTATATATTGTTCGGAGAAATGTCTATTTAGGTCTTCTGCCCATTTTTGGATTGGGTTGTTTGTTTTTTTGATATTGAGATGCATGAGTTGCTTGTATGTTTTGGAGATTAATCCTTTGTCTGTTGCTTCATTTCCAAATATTTTCTCCCACTCTGAAGGTTGTCTTTCCGTCTTGGTTATGGTTTCCTTTGCTGTGCAAAAGCTTTTAAGTTTCATTAGGTCCCATTTGTTTATTTCTGTTTTTATTTCCATTTCTCTAGGAGGTGGGTCAAAAAGGGTCTTGCTGTGATTTATGTCATAGAGTGTTCTGTCTATGTTTTCCTGTAAGAGTTTGATAGTGCCTGGCCTTACATTTAGGTCTATAATCCATTTTGAGTTTATTTTTGTGTATGGTGTTAGGGAGTGTTCTAATTTCATTGTTTTACATGTAGCTGTCCAGTTTTCCCAGCACCACTTATTGAAGAGGCTGTCTTTTCTCCATTGTATATTTTTGCCTCCTTTATCAAAGATAAGGTGACCGTATGTGTGTGGGTTTATCTCTGGGCTTTCTAGCCTCTTCCATTGATCTATATTTCTGTTTTTGTGCCAGTACCATACTCTCTTGATTACTGTAGCTTTGTAGTATAGTCTGAAGTCAGGGAGCCTGATTCCTCCAGCTCCGTTTTTCTTTCTCAAGATTGCTTTGGCTAACGGGTCTTTTGTGTTTCCATACAAATGGTGAAATTTTTTGTTCTATTTCTGTGAAAAATGCCATTGGTAGTTTGATAGGGATTGCATTGAATCTGTAGATTGCTTTGGGTAGTAGAGTCATTTTCACAATGTTGATTCTTCAAGTACAAGAACATGGTATATCTCTCCATGTGTTTTTATCATCTTTAATTTCTTTCATCAGTGTCTTATAATTTTCTGAATACAGGTCTTTTTTCTCCTTGGGTAGGTTTATTCCTAGGTATTTTATTCTTTTTGTTGCAGTGGTAAATGGGAGTGTTTTCTTAATTTCACTTTCAGATTTTTCATCATTAGTGTATAGGAATGCCAGAGATTTCTGTGCATTAATTTTGTGTCTTGCTACTTTACCAAATTCATTGATTAGCTCTAGTAGTTTTCTGGTAGTATCTTTAGGATTTTCTATGTATAGTATCATGTCATCTGCAAACAGTGACAGCTTTACTTCTTCTTTTCCGATTTGGATTCCTTTTATTTCCCCTTCTTCTCTGATTGCTGTGCCTAAAACTTCCAAAACTATGTTGAATAAGAGTGGTGAGAGTGGGCAACCTTGTCTTGTTCCTGATCGTAGTGGAAATGGTTTCAGTTTTTCACCATTGAGGACAATGTTGGCTGTGGGTTTGTCATATATGGCCTTTATTATGTTGAAGAAAGTTCCCTCTATGCCTACTTTCTGCAGGGTTTTTATCATAAATGGGTGTTGAATTTTGTCAAAAGATTTCTGTGTATCTATTGAGATGATCATATGGTTTTTCTCCTTCAATTTGTTAATATGGTGTATCACATTGATTGATTTGCATATATTGAAGAATCCTTGCATTCCTGGGATAAACCCCATTTGATCATGGTGTATGATGCTTTTAATGTGCTGTTGGATTCTGTTTGCTAGTATTTTGTTGAAGATTTTTGCATTTATGTTCATCAGTGATATTGGCCTATTGTTTTCTTTCTTTGTGACAGCTTTGTAGGGTTTTCATATCGGGGTGATGGTGGCCTTGTAGAATGAGTTTGGGAGTGTCCCTCCCTCTGCTATATTTTGGAAGAGTTTGAGAAAGATAGCTGTTAGCTCTTCTCTAAATGTTTGACACAATTCGCCTGTGAAGCCATCTGGTCCTGGGGTTCTGTTTATTGGAAGAATTTTAATCATAGTTTCAATTTCATTACTTATGATTTGTCTGTTCATATTTTCTATTTCTTCCTGGTTCAGTCTTGGCAGGTTATACCTTTCCAAGAATTTGTCCATTTCTTCCAGGTTGTCCATTTTAGTGGCATATAGTTACTTGTAGTAATCTCTCATGATCCTGTGTATTTCTGCAGTGTCAATTGTTATTTCTCCTTTTTTATTTCTAATTCTGTTGATTTGAGTCTTCTCCCTTTTTTTCTTCATCTGTCTGGCTAATGGTTTATCAATTTTATTTATCTTCTCAAAGAACCAGCTTTTAGTTTTATTGATCTTTGCTCTCATTTCCTTCATTTTTTTCGCATTTATTTCTGATCTGATCTTTATGATTTCTTTCTTCCTTGTAACTTTGGGGTTCTTTTGTTCTTCTTTCTCTAATTGTTCTAGGTGTAAGTTAGGTTGTTTATTTGAGATGTTTCTTGTTTCTTAAGGTAGGATTGTATTGCTATAAACTTCCCTCTTAGAACTGCTTTTGCTGCCTCCCATAGGTTTTGGGTTGTCGTGTTTTCATTGTCGTTTGTTTGTAGGTATTTTTTGATTTCCTCTTTGATTTCTTCAGTGATCTCTTGGTTATTAAGTAGTGTATTGTTTATCCTCCATGTGTGAGTGTTTTTATCTTGAAATGATATTCAATTTTCTCCATTGCTTTTTATGCATCTCTTGAGATATGTGGATTTTGTCCCTTATTTTATTAATATGATGTATTACATTGATTGATTTTGCATCTTGATCCACAACCTTGCCCTCCTTGAATAAACCCCACTTGGTCCTTTTGCTCTGCTGGTGGATTTGGTTTGCTAATATTTTGTTGAAGATTTTTACACCTTTATATAAGTAATATTAATAGCTTTTTCCTTGTCTAGTGTTGGTATTAGTGTAACAGTCGCACATGGGGTAGATTGGGAAGTAGTTCCTCCTCTTTTATATTTTGGAAGAAGTTGTGAAGAATAGGTTTGAATTATTCCTTAAACATTTCCTAGAATTCACCAGTGAAGTCATCTCATCTTGGGGTTTTCTTTGTGGGAAGCTTTTTGGTTACTGATTCAATCTTTTTACTTGTTTATAGATATATAATTACATATATAAAGATATATTTCTTTTTGAATAAGTTTCAGTAGTTTGTATTTTGGGGAACTTGTAAATTTCATCCAGGTTATGTAATTTATTGGTATATAGTTGCTCTTGGTACTCCCTTGTAATCCTTTTTACTCCTGTAAGGTAGGTACTCATGTCCTCTATTTCAATTCTGATTTTAGTAATTTGAGTCTTCTACATTTTGTCTTGTTCAGTTTAGCCAAATGTTTGTCAATATTGTTAATTTTTTTAAAAGAACTGACTTTTCTATTATTTGTTTCATTTATTCCTACTCTAATTTTCATTATTTCTTTCTTCCTGCTAGCTTTGAGTTTAGTATGCTCTTATTTTTCCAGTTTTTTAAGTTGGAAGGTTAAGTTATTTATTTGAGATTTTTTTTAATGTAGATGACTACATTCTTGTGAAGCATACACGGAACAATTTCAGAGATAAACCTTTGCTAGATCATAAAAAAGTATATACACTTCTGTTGTGAAATGGAGTGTTCCATAGATATCTCTTAGGTGTAGTTGGTTTATAGTGTTGTTCAAGTCTTCTGTTTCTTTCATGACCTTCTGCTTAGTTGTTCAATCCATTATTAAAGTGTGGTGTTGAAGTCTCCAACTGTTATTTTTGATTTGTATATTTCTGTTCTGTCAGGTTTTTTTTTTTGTTTTTTTGGGTTTTTTTTGCAGTACGTGGGCCTCTCACTGTTGTGGCTTCTCCCGTTGCGGAGCACAGGCTCCGGACGCTCAGGCTCAGCGGCCATGGCTCACAGGCCCAGCCGCCCCGTGGCATGTGGGATCTTCCTGGTCCGGGGCACGAACCCGTGTCCCCTGCATCTGCAGGTGGACTCTCAACCACTGCGCCACCAGGGAAGCCCAGTGTTCTGTCAGTTTTTACATCATGTATTTTGGAACCCTCTTGTTAGGTGCATGTAAGCTTATAATTGTTATATATTCTTTATATATTGATCCTTTTATCATTATGAAATGTCGTTCTTTGTCTCTTGTAACAGTTTTGGTCTGAAAGTGTGTTTTGTTTTGTATTACTGTAGCTACTCCAGCCTACCTTTTGTTACTGTTTGCATGGTATATCTTTTTCTCTACTTTTACATTTCACCTTCTTCTGACTTGGAATCTAAAGTGTACCTGTTCTTAAGCTCATGTAGTTGAATTACATTTTATATCCATTCTGTCAATCTCTCTCCTTTTCTTGGAGTCTTTAATCCATTTAGATTTAATGTAATTACTGATAAGGTAGGAAATTTATCTCCCAGTTTCTTCTTTGTTTTCTACATGTCTTATATCTTTTTTTTGTTCATTTATTAATGCCTTGTTGCCTTCTTTGAGTTAAATAGGTATTTTTTAGTACACCATTTTAATTTGTGTTAGTCAAGATTCTTCAGAGATTTATTATAACAACTTGACTCACACAGTTATGGAAGTTGGTAAGTCCTAAGATCTTAGTCGGCAAGCTGGAGACCAAGGAGAGGTGATGGTGGAGTTTGGTCCAAAGGCTAGCAGGCTTGAGTCATAGGAAAAGCTGACATTTCAGTTTGAATCCAAAAGCCATCAGGTAGGAAGAATTCTCTTTTACTTAGGGCAAGGTCAGCCTTTTTGTTTTATTCAGGCCTTCAACTGATTGGATGAGGCCCACTCACATTGGGCAGGGCATTCTGCTTTACTGAGTCTAATGATTTAAATGTTAATCTCATTTGAAAACACCCTCAAACACAGAAAGAATGAGCATAATGTTTGAACAAATATCTGGGTACCTGAGGCCCAATGAAGTTGACATAAAATTAGCCATCATATAATTTTTTATTATTTTTTTGCTATATTTTTGAGTTATTTTCTTAGCGGTTTTTCTAGGGGTTACAATTAACATACTAATTTATAACAATTTAGTTCATATTAATAATGATTCAATTTTAATTGCATACAAAGCTTTGGTCTTATATAGCTCAATTTTTTTCTCCCTCCTTTGTGATGTCATAAATTTATCATCATATAAATTGCTGGTCTATACCTAATATGGTCATCAACACATATATAATTATAATTATTGCATTATACAATTGCCTTTTAAATTAATAGAAGATAATAATTGTAAGCCAGAAAATACATTTATACTGTCTTTTAGATTTACTTATGTAGTTACCTTTACTCTTAATTCTTTATGATTCAAGGTAGTGTCTAGCATCTATTAATTTCAGTTTGATGGACTCCTTTTAGTATATCTTGTAGGTTAAGTCTTCTAGTGACAAAGACTCTTAGCTTTTACCTGAGAATGTCTTATTTCCCCTTCATTTTTGAAGGGTAGTTTTGCTACATATCGATTCTGGATTTACAATCTTTTTCTTTAATACTTTGAAACTTTTGTACCCCTCCATACTGGCCTGCACAGTTTCTGATGAGAAATTGGCTGTTAATCTTACTGAGGATCCCTTCTACATGATGAGTCACTCCTCTCTTGTGGCTTTCAAAATTCCCTATTTATCTTTCAACAGTTTGATTATAATGTGTCTCTGTGAGGATCTTTGATTTCATCCTACTTGGAGTTTGAGCATCTTAGATGAGTAAATTTATGTATTTTTTTAAATTCATAAAGATTTCAACCATTGTTTCTCCAAATATACTTTCTGCTCCATTTTCTCTTATCCTGGGACTCCCATTTTTGCCTGTGTTGGTATGCTTGTTGGTGTCATACACATCTCTTAGGCTCTTCAATTTTCTTAAGTTTTTTTTTTCTCTCTTCCTAAGATTCAAGTCTCAGTTGACTCATCATCAAGTTCATTGATTCTTTCTTCTGTTTGTTCAGTTCTGCTGTCTAGTGATTTTTCAGTTCAGGTGTTGTTCTTTTCAACTGTAGAATTTCCTTTGAGTCTTTTAAAATTTGTTTTGTATATTGTTTTGATATTATGTTTGGTGAGACAGTATTTTCATACTTTCCTTTAGTTCTTTGGGCATTGTTTCTAAGAGTTCTTTAAACACATTGAAAATAGCTGATTTTAATGTCTTTGTCTAGTAAGTCTTCCTCAGGGACAGTTTCTGTTAATTTTTTTTTCTGTTAATTTTTAAAATCCTATCTACAGGCCATCTTTTCTTGTTCTTTTGCATGCTTCTTAATTTTTTTTGTTGAAAACTGAAATTTTCAAATAATGTATTTTGGTAACTCTAGACATCAAATTCTGTCCCCTCTCCAGGGTTTATTGTTATTGTTGCTTGTTGTTGTTGCTAGTTTACACTTTTCTGAACTAATTCAGTAATGTATTCATTCTTTGTCTTGTGTGGCCACTGAAGTCTCAGCTCAGTTATCTTTGTTGTCAACCAATATTGAATAGAGATTTCCTTGGATATATGCAAATGTAGGTCTCCTTTTCTCTTTTGAGGAGCTCTGTATTGATAAGGCATGTCTTAAACCATTAGCCAGGTAGTTTACTTCATTGCCTCAGTGTCTACTTCCTGCTTGTGCAGAGCCTTAAGTTTAGCCAGTAGTGAGAACTTACAGACTTCTCACGTCTTTCTTGAGCAGAGTACTACACAGGCACATGGCCTTGTAGATTCCCAAGAAAAAGCCCCCTATGAACATCTCATTCCCTAGCTTTCTTTTTAAGTGTTTTGGTTAGCCTATTGTTTACACCAGTTCTTATCCTCTCGGCAGCTGTGATATTAACCCATTGCTACTGAATATTTCTGACAAATGTTTGCAAGGGAAAATTTCTTCTCACTGGGCAAGCTCTGATTCAGTTCAAAGAAAGAGAGTTCTTGTGAATGAGGTATTCCAGGAAACCACCAGACTGGTGAAATAATGATAATTCTCTGGAAATGTGACTTTGAAAGAGCTCCAACCCTGTTCTCATTCCATTGGTTACCAAGCCACTGGTTTTCACAGTCATTGCAGGTTATTTATTTTCAAGGATAATACACAGCTTGGGAAAGGGGAGATGGGAATAGAACAAATTAGAAGCCAAAAATCTTCCTGTTTTTACTGAGATTCAGTTTTCTTCTTGAATAAATTCTCCCCAACTGCTGTAAGACTGTTTAATTTCCATAATTCTGAACAAGTTTATTCTGACAGTTTTTACCAGGGTTATTTTTATTTTATTAAGGTGAAAATTTTTAGAGGTCCTTATTCTGCTATTCCCACTCTTGTCATTTAAAAAAAATTACATATATATGTAAATTAGAATGTTTTCTTCCTTTATCCCAGTGGATCATTTTGTACATGCACTAGCATGTGGTCACTCTACTTTGAGAATTACAGTTGACCCTTGAACAACACGGGTTTGAATTGTGTAGTTCCACTTACACATGAATTTTTAAAAATGGTAAATGTTACAATACTACATGATCCATGGTTGATTGAATCTGCAGTTGTGGAATTGTGGATACAGAGGAACCGAGGAGGGCTGTATATGGAGGGCTGACTATAAGTTATTTGCAGATTTTTGACTGTGCGGAGGGTCAGTGCCCCTAACCCCTGTGTTGTTCACAGGTCAATTGTACTGTTATATAAGGAAGAACCAAAATGTATAGATGGGATTTACATGGAAGAAACTCTTGTCCTAAATTTCAAATAATTAGAATTGCTTCAAAGGCAGGACAGGTCACTTCGTCAAGTGAGAAGCCTCCTAGATCATCTTTTAAGGGTACCTCAGAGGATATCCTTCATGGTCAATGATGTGGCTGTAAACCAAATGAATTATAAAATCTGTTCCAATTATGTTCCTCCTAATAATCTATTACTTCAGTATATTTAATATACTGATAAAATTCCAATTATAAATCTATGTGTGATTGTATGTGTAAGTGTACAAACAATATCTTTTAGAAAAATTACAAGGTGGATATATATAGATATTTACACAGATACACTGTCACACGCACATATACATTTGAGGATTGAGACTAATATTAAAACATGTTATCATAGAAATATGCTACTTGAAATGATAAAATAAACCTAGATTAACTTAATGTCATTTTTTTTCCTGTTTGTAACCTTTGTGTTAAGAATGAGCTATCTTGTATTTTAATGATCAACCTTTTCTCAGGGTTATATATTACCCTGTCAATTATTGTAAAAGATATAGAAATTGCTATAAAACATGTCCAATTTTGTGAACACTCAATCACTACAATAAAAATAGAAAATATAATAAAACTAAATACAATGTTGTGACATTTTTAATAATGAGAATATGAAATGTTACAACATAATTTCATTTTCTTGGTAATTTAACCCCTGGGTTTCTGCTGTGTTCCCTAGGTTTCAGCTATGTTCCTCATTACTTCTTTGGTGTTTCTATACTTACCCTGTCCAATGTCTTCCTAGGTGAGTTTCATTTGCATCCTTACTTGTGTAGGATGGCTCCTAGACAGATCTGCCTGTATCATTCAGAGGACAGAACTCAATCACTCTTGTCATTACTAAAGCCAGCTTGTCAACCGGAAGCCAATTGGTGTTTTGTAATGGAAAAAGTAAAGAACATTTGCTTCTGCCTCTATAAACTAACTACACTAAAGCCCCAATTTGGTCCTTTTATGTACAAGGCTACTCTAGCTAGGCTCATATATTACTAGGCTCATAAAAATGTAAAGTATCCTTTACATTTTTAATACGTCCATGAAACATATATTTTTGTGAAATGTCACTTCAGAATACAACTTGAGTTTTATGGTGGTGTGGCCTCAGGAAGACAAATTTCATAATGGTTTGCTAAGGGCCCCTGAGAATTTTAAGTTCATGCAACTCCTCAGTTTCAGGGAACGTATGTTCAAAAAAAAGAATGAATAGCAGAGAGTGTTGCTTACTCCCTTCTGAAAAAGCAATCAGTGCCTAGAACTATGAGTGTATTTTACATCTGTTCACTCTGCAAGCCATAGAAAACTAGTTTGGCAGGAAGAAATAAGGTGAAAGTAGAATTAGACCAATTACTCAGATATTAATGGTGCTTGTCATTTCATTTGAGTTCCTCTAGGCACTTTCCAGTGCTTCATAATCCTCCTGGGTAAAAGAGTCTATCACATAAATTAAAAAATCCAAATGCTCAGTAGGCTGAGGTGTGAAAGCATACCTACAAGGTGAGGATTATTTAGTCTGGGAAAATTAAGTCTGAAAAGAGAAAAAAAATGATTTCTGTAAAATCCTGAAAGTAAGAGAATGTGACATTGCTTTTGAAATTGTATATCTCTTTAAATATGTGAATATATTTTCCTCATAAAAATTAAAACACACAAAAAAGAATAAAAAGGGAAAATCTCACTTCCCCAGTTTCCTCAGTTCCCCTCTCTTCCCCACAGAAATGTTTCCCTCAACTTATTTTCCATGAGTTTATGTGTAGAATCATTTGCATACATACACACATTTATGGCTTTTATTCTGTAGCTTGCTTTACCTGGTGATTTTTCTATGTTACTTGTAAGATTTGGTTTATTCTTTATAACTGCTGTGGTATATATACAATAATGCATTTATTCACACTTCTATCGAGGCACATCTAGGTTTCAAAGCTTGCTACTATAAATAATTATATATTGGGCAGCTGGCTTCTATTCTTGGTTCTTTTAATCCTAACTGATACACTCTGCTTTTTAGAGACATCTTTAATCCGTTGTCTTCTGTTGTGATCTCTAATGTATTTACAGTTCTTTTTGACATCATGTTTTATGTTTTTTTCTTTTATACGTGTATACACATAATTTCATACAGAAGTGTGGTGAGTACATTCTTTAATTGAAATAATAGTGTCTGGATTCACACATGCATCCTTGCCTTGCTCCTGAGCTTAGATGAAAAGGTTTCAATTTTTTTATCATTGATTAGATGTTAGCTGTGGGTTTGTCATATATGGCCTTTATTATGTTGAGGTACATTTCTTCTATACCCAGTTTGTTGAGTATTTTGAAAGGGTGTTGAATTTTGTCAGATGTTTTTTCTACATGTATTGGGATGATCATGTGATTTTTATCCTTCATCTTGTTAATGTAGTGTGTCACATTTATTGATTTGTATATATTGAAGCATCCTTGCATTACCAGGGATAAATTCCACTTGATCATGCTGTATGATCATTTTGATGTGCTTTTGAATTTAGTTTGCTAGTATTTTGCTGAGGAGTTTTTCATTTATAATCATAAAGAAGGTTGGTGTGTAGTTGTTTTTGTTTTTTGTTTGTTTTTTCATTCCATGTCCTCATTTGGCTTTGGTATCAGGGTAATGCTCGCCTCATAAAATGAGTTTGACATTGTTCCCTCCTTTTCAGTTTTTGGAAAAGTTTGAGGATTGGTGTTAATCCTTCTTCAAATGTTGGGTAGAATTAACTGGTATAACCACCTGTTCTTGGAATTTCCTTTATTGGAATGTTTTTGATTACAGACTCAATTTCAATATACTTACTTGTTATTGGTGTGTTAAGATTTTCTACTACTTCATGATTCAGGCATGGTATGTCCTATGTATAAGGAATTTTCCATTTTTTCTAGATTATCCAATTTGTTGGTGTATAATTATTCATAGCAGTCTCTTATGATTGTTTTTATTTTTGTGGAGTCAGTTGTAATGTCCTTTCATTTCTGATTTTATTGAGTTTTTGTTCTTTTCTTAATCTAGCTAAAATTTTGTTAATTTTGTTAATATTCAGAAAACCAACTCTTGGTTTTATTGATCTTTTCTGTTGTTATCCTGGTCTCTATTTCATTTATAGAGAATCTTTAATTCTTTAATTTTTATTATTTCTTTCTACTAACTTTGGGCTCAGTTTGTTCTTTTAGTTTAAAGTTAGGTTTTTTATTTGAGCTATTTCTTATTTTTTAATGTATTTGTTTATTGCTGTAAACTTCCTTCTTAGTATTGCTTTTATTGTATCTCATAAGTTGTGGCAAGTTGTGTTTTCATTTTCATTTTTGTAAAGATATTTTCTATTTTTTCTTTAGATTTCATCTTTGACTCATTGATTGCTTAGGAGTATGTTGTTTAATTTCCACATATTTGACGGTTTTCCTATGAAAGGACAGTTTTTAAAAAGGCCGTAACCCTCAGATTATAATAAAGAGTTATAACAATTATGCATATCTATGCACCAAAGTGAGACAACCACCTTTACAAAACAAACTATAAGAGGTGAATGGACACATAGGTAAATATACACTAATAACTAGAAATTTAATCCAGTTAAGACATAGACAAGATATAACAAGTAGACTAAAAAACATGGGGGTAGGGGAGAGTAATGAAAGACCAAAGCAACATAAACAATATGGTAGATCTTATGGGTATATATCAAAATTTTCACCCTGATAATAGAGGAAGTAGTTTCTTCATCAGAACACATGGCAAATTTAGAAATATTTGTCATGTATTAGCTTATAATGTAAATATCAATAAGTCCCATAAAGTAGAATTATTAAAAGAACACTTTCTGAACACAATGCAATAAGATAATAAAGAACATAAATAATAGATAATTCCATGGTGAATGGGATGGGGAATTCCTATTAAGCACCTCCTGTGTGAAGGGAGAAATACAAATCAAAATCCCCAAATTTCTAAAAAATAATGACATTTAAAATACTACATATTAAAATCTATGGTGCATATTTACACAGGTGATTAGAGGTTAAATACCTTAACAATAAAGATGAAAAAATGAAAAAAAATTAATTAAAATCTCAGGTCAAAAACCTGGAAATAGAACCACAAATAAGCCAAATGAAAGCACAAGTAATGAAATAATACCAAGAAGAGCAGAAGTAAATAATACAGTGAAGAGAAAAACAGTAGATTTAAATAGTATATTAAAATTCTGCTTTTAAAAAATAATTATCAAGATAAACTACTAACTAACCTAATCCAAGGGAAAAAAAAGAGGGGTGGGGGAGAAATTGCAAAAATGAGAAAAAGCAATGGGGGAAAGAAGTATTGAAATAAATAATGTAAAGATGTCACAACAGACTACTTGCAGACTTCTGTGTAATAAATTTGGAAATCTATATAAAATGGATGATGTTCCTAGATAAACTTAATTTAATAAAATTGACCCCATTAGAGAAAAAAATTAATAGATCTGAGACGAAAAATTGTATGATAACCTCCATAGATGCTGTAAATCTCTCAGTAAAATACAATCCATGCTTAGTTGTAATGTATTAACTTTTTAGTTTATTTCTGGATTTGTTTTGCTTTTATTAGTAAGTTAAGGACTTTTATCCTCATATAATTTTTTTCTCTTGTAAATATGTTAGGTTTAGAATCAAGGTTTTGATTGTCTCATAGAATGAATTTGGAAATAACTCACATTCTCTAATCTGTGGAAGATTTTTTGGGTAAGATTTTCATTTTTTCTCTTATGAATGTTTAGAGGAATTTCTTTGTTGGTACACTGTGTCTTAAAAGTTTTTTGTTGAAAGGTTTTAAAATACATGTTATTCCTGAAATGTAAGGCTGTTTTAACATTTAAGATAATGTAATTCACTACATTAATGGGATAAAGGAGGAAAAAAACATATGACCAATAGATAGAGAAACTTATTTTACAAAATTCAGCATTCATCAGGATGAACTCCAGGAACCAGTTAATAGGTTTCAGAACCCCTTTACTCCACACCAACATTCATACAGGTATAGACACAGACACATACACAGACAACAAAACACATGCACACACATACACACACACACTACCCTTCCTATTTGTAATTATTAGCAATTTAGCCCATGATTGTTATTGTTTTTTACAATAAGCATCCAAATGAATGAATCTTACCAATAAGTTTATAGGTTTCTTTGCTCACTACTGTTTCTTCTACCTCTTGCACTCATTTTTTATTTTGCTATAGTATACTCAAAAAATTATTATAGCAAGTATCTGCTGGTATTACACTTTGATTACTTCCTGTCCCTAACATTGTTTTTTCTTTATACAGAAAATTTCATTTTGAAACCTGTATGTACCTACATTACATCTGGCACTTTATAGTGAGGCTTTCTCCTTTTGACATCAGGTGGTTTCCTCCTAAATTAGCTGAAGCTTGTAGGTCTTAAATGTAAAACAGGCTGATGCAACATTATTATAATTCAGCCATTTTGATATAATTACAAAGGTGATATTTGAAATGTAAGAATGTGATTGTTTTTTTCTGAACATCTTTTAATATCTTTACTAGTGAAGTCTCGCCTTAGTTGCCAATAACTAGAACCACACTCAGCAAGCCCCTAAAAAGCATTTCATGCTTCTGCTTTTAATCATCACAGGAACTACTATAATGCTGTTCCTCCTTCAATCAGAAAACATATTACTCAGTTTCTCAGCACCCTATTCACCCAGCCAGCTATAAAAATTATCAACAACCTTCTCCATCATTGGCTTTCTTCATAGTCTGCCTGGAGCAGAGTGAAGCTGTGGCCATATTTTTTTCCTTTTGATTCAAGGACCTTATCCTTTCATCAGAACTAAATGTAGGATGGTCAGTTAGGAGTCAACATTATAGTTTGCTTCTGTTTTTTCCTCTTCCTTAGTTAAGTCTGTTTGTGCTGTGTTTAAAGGCCAATTCACTTAAAGAATAATGCTCTTCATCCCATCTTTGGAAGTGGTATTATCACTTAATGAGGCTAACAGAGGAGGAAGAGAAAAGGCCAGAGGCAGAATTTAAGGAGATAATAGCTAAGAGTTTTCCAAAACTAATTAAAGATACTGATAAAAGAAAACAACTTAAGAGGCCTTAAAAATCCCAAGAAAGAGAAATAAAAATAAATTGAACACTCAGTACATCTTCATGAACGTACAGATCACTAAAGATAAGAAAATGTAGGAAACCTCCAAACAAAAAAACATTCATGAAAAGGACAACCATTGAATTAACAGTTGACTTCTCAATGACAGTGATGGAAGCCAGAAGCCAGTAGAATAATATTCTCAATGGGCCAAAATAAACTAATGCACAGCCTAGAAGAATATATACTCAATGAAAATATTTTTCGCAGCTGAAGGAGAAACACAAACTGAGTGGATGGTATAAGAAATTAATGTGTTCTGCATTTTTCATATGATCTACAAGGAGGGAAGATATATTCATCCCCTTTAGAATTGAATAAGTTAAATATGCACACAATAATTTCTAGAGAAACCACTAAAAGAATAGAAATGGAGTGTATATCATTTAAACTAATGGAAAGAATAACATAGCAACAAGAAAAAATCAGTTTCAAAGGAAGTAAGAAAGGAAAAATGAAACAAAATTAGCTGAAACAGGACAAAATAAATGTCATATATAAGCCCAATATGCACTAAATGTAAATTAGATATACATTAAATGTAAATGGACTAAGTGTTCCTGTTAAAAGACTAAATTTCTTAGAATGTATTAAAAAGTTCAACTATATTGAGTTTATAACAGGCACATTCTTAAAACGTAAGTATATAAAAAGGTTAAAGTAAAAGGGAAGAATAGATTATATCATGCAAATACTAATCAAAATAGTTAATACAGTGATACTCTGCTACCAGAAATAATCTATAAAGGGACAAAAATTATCTAAAGATAGAGTTACTATAACAAAAGTCTTGCTTCCACCAGGAAAGTAACACTAGGGTGTTATGTAACACTTGATTACATAGCCTCAAAGTATATAATGCAAAACTTTACAGAACAACAGTGTGTGGAAGAAATCCACATTCATTATAGGGCATTATAGCACATCTCTCTAAATTGATAGGTTAAACAAATCATGAAGAACATAGAAGATTTGTATAGCACGATTAACAAACTTGACCTAATAGACATCTATGGAACACTATATGCAACTAATAAAGAGTACAGCCTTTTAAAGCATACACAAAATATTTAAAAATTGATCATATAATGAGCTGCAATGCACGTTTCAAATTTTAAAGGATTTTTCTCATACAGAGCATGTTCTCTGATCTCAATGCAATTGAGCTAAAAATAAATAGCAAAAGGGTAGCTAGAAAGACTTCTTATGTTTGGAAATTAAAAAAAAAATCTAAATCCACATGTAAAATAAGAAATTACAGTGGAAACCAGGGAGTATTTTGAACTGAATGAAAACAAAGTATTTTATATTGGAATTTAAAAGGAAAATTTTCACCTTAAGTGTATATATTACAGAAGAATAAATATTGGTTGCAAAGTTATAATCTATGGATACATGTTTAAAATTAGATAAATGCCATCAAACTTATACCAAATAAAGTAGATGGAAGGGAATAATAAAATTAAGATAAGTATTTAATGAAAAGGAAAATAATAATTCAATAGAGAAGATCAGTATGATCAGAATTTGGCCTTCAAAATGACTAATAAAATTTACAAAATGTCAGTTATTGACAAAAAAATTGTTAAAGCAAAATAACAATTATATGGAATAAAAACTGGGACGTAATCACAGATGTTACATTTAAAAACTTATATATTTAGAATCAACAATAGATCACAAGGCATACAAAGAAATAAGGAAAAATGGCCCACAGGGAAACAGTAGAATACACATTCTTCTTAAGTGCCCATGGATCATTCTCCAGGGTAGACCACATGGTAGGCCACAAAATAAATGTTAAAATTTAAGAGGATTGAAATCATACCAAACATTTTATCTGACCACAGTGGAATGAAGTGGAAATCAGTAGCAGAAGGGAAACTGGCCAGTCTACAAATATGTGGACTTGAAACAAAACACTCTTTAATAACCAGTGGGTCAAAGAAGAAATCAAAAGGGAAATTCAAAAATATCTTGAGAGAAATTAAAATGAAAACACAACGTAGCAAGACTTACGGCATGCAGCAAAAGCAGTACTGAGGGAGGTTATAGTGGAAAAGGCTTACATTAAAAATAAGAAAGTTCTCAAATCAACAACATAACTTTACACCTGGGAACTAGAAAAAGAACTAACTAAACCCAAAATTTAGCAAGAGGAAAGAAATAATAAAGATTAGAGCAGAAATAAATGAAATAGATAATTGTAAAACAGATAAAAATAAAACTAAGCATTCAGTTTTTGAAAAGATAAACATAATTGACAAACCTTTAGTTAGATTAATTAATGAGAGAAGACTCATATAGCTAAATTCAGAAATGAAAGATGGAACGTTACAACTGATGAACCACAAATTAAAAAAAAGGATTACAGGAGACTACTATGAACAATAATATGCTGACAAATTGATAACCTAGAAAAAAATAGAAACTTTTCCAGAAAAAATACAATCTACCAGGAATAATAAATCATGAAGAAATAAAAAACAAACTCTGTTCTGAAGAGGGCTATAACTAGTGAGGTGTATGAATCATTAATCAAAAACCTCCCAACAAATAGAAGCCCAGGACCAGATGGCTTCACTGGAGAATTTAATCAAACATTTAAATAACTAACACCAATCCTTCTCAAACTCTTCAGCAAAATTGAAGAGGAGGAAACACTTCCAAACTGATTGTATGAGGCCAACTTTACAATGATATCAAAGCCAGACAAAAATACTATAAGAAAGAAAAACTATAGGCCAATATACCTGATGAATATTGATGAAAAAAATTCTCAGCAAAATACTGGCAAATCGAATTCAAGATTACATTAAAAGAATTATACACCATGACCAAGTAGAATCTATTTTTAGAATGCGTGGTTGGTTCAACATACAAAAATTAATCAATGTAATAGAATGAAAGACAGAACCAATATGAATGTCTCAGTTGATGCAGAAAAAGCATTATACAAATTTAAGACCTTTTCATTATCAAAAGGCTCAACCAACTAGGAGTAGAAGTGCTAACTACCTCAACATAATAATGACCATATGTAAGAAGCGTATAGCTAACGTCATAATCAGTGGTTAAAAGTTTAAAGCTTTTTTCCTTAGATAAAGAGCAAGGCAGGGATGCCCACTCTCACCACTTGTACTTAACATAGTATTGGAAATCCTAGCCAGAGCATTTAGGCAAGAAAAACAAAAAAAGCATCCACATTGGAAGAGAAGAAGTACAGTTATCTTTGTTTGTAGGTGACATGATTTTATATATAGAAAAACCCAAAGAATCTACAAAAACCCCTGTTAGTACTAATAAACAAATTAATCAAATTGCAGGATATGAAACAACTCAAAAATTAGTTGCATTTCTATACACTAACAATTAACCACTCAAGAAAGAAATTAAGAAAATCATCATATTCAGAATAGAATAAAATGGAATAAAATACCTGGGAATAAACTTAACCAAGAAAGTGAAAGACTTGTATAACTGAAAATAAAACATTGCTTAAAGAAATTAAAGAAAATAAAAACAAATGGTGAGCTATCCTGTGTTCATAGATTGGAGGACTTGATATCCTTAAAATGTCCGTACCACCCAAAGCAATCTACACATTAAATGTAATCCCTATCAAAATTCTACTAGCATTTTTTTTATTTTTCAGAAACAGAAAATTCCATCCTAAAACTCATATGAAATCTCAAGGCACCTGGAATAGTCAGAACAGTCTTGAAAAAAAAGAACAAGTTTGGAGGCTTCACAATTCATGGTTTCAAACCATTCTACAAAGCTACAGTAATCAAATCAATGTGGTACTTTCATAAAGACAGAGTTATAGACCAATGGAACAGAACAGAGAGACCAGAATAAACCCTCTTGTATATGGTTGAATGGTCTTGTACCAGGGTGCCAAGACCACATAATGAAGATACTGTTCTTTGCCCAAAAATTTATGCTGGGAAAACTGGATATCCACATGAAAAAAAATGATTTTGGATTCTTATACCATATGCAAAAATTAACTCAAAATGGATTAAAGACCTAAATAAGGCTTAAAAATATAAAACTTTATAAGAAACAATAGGGGAAAATCTTCATGACATTGGATATGAATATGATTTCTTGGGTATGACACAAAAGGCATAGGCAACAATAACAAAAATAGATAAATGGGACTTCATCAAACTTAAGAGCTTCTGCACATTAATGTGAATAATTGACAGAGTGAGAAGCAACTTATGGAATGAGGAATGGGAGCAATAATCCATTTGTCTATCACTAGTAGACTAGACAAATAAATAATAGTGTATTCATGTACTATAATACTCGACAGGAAAGAAAATGGGTAACTACTGTTACCTACAACAATGAGAATATATTTCCGAGATATAATATTGGGCAAGCAGGTCACCAAAAATATATACAGTATTATTCCATTTATATAAATTTCAGGAACTAAAAATACTAAACTGTAGTTTTTAGGAATGAATGAATATATGGTAAATTATAAAGAAAGCAAAACATGATAATTATATGAATGAAGGTATTGGTTGCCTCTCCAAGGAGGGACAAGGAAAGGATATTGGGAGGGAGCTTTCTAGTGTACCAGAAATATTTTATTTCTTGATTCAGATGGTGGTAACATAGGCATTTGCTTTTTAATAACTTTTAAGCTGTACATGTTTTTAATTCACTTTTGTGTATATTACATTAATTGATTTTTTGCAAAAGGAAAAAAAAAGAATTGAAAATTCTTTTTCTGAATTGCCTATCTCCTTTAGAGTCATTTGTTCTTTGTGTTTATTTTTGTCCTTTTTATGGTGTTGGTTTTTGTCATGGTCTAATGAATGTGTTCATTCATATTTATACATGAATATCTAGATTCAGTTATTTAGGTAGCCACCGTAAGTTTTCTCTGCACTTGTGTAGAATTCATTTCCACAAAAGACTTCTTTTTGAATGGGATGGCTGATCACAAGGTTTATGTAAGTAGATACTGTATTTAGTATCTCATATTGGTAATCTCTTCCTTCTCCTTCCCCTTCCTCTTCCCCTTCTTACCCCCTCTTCCTCCCTATCTACACCCTCTTTCTCTGCAGCCTCTCCTCCTCCTCCTTCTCTTTTTTCCTCTCTACTCCTCTGTCATCTGGCTTCCATGACAGTACACTCTCCTGCTTTTCTTTCTTCTTCTCTCTCCATTCTTTTCTTCCCTTTTTATTTGTTTTGCCTCTTATTGTCACTGGGGTAATAGATTTACCGATTTTTAACCTTGACTCTGTTCTTCATTCAATCTTCACAAATTCAATTAAGATCTAAAAACAGTTGGACTCCAAAATTTTTATCTCTAGCTGCAATTTCAGTTCTTCACTCTGGGTAACCAGAGGACAAATGCCCTGAGCCTATTTGTTGACCATTTATTTAAACATTTATTGAGCATAGATTAGGTTCTAGGTACTGTGTAAGCACTATTTGAGAAGACAAAGATTTAAGCCAGTAAGTTCAATCAAGTGCTGTATGTTCTAAGTTATTGCTTTGTGTTGCAGTAGACTACAAAGGAGGTAGGGGTTCCTGCTGGGCAGGTGAGAAGTCAGGAAGACTTATAAAGTTATGCATGATCTGAGTCTTGAAAGTTGAGTGTTAATACAAAAAAAAAAAAAAAGAAAACAATGGAAAAGTGAACAAAGAAAATAGACAGGGAAAACGTCAGATGAGCAAACCTGAATGCCCATAAAATATGTGAAAATCTTTTGAATGAATTACTGAGCGAGGCAGTAATTAATTAAAGCAACAATATCATGCAAAACCCCTCTGATGGGCAAGTATTAAAGAGTGATGAGCCAGATATATTCAGTTTGTCCCGTCTGAATGCATTCTCTTTCTTGCTTCATGAAGCTGATCTGTATGGACTACAACAATAGGTCTCCTTGTCCTACATCTTCTGGTTGGATTTAGCAGAATAGCAGAGAGTGGGAGGAGAATAATGTCAGAAAAGTTATTCTCTTGATTCCCTCCCTGTAGGATTGCCTCTGGATGGTCTCATCACTTGAAAAAGAGGTCAAAACTCCTCTCAAGATAGCCTTCTCTATTTTTTTTTCCTTCTGGTTTCCTATTACTACTTTCTTCCCTTACCTGTCTGGGATCTAAGGATGGTAGCATTCCTGGGATAGTGCACTATCCCTTTAATTTAAGTGTGTCCTTTGCTTTTTTCTGGGTCCTTAACTGAGAGAGTAATTGGTACTAGAAATGAATCCAGCAAACACTCCCAAATTAAGATTCTGGAATTGAATTATTCTCATATTTGAGGAAATGGTACCTGGGTAATCATTGCTGTTTAGTGGTACCACAGATATGCAAATCATCTCTAGTACCTTATATGGATAACATAGATGACAGCTAAAATTTTCACTTATAGATCAGAGTATAACCACATTTATATCACACCACGAATATTCATCTAGGTAATGGGATTTTATGTGTTCCCTGTGTTTGGAGACACACATTTTTCATCTGTATGAAGGACAAGAACACGTAATAGGTTTATTATTATTAAAATAATATTAAAATTTTTTTTGTTTTAATTTCTAATATGGTAAATATAAATAGATAAGCACAAGCTTTGCCTAAGCCCACATAAGCAAAAGCTTTTTAAGGTTCTCAGTAATTTTAAAGAATGGTAAGGCTTCTTGAGACCAAAAAGTTTAAAAACCACGGCTGCAAGAAAAATATTTCAGAAAGTGAAACTCAAGGACTTCTGTTTTTTTTTTTTTTTTGGAGTAGTAATGTTTATAGCATGTTCATGTTTTCTACATATTTTTCTGATATAAACTAATCTGTTGATATCTTCCAAGTGATAATAAATTATTCTCAAAGTTTCTCTCATCAAAAGCAGTGATATTATTTCAATATACAATGCTTTGTATTTTTTTCTTTTTTTTTTTTTTTTGCGGTACACGAGCCTCTCACTGTTGTGGCCTCTCCCGTTGCGGAGCACAGGCTCCGGATGCGCAGGCTCAGCGGCCATGGCTCACGGGCCCAGCCGCTCCACAGCATGTGGGATCTTCCCGGACCGGGGCACGAACCCCTGTCCCCTGCATCAGCAGGTGGACTCTCAACCAGTGCACCACCAGGGAAACCCTGCTTTGTATTTTTAAGTATGTCAAACTGATCAAAACCACTGGTGAGAATCCCTATTTATCAAAGAATGTTAGAGTTTGGAATGTTAGAGTTGTTAGAAATCATCTAGTCCAGTGATCGTTAAACATTGTCTACAGACCCGTGCTTAAATTATTCTAGGAGCCTGCATCTTAGAGATTCTTGGGTCTTAACCCTGGGGATTTTGATTCAGTAGGTTACAGGGGTGGGATGTGGGTCAGAAACCTGTAATTTACAGAAGTTCTCCCAAATTATTTTGATGCCTAGCCAGGTTTGAAATTAGTAATCTGGTCCAACGCTGTTATTTCCAAGGCAGGCTTTGGAAAACTATTGCTGGTAGGCCAAATCCAACCCAGCACCTGTTTTTGTAAATAAAATTTTATTGAAACACAGCCATGCCTGTTTGCTTAGGCATTGTCTATTAGTGCTTCTGTACCAAAACAGCTGAGTTGAGTAGTTACAACAGAGACTTTATGGTCCACAAAACATTATGTATTTAGTATCTGGTGCTTTATGGAAAAAGTGTGCTGACCTCTGTGATAGAAGAAAAACAATAAATTTAGAAGTTATAAAGACTTTCATTTGGTAGTTAGTAGCAGAATTCAGATTAGAAGTCATGTCCTTTAATACTTGGTCTGATGCACTTTTCATTATACCTCATAGGTTTTTCAACACAAAAAACATGTTAAAGATAATAATTTGTGCTAATGGTAAATTTTTGATACAATTATGTTAAATAGTAAACTGCCATAGTGCATTCAAATTGTAGTCTGATTTGGAAGAATTGGGTTTGAAGTCACCATTTTCCAGACTAAACTTGTTATAGTGAGGCAAAAGGGTCAAAAGATATTTTGCTTCCAGCCTTATAGCCATGACTCAAGTGGTCCATGACTCAAGTTTTCTTTTTAACTGCTAATTTAAAGGACAGATAATTGCTCTCATTTATTTTTTGCTATTATAGGTCAAGTACTAGAAATTTTGTATACATAATCACAATGATTTTCAAATTTCCTCTTGAATTCCTCCTCTACCCAGAAGGTTTCAAGAGCAGCTCTGCCTTTATCTGTTGTATAAGGTGGGCTTCCCCATAGAGCTTTAGTTTGAAGAAAAGTTTCTGGGGCTAAAAAATGAATACTTGCAAATCACTGCCTTATCTCATTTGCTGATCATAACTTCCGCATGAACTTAGTATTATGTTAATTTTAGAGATGAGGAAATCGTTAGCTGTGACCTTGAGTCTCAAACAAAAGATGGAATTTGAACTGTTAGACTCGAAAGGATGTGTTCGTACTGATACGTACTGCCAAACTGAGGGAATGCAGTTCTATTGAAATCTTATGAGTTGCCATAGATTAGATGATTGAAGGAAGATATTGATCTTCTCAAGAATAAGATGAAAAATGAAGAAACGGAAAGCTTTGCTTTGATAGCTCATCATCATATTTACAAATCTCTCTTTGTTGATGAATCTAACTAAGGTAATTTTAATTCATTTTTCCTGTTGGTCATCATCTCTTTGTTTCTCTGAGTGAGATAAAGGAGGTGAGGTCTCAGGCTCTACCTGCCTGAGAAAAAGGCAACTGCAGTACAGTTATGCAGTTTGGTAGATTGCCTTTAGAAAGAGTAGTTCAGCTTTGTCACACATTTCTAGAAGCCAAGATTCAATTTTGGGGGGTTTGGCCAGGTAACTGTCAGTTGAACTTGTCTGGTATAAGGAGTTTCTGCTTGCTGGAAGGCCCAAGTTTAAATCCGTTTCTTTTTGCTTTGCCTTTTAAAGACATGGACCAACAGCTGTCATCCAAATCATCTCACTTAACCCAGTAGTGTATCTTGACATAGTTATTTCTGTTCCATAAAGATTCTGTTACTCTCTTGGTCACAAAGGTAATAAAACAAAAGAGTGTATGACTCTTTTAAAATTCAGTCTCATTACTTGGAAAACAGCACCATCATATTTAAAAGATGGAAGCCATTGATCACGGTGTAAGTTTGTGCAGCCAAATGGAATGAGGATGAGCTTTGGAGTTTGAGAGGCGTGGATCAAAATATTTTTACCATTGATTAGCGATGTGATATTTTGTTAGATACTTTAGTGCTCTGTCTCAATTTTCTTATGTGTAAAATGGGGATAATAATTATATGTACAGCTCTCTCTCGTGTGTGTCGTGTGTGTGTGCGCGTGTGTGTGTGTATAGCCACATTATGATGTAGATATTATTATACCCATTTTACACTTAAGAAAATGTGACTATACATATTTCTATAGTGAGAAGATAGATACGAAGTACCTAGAACCATGATAACATGAATTAATTTATGTAAAAGTTAGAAAACAATTAACAAGGTACCTAATAAGTGTTCAATAATTATTACTTCTCTTATTATTAGAACATAGGTGGTATTCAATAAACATCTGGGATTTTGAAAGAACATTCTTTACTTCAACCATGACAAATAGGATGTCCTTCAATGAAATCAATAAGTCCTTATAAATTAAAACCAAAAATCATAATAATATGTTCAAAAAGGTATCCCTGTTTTTTTATTCAAGTCCTAAAAATACAGTGGTGGGGAATAGCCTTTTATTCAGTTATTTAGGTTAAAACTTATTAATTTTTTGGAAAGAACAGAAAAAAGTGGGATGTTTAAAACCCATTTAAATATTTCCTTAATTTGAATTTATTTTTCTTTATACATGAATACATATTTTCTCATCTCAAGCATTTTTATTCACCTACCTCACATTTCTTGTTTTATATAGCCTCTCATAGTAAAAAGGAAACTAGTCAAAGCATTTCACATTGGAAGTAGTATGTTTAGTTCTTAAATAATTTAGAAATATTACTGGTTTTAATGGTACATGGAAGTATCCCAAAATCTTGTTGGGGCAAACATTTATTGTAATTTTATTTCTAATGTCTTTTAGTTTGCCATCTTTTGGTGAAATTTTTTGGCCTGAAAGGCAGAAAAAAACCCGACAATATTTAAGAAATTGTTTCCATAGTGCTCATTGCTTCTAACAAACATTTGGGTTTATAAAATTTAACTTTGTTGTAGAAACACTTTACATTTGTCAATGATAGTTCAGAAGAAAATTTTGTTATTTTGCATATGATTTAGGAAGACATTCTACTATGATCACAGTCACCAGTTTCCTCAAAAAAAATTAAGAAAGAAAGAAAGAAAGAAAAAAATCCTGGATGAATAGAAACAGCTGTCTTATTCAACAAAAACTGAAACAAAAGCTTTATAAAAAAAAATTCACTTGGCATGTTATACCCCTAGTATTAGGATACATAATGTTTGAATTTTTTTCTTTGTGCATCTTTTGTGCACTTGAAATAATGCATTTGCATGTGAATGGAAGAAAGCAAAATTATATTCCAAGGTTCATGAAAAGAAATTATTGATTGGCTCTTTTAATTGGGCAAACACCATCTGAACCACTTTCTCTATTTATTTTCAGCCTTGACATTAACTTCAACCTTCTCTTCAGTGAAAATAATGTTTGTCGTGTGAAGTTCTAAGTTACTCTAAATATTACATCATAATCTATAAAGGAAGAGGATATTTTAACACTTGGTCCTATGGTCATCCCTCTTTATAGAATTGACTCTTTAAAAATTATGAAGTGATGCAGAGGTTTTATTTAGCACTGCTGCTCCTTTGTGCAAGATGCCAAGTGCCCTCATGAAGTGGTGGTGGTTCTCACTTTGGTTCCTATTCACTCATACCCTTCTAATTTAGTGACTAATTCTCTTCTATCCCTCCTAATGTTCGTAGGTGACATACTTGTCTTGTATCTTCTTCCTTTAGGGCACAATCTCAAATAGTTATATTGGCTAGGCAGCTAACATAAAGAAAATGGGTCACAGGGACTGTAAACAAAAGGAAGGCGCATGCCCCATCATAATGGGGACAACAGATGATTGCCATATAGGATTATTGACCTTACATTGATTGATATATTGATCTGTCTTCTAACTTCTCATGAAAAGCTAAATGTATTTTTGGAAAAAATATGAAATTTCCTAGTTTTTCAATGCTGGCAACTACTTTTTTTTTAAAAAAGAATGTTCTGGATTACACTGTATGAGTTACATAAAGCTTATCCATGGGCTACATGTAACTTGAAAAGTGACCAGTTTGCCACCTTTGTTTTAGGGGCTTGCTTTGTGTTCTGGGTGTTAATGACTTAATAACATAAATATATTCCTGTCATTGTAATTTGTAATTCATATCTTCTTTACTTCTTCCTCTCTCCATTCGGTTATGTATTTCTGAAATGCTTACTATGCAAATAAGTGACTTACTAGACTTTGGTTACTGTTCTAGGCACTGGGAATGCAGCCTAATTTTGTCCCCTTTGCCAAGGATCTAAGAGTTTATGTGAGAGTCAGAATATAAAGAGGCATGACACAGCATGATAAATGTCATAGAAGAGAGATACCAAACTTTCTCAGGTAATACAATCTTAACTTAAATGAGTAAAATGACTATATCTCCCTCTAGCAGTTCTCTGAGAGGAGATAGTGATGGCAGAATGTTCAGGAAACCTGATATGGTGGGGAGAGATTTGTGGGAAGATGGGCCTTTCAGTTCCTCCTAAAGAGCATCCTTGTCATTTGGCAATTGAAAAATACGATGCTTTCATTCTACCCTTTGACATCTACTGAGTGTTATTTCTAAAGTGAAATGCTCAGAAGAGTCAATAGACTGTTCCCTTTTTATATTGCTTTGACTAGGTGTCAGCAGTTGCAATCGTATCAGATCATTTATTACTCTGAGAAAATCCCTTGACAAAACTCAGAGATTAATTTATTGTTGGTGAGCTACTCAGGAGATATTTCTACTTCTTCCCATAATAGAGAGAGATGCTCACAGTTCAGGCCAGGTTTGTTATTATGGCTTTGTATGAAATATAAGCATCTAAGAGAAGGGAGTCAAAGTGAAATCTTGACTTGGTTTCAAATCAAAACCAAATCATGCACTGTCTAAATTCTAGGCTTTCTTTATTGCAAGGGCAGTTCATGCAGAGAAAAGATAAGAGTACCCAGTAAACAAGTAGCTTTTTGGATAGCAGATAAAACTGCGCAATGAAAGCACTTGACTGATGGATGGAAAATGTTATTTGTCTGCCTTGAGTTGATACTATATTTTATGGGAAGTGAGGTAATACCTGCATTGCAAGTGAGAACAGGCAAATTTCCTGAAATTGTCCATTTGGCAATGAGTTGATATAACTTTAAGGAAAAATTAGTATTCTGTGCTGAATCATTTCTAAAGAAAACTCCAGAGACTTCTAACAGCAATATTTTTTGGAGGTTGGAAATGAGATAAATATTTCCTTTGCAAGTCAGCAGGAGCTATAGAATGTACAGAAGGCACAACTAATTATGGTGTTACATGAACAAAAGCTCTCAGCATCCACAAAGGCCTCTGCAGAGCAGGTTACATTAAGTTAATTTTTAAGGCTCAGAACACTTTAAAGGGATATTTCTTTAAAAAATAAGTTAAATATTTTTTTTCATTTTCCCACTTTCACCTGCCAAATCAGCTATTTCAAACTTATAGGAGAATTCACCGTTTCTCCTCTTGGGCTTACTCTCAGCAATAGTCTGAAGGTATTTGGAGGTCTCTATGTTATCAGCATAGGATATGGAACATGATATTTGAATGTTGTACCTGCTACTTGTTAGTTGTATGGCCTTAGACTTGTTGTTGAAGTTTCTTATACCTCAGTTTACTCATTTTAAAAGTAGGGGTAGTGGGCTTCCCTGGTGGCGCAGTGGTTGAGAGTCCACCTGCTGATGCAGGGGACACGGGTTCGTGCCCCGGTCTGGGAAGATCCCACATGCTGCGGAGCAGCTGGGCCTGCGCGTCCGGAGGCTGTGCTCCGCAAGGGGAGAGGCCACAACAGTGAGAGGCCCGCGTACCGCAAAAAAATCAATAAATAAAGAATTACAGACTTAAATGTAAGACTCAAAACTATAAAACTTCTAGAAGAAAAAATAAACTGTATGCTGTTTGACATTGGTCTTAGTAATGCTTTTTTGCATATCTCTTTAGTATGCTTACTGTGCTTTTTTGCATATGTCTCCTTGGGCAAGGGAAGCAAAAGTGAAAATAAACATCAAACTAAAGAAGCTTTTGCACAGGGAAGGAAGCTATCAATAAAATGAAAAGGCCACCTCTTGAATGGGAGAAGATATTTGTAAATGATATATTTGATAAGGAGTTAATATCCACAATATACAAAGAACTCATACAATTTGACATAAAACCCAAAACAACCTGATTGAAAACTGGGTAGAGGTCCTTAATAGGCATTTTTCTAAAGACATACAGATGGCCAACAGACACATGAAAAGATGCTCAGCATCGCTGATCATCAGGGAAGTGCAGATCAAAAGCAAATTGAGATATCACCTCACAACTCTCAGAATGGCTCTTATCAAAAAGCAAACAAAAAGTCAGTGTTGGTGAGGATGTAGAGAAAAGTGAACCCTCATGCACTTTTTGTGGGAATGTAAATTGGTGAAGCCACTGTGGAGTACAATAAAAAGATTCCTCAAAAATTAAAAATAGAACTACCATATGATCCAGAAATTTCAGTCCTGTGTATTTATCCAATAAAAATGAAAACAGTCATTCAAAAACATATATGAACCCCTATGTTCATTGCAGCATTATTTGCAGTAGCCAAGATACGGAAGCAATCTAAGTGCCTACCAATAGATGAATGGATAAAGAAGTTGTGTGAGATGTATTTATATATACACACATACATACACACAGAATAGAATATTACTCAGCCATAAAAAGAAAGAAATCTTGCTCTTTGTGACAACATGGAGGGACCTAGCGGGTAGTATGCTAAGTGAAGTATGTCAGATGCAGAGTGACTAATGCTGTATGATTTCATTTACGTGTGGAATCTAAAAAGCAGAACAAATGAACAAACATAACAAAAGAGAAACAGAGTTATAGATAAAGAGAAGAAGCAGGTGGTTGCCAGAGGGACGTGGGTGGGAGGATGAGTGAAATAAGTGAGGGAGATTGAGAGGTACAAACTTCGGGTTGAAAAAGAAATGAATCAGTTTATGAAATATACAGTGTGGGGAATATAGTCAGTAATTATGTAATATCTTTGCATGGTGTCAGATTGTAACTAGAATTATCATGGTGTTCATTTTGAAATGTATGCAAGTATTAAATTACTATGTGTATATCAGGAACTAACCTAGTGTTGTAGGTCAGTTAAACTTCAAAAATGAACCAACTCATAGAAAAAGAGATCAGATTTGTAGTTACCAGAGGTGGGTGTGGTGGGAGGGGAATTGGATCAAGGTAGTTAAAAGGTACAAACTTCCAGTTATGAGATAAATAAGTGCTAGGGATCTAATGTGCAACATGATAAATATAATTAACCCCAGTATATGTTATATATAAAAGTTGTTAAGAGTAAATTCTGAGTTCTCATCACGAAGAAAACTTTTTTTTTCAATTTCTGTAATTTTGAATCTATATGAGATAATGTATGGTCACTAAGCTTTAATAAGTGATAATCATTTCATGATGTATATAAGTCAGATCTTTATACTGTACACCTTAAACTTATATAGTGCTGTATGTCAATTATATCTGAATACAACTGGATGAAAACAAAGATCCGATAGACTTGAGAAAAAAATTAACATTATTATTCAGTCAACCAAGTGCTAAGCATATATTTTCCCCTCTCCCAGCAATAGTATATCTCTAAGATATGTAGAAAATATGGCCTCTGCTCTCAAAGTATTTATAGAATAGTTTGAAAGACATACACACACACACACACACACACACACACACACACACAGTAAATGGAACAGACTAAATAATATGTGATTCTGAGCACTTAACATTTCAGAAAATCTTGGTAAGACTGGTTACTTATTTCTATCAAAAATTTCACATAATACTAACTCATTCATAGTGGGGTTTAAATGACTGATAGCTGGTTCTTTCCTGATAACAGTAGAAGCAGGAAAAATAGATTGCTAAGCATCAGAAAGGTAAAGGGGCTTGGAGGGGATGTGTGTTGGGAGAGGGAATAGTACAAAAAGATGAGTAATGGGATGCTGGAGACAGCTTTTGCAAAGTAACTTTGCCTCTGGCTGCCTTTCCTGAAATCCACGTGAATACATCCTTGAATAAGCATTAAATAGTAGTCTAGAAATGCTAAGCCAAATCTCAATTTTAGCTATGATTTTTTAAAGTTATTTATTTTCTCTATTTTGGGGACAACAATTACGTCTTGTTTATTGTTGTATTCTCAGCATCTAATGTGCTAACATAAGTGCCTTATATTTAATATTTTTCCAAGGAGCTACTATTATTTGAATTTTCTACTAATCTTTTTCATCCTCTTTGTGAGTTATTTCTCTGTTTGCCCTCAAGTTACAGTGTCCCTAGATTCTATCTTCAGACCCTTATTTTCTTGTTCTACACGCTTTCACTATGTCTACTTATTCTTCATTGATCACCTTTTTTCTGATGACCAGGCAGTGTAGGGTAGTAACTTCAATTGCAGGCATGGGCTTTGGAATCAAACATAAGTTCAAGTTCAGTTTTACCGTTTACTAGCTATGGTATCTAGGGCCTAGGAATACTTCTTTGATCCTTAGCTTACTCTTTTGTTAAAAAGGTGTTAATGATAATACCTAACTCATAGCGTTATCATGAGAATTAGATGAAATATTAAGTATAAATGAAACAGCACAGTCTTGGGAATTTAATGAGTACTCACTAAATGTCAGCTGCTTTTACTTTTGTTTGTAAAGCTTTATTGAAATATTATAATTCACATGTCATATAATTCACCCATTTAAAGCATACAATTCAGTGTTTTTAGGTAAATTTATAGGGTTGTGCAACTGTCACCACAGTCTAATTTTACATCAGTTTTTTTTCCTCCCAGAAGCCAGTAGCCATTGGCAGTCATTCCCCATATCCCCCACTCCCAGCCCTAGGAAACCACTAATATCCTTTCTGTCTCTATAGATTTGACTTTTCTGGACATTTTATGTAAATGGAATCATGCAACATAGAATAGTATTTTCAAGGTTCATCCATGTTATAGTGTTTATTAGCAATTCTTTTTATTGTTGAATATACCATTGTATCAATATACCACATGTTATTTATCCACTCATCAGTTGGCAAACATTTGGTGGTTTCCACTTTGCGTCTCTTATGGATAATGCTGCGGTGAACATTTGTGTGCGAGCATTCGTGAGGACCTACATTTTTATTTACCTTGGGGTATATACTTAGGAGTAGGTATCTAACTACTGAGTCATATGTTAACTCAATGTTTAAGATTTTGAGGAAATGCCAAATTGTTATCCACAGCAGCAGTATTATACATTCCCACCAGCAGTGTATGAAGGTTCCAGTTGCCTACATCTTCACTAACATTTGTTATTGTCTGCTTTTTTAAAGAAAAAAATTTAAGGCATGAAGTGGTATCTCGTGGTTTTGATTTACATTTCTCAAATGACTATTTTGTGCATTTTTATGTGCATAATCGATAATTGTGTGTCTTCTTCAGAGAAAATCCTGTGATATAATAAGAAATATATATTTGGTCTCTGCCCCTGGTTCCTGGTACAGAACTCCTAAAACCGTTGAATTTCCTGAGTGATGGTGATGATTGGAACATCTTACAGAGATCTCTTAAATACCTTGGAATTTCCTGGGTGGTAAGGAGTGTCTTTTGTTCAAATCAGGCATCTCTTCGTGGGCTCCTGGATAGCTTCAGGATGGGGGCTAGTCATCACAAAGACCGAGTCATGATTAGAAACTTGGAACTTTCAGCCTCACCCCCATCCTGTGGGGAGAGGAGAGAGGAGGACTCTAGATTGAGTTAATAGTTGATCATGCTTATGTGACAAAGCCTCCATAAAAATCCCTGAAATATGGGGTTCATAGAACTTCCAGCTTGATGAATATATCCAGATACTTGGAGGGCAGTACACCCCAACTCCGTGGGAACAGAAGCTCCTTACTCAGGATTCTTCTGGATCCTTTCCTATGTATGTACTTCATCTTGCTTTTCATCTGTATCTTTTATAATATTCATTGTAATAAACTGGTAACAATAAGTAGATGTTTCCCTGAGTTTTGTGAGCTATTCCAACAGATTACTGAACCTAAGCAGTGGGAGGTTGTGAGAAACTCCGACTTCGTAGCCAAGTTGGACAGCAATGTGAGTACCCTGAGGACTCATAACTTGTGACTGGCATCTGAAGTGAGGGCAGTCTTGTGAGACTGAGCCCTTAAGCCTGTGGAATCTGATGCTAGCCAACTACCTGGAGTAATTGAACTACATTATAGGACACCCATTGGTGCCCTGAGAGTTGGAAAATTGGTTGGTGTGGGGGAAAACCCACGCATTTGGTGTCAGAAGTGTTGTGAGTGGCGAAACAGTTTTCCTTCAAATCTGTTGCCTGTATTTTAATTAGGTTATTTGTCCTTTTATTATTGAATTTAAAGTGTTCTTCATATATTCTCAATTCAATTCTCTAATCAGACATGATTTGTAAAGATTTCCCCCGATTCTGTGGGTAGTCTTTTCACTTTCTTGATGGTGTCTTTTGAAGCAGAAAAGTTTTTAATTCTCATGTAGTTCAATTTATCTGTTTTCTTTTGTCACTTGTGCTTTGGGTGGCATACCTAAGAAATCATTGCTCAATCCAAGATCATGGGCATTTACTCTTTTACTTCCTTCCAAGAATTTTATAGTTTAACTCTTACAATTAGATCTTCGATCTATTTTGAATTACTTTTTGTTTATATTGTAATGTAGGGGGTCCAACTTCATGCTTTCACAAGTGGATATCCATTTATCACAGTATCACTTATTGAAAAGATTACTCTTTCTCATTGAATTGTCTTGGCATCATTGTGAAAAATCAACATATCATAAATGTATGGGTTTATGTCTGTACTGTCATTTTTATTCCATTGATCTGTATGTCTATCCAAGATGCTTTTAAGTTTTCAGTGTATAAATCTTGCACTTTTTTGGTAAATATATACTTAAGTATTTTGGGTTTTTCGTTATATGAAATGAAATTTCTATAATTTCATACTTTCATTTTTGCTTTTTCTTAGCTAGTATGTAGTTATTGTAAATTGATCTTGTATCCTGCAGCCTCACTGAACTCATTTATTGTAATAGTTTTTTTTAATGGTTTCCATAGGATTTTCTATATACAAGAACATGTCATCTGCAAAAAGAGTTTTAGTTTTTCTTTTCCAATCTAGATGCCTTTATTTTTTTCATGCCTAGTTTCCCTACCTAGAGTTTCCAGTACAATGTTGAATACAAGTGGTGTGAGCAGATATCTTTGTATTGTTCCTGAATTTAGGAAGTATTTCAGTCTTATACCATTTTTTTTAACATCTTTATTGGAGTATAATTTCTTTACAATGGTGTGTTAGTTTCTGCTTCATAACAAAGTGAATCAGTTATACATATACATATGTTCCCATATCTCTTCCCCCTTGCGTCTCCCGCCCCCCCCATCCCGCCCCCCCCATCCCACCCCTCTAGGTGGTCACAAAGCACCGAGCTGATCTCCCTGTGCTACGTGGCTGCTTCCCACTAGCTATCTATTTTACGTTTGGAGGTGTATATATGTCCATGCCACTCTCACTTTGTCACAGCTTACCCTTCCCCCTCCCCATATTCTCAAGTCCATTCTCTAGTAGGTCTGTGTCTTTATTCCCGTCTTACCCCTAGGTTCTTCATGACATTTTTTTTTCTTAGATTCCATATATATGTGTTAGCATATGGTATTTGTCTTTCTCTTTCTGACTTACTTCACTCTGTATTACAGACTCTAGGTCCATCCACCTCACTACAAATAACTCAATTTCATTTCTTTTTATGGCTGAGTAATATCCCATTGTATATATGTGCCACATCTTTATCCATTCATCCGATGATGGAAACTTAGGTGGCTTCCATGTCCTGGCTATTGTTAATAGAGCTGCAATGAACATTTCAGTACATGACTCTTTTTGAATTATGGTTTTCTCAGGGTATATGCCCAGTAGTGGGATTGCTGGGTCATACGGTAGTTCTATTTGTAGTTTTTTACGGAACCTCCATACTGTTCTCCATAGTAGCTGTACCAATTCACATTCCCACCAGCAGTGCAAGAGGGTTCCCTTTTCTCCACACCCTCTCCAGCATTTACTGTTTGTAGATTTTTTGATGATGGCCATTCTGACCACTGTGAGATGATATCTCATTGTAGTTTTGATTTGCATTTCTCTAATGATTAATGATGTTGAACATTCTTTCATGTGTTTGTTGGCAGTCTGTATATCTTCTTTGGAGAAATGTCTGTTTAGGTCTTCTGCCCATTTTTGGATTGGGTTGTTTGTTTTTTTCTTATTGAGCTGCATGAGCTGCTTGTAAATTTTGGAGATTAATCCTTTGTCATTTGCTTCATATGCAAATATTTTCTCCCATTCTGAGGGTTGTCTTTTGGTCTTGTTTATGGTTTCCTTTGCTGTGCAAAAGTTTTAAAGTTTCATTAGGTCCCATTTGTTTATTTTTGTTTTTATTTCCATTTCCCTAGGAGGTGGGTCAAAAAGGATCTTGCTGTGATTTATGTCATAGAGTGTTCTGCCTAGGTTTTCCTCTAAGAGTTTGATAGTGTCAGGCCTTACAATTAGGTCTTTAATCCATTTTGAGCTTATTTTTGTGTATGGTGTTAGTGAGTGTTCTAATCTCATACTTTTACATGTACCCGTCCAATTTTCCCAGCACCACTTATTGAAGAGGCTGTCCTTTCTCCACTGTACATTCCTGCCTCCTTTATCAAATATAAGGTGACCAGGGGCTTCCCTGGCGGTACAGTGATTGAGAGTCCGCCTGCTGATGCAGGGGACACGGGTTCGTGCCCAGGTCCAGGAGGATCCCACATGCCACGGAGCGGCTGGGTCCATGACCTATGGCCGCTGAGCCTGCGTGTCCAGAGCCTGTGCTCCACAATGGGAGAGGCCACAAGAGTGAGAGGCCTGCGTCCCAAAAAAAAAAAAAAAGATAAGGTGACCATGTATGCGTGGGTTTATCTCTGGGCTTTCTATCCTGTTCCATTGATCTATATTTCTGTCTTTCTGCCAGTACCATACTGTCTTGATTACTGTAGCTTTGTAGTATAGTCTGAAGTCAGGGAGCCTGATTCCTCCAGCTCTGTTTTTCATTCTCAAGATTGCTTTGGCTATTTGGGGTCTTTTGTGTTTCCAGACAAATGGTGAAATTTTTTGTTCTAGTTCTGTGAAAAATGCCAGTGGTAGTTTGATAGGGATTACATTGAATCTGTAGATAGCTTTGGGTAGTAGAGTCATTTTCACAGTGTTGATTCTTCCAATCCAAGATCATGGTATAATCTCTCCATATGTTTGTATCACCTTTAATTTCTTTCATCAGTGTCTTATAATTTTCTGCATACAGGTCTTTTGTCTGTTAGGTAGGTTTATTCCTGGGTATGTTATTCTTTCTGTTGCAATGGTAATGGGAGTGTTTTCTTGATTTCACTTTCAGATTTTTCATCATTAGTGTATAGGAATGCCAGAGATTTCTGTGCATTAAATTTGTATCCTGCTACTTTACCAAATTCATTGATTACCTCTAGTAGTTTTCTGGTAGCATCTTTAGCATTATCTGTGTATAATATCATGTCATCTGCAAACAGTGACAGCTTTACTTCTTTTCCAATTTGGATTCCTTTTATTTCCTTTTATTCTCTGATTGCTGTGGCTAAAACTTCCAAAACTATGTTGAATAAGAGTGGTGAGAGTGGGCAACCTTGTCTCGTTCCTGATCTTAGTGGAAATGGTTTCAGTTTTTCACCATTGAAGACGATGTTGACTGTGGGTTTGTCATATATGGCCTTTATTATGTTGAGGACAGTTCCCTCTATGCCTACTTTCTGCAGGGTTTTTTATCATAAATGGGTGTTGAATTTTGTCGAAAGCTTTCTCTGCATCTATTGAGATGATCATATGGTTTTTCTCCTTCAATTTGTTAATATGGGGTATCACGTTGATTGATTTGCGTATATTGAAGAATCCTTGCATTCCTGGAATAAACCCCACTTGATCATGGTGTATGATCCGTTTCATGTGCTGTTGGATTCTGTTTGCTAGTATTTTGTTGAGGATTTTTGCATCTATGTTCATCAGTGATATTGGCCTGTAGTTTTCTTTCTTTGTGACATCCTTGTCTGGTTTTGGTATCAGGGTGATGGTGGCCTCGTTGAATGAGTTTAGGAGTGTTCCTCCCTCTGCTATATTTTATAAGAGTTTGAGAAGGATATGTGTTAGCTCTTCTCTAAATGTTTGATAGAATTCGCCTGTGAATCCATCTGGTCCTGGGGTTTTGTTTGTTGGAAGATTTTTAATCACAGTTTCAATTTCAGTGCTTGTGATTGGTCTGTTCATATTTTCTGTTTCTTCCTGATTCAGTCTTTGCAGGTTGTGCATTTCTAAGAATTTGTCCATTTCTTTCAGGTTGTGCATTTTATTGGCATAGAGTTTCTTGTAGTAATCTCTCATGATCTTTTGTATTTCTGCAGTGTCAGTTGTTACTTCTCCTTTTACATTTCTAATTCTAGTGATTTGAGTCATCTCCCTTTTTTTTTTGATGACGGTGGCTAATGGTTTATCAGTTTTGTTTATCTTCTCAAAAAACCAGCTTTTAGTTTCATTGATCCTTGCTATTGTTTCCTTCGTTTCTTTTTCATTTATTTCTCATCTGATCTTTATGATTTCTTCTGCTAATTTTGGGTTTTTTTTGTTCTTCTTTCTCTAATCACTTTAGGTGCAAGGTTAGGTTGTTTATTTGAAATGTTTCCTGTTTCTTAAGGTAGGATTGTATTGCTATAAAATTCCCTCTTAGAACTGCTTTTGCTGCATCCCATAGGTTTTGGATCGTCGTGTCTCCATTGTCATTTGTTTCTAGGTATTTTTTGATTTCTTCAGTGATCACTTGGTTATTAAGTAGTGCATTGTTTAGCCTGCATATGTTTGTATTTTTTACAGCACTTTTCCCGTAGTTGATATGTAGTCTCATAGTGTTGTGGTCAGAAAAGATACTTGATACAATTTAAATTTCTTAAATTGACGAAGGCTTGATTTGTGACCCACGATATGATCTATCCTGGAGAATGTTCCATGAGCACTTGAGAAAAATGTGTATTCTGTTTTTTTTGGATGGAATGTCCTATAAATATCAATTAAGTCCATCTTGTTTAATGTATCATTTAAAGCTTGTGTTTCTTATTTACTTTCATTTTGGATGATATGTCCATTGGTGAAAGTGGGATGTTAAAGTCCCCTACTATAGATTTCCCTTTTTACGGCTGTTACTATGTGCCTGATGTATTGAGGTGCTCCTACGTTGGGTGCATAAATATTTACAATTGTTATATCTTCTTCTTGGATCGATCCCTTGATTATTATGTAGTGTCCGTCTTTTCTCTTGTAATAGTCTTTATTTTAAAGTCTATTTTGTCTGATATGAGAATTGCTACTCCAGCTTTCTTTTGATTTCCATTTTCATGGAATATCTTTTTCATCCCCTCACTTTCAGTCTGTATGTGTCTCTAGGTCTGAAGTGGGTCTCTTTTAGACAGCATATATATGGGTTTTGTTTTTGTATCCATTCAGCCAGTCTGTGTCTTTTGGTGGGAGCATTTAATCCATGTACATTTTAGGTAATTATTGATATGTATGTTCCTATTCCCATTTTCTTAATTGTTTTGGGTTTGTTATTGTAGGTCTTTTCCTTCTCTTGTGTTTCTTGCCTAGAGAAGTTCCTTTAGCATTTGTTGTAAAGCTGGTTTGTTGGTGCTGAACTCTCTCAGCTTTTGCTTGTCTGTAAAAGTTTTAATTTCTCTGTCAAATCTGAATGAGATCCTTGCTGCATAGAGTAATCTTGGTTGTAGGTTTTTCTCCTTCATCACTTTAAATATGTCCTGCCACTCCCTTCTGGCTTGCAGAGTTTCTGCTGAAAGATCAGCTGTTAACCTTATGGGGATTCCCTTGTGTGTTAATCTTGTTTTTCCCTTGCTGCTTTTAATATGTTTTCTTTGTATTTAATTTTTGATAGTTCGATTAATATGTGTCTTGGAGTGTTTCTCCTTGGGTTTATCCTGTATGGGAATCTCTGTGCTTCCTGGACTTGATTAACTCTTTCCTTTCCCATATTAGGGATGTTTTCAACTATAATCTCTTCAAATAGTTTCTCAGTCCCTTTCTTTTTCTCTTCTTCTTCTGGGACTCCTATAATTCAAATGTTGGTGTGTTTAATGTACCCCAGAGGTCTCTGAAACTGTGCTCAATTTGTTTCATTCTTTTTTCCTTATTGTGCTCTGCAGTAGTTATTTCCACTATATTATCTTCCAGGTCACTTATCTGTTCTTCTGCCTCAGTTATTCTGCTATTGATCCCTTCTAGAGAATTTTAAATTTCATTTATTGTGTTGTTCATCATTGCTTGTTTCCTCTTTAGTTCTTCTAGGCCCTTGTTAAATGTTTCTTGCATTTTCTGTATTCTATTTCCAAGATTTTGGATCATCTTACTATCATTCTGAATTCTTTTTCAGGTAGACTGCCTATTTCCTCTTCGTTTGTTAGGTCTGGTGGGATTTTATCTTGCTCCTTCATCTGCTGTGTGTTTTTCTGTCTTCTCAGTTTGCTTATCTTACTGTGTTTGGGGTCTCCTTTTTGCAGGCTGCAGGTTCATAGTTCCCTTTGTTTTTGGTGTCTGTCCCCAGTGGCTAAAGTTGGTTCAGTGGGTTGTGTAGGCTTCCTGGTGGAGGGGACTAGTGCCTGTGTTCTGGTGGATGAGGGTGGATCTTGTCTTTCTGGTGGGCAGGTCCACGTCTGGTGGTGTGTTTTGGGGTGTCTTTGGCCTTATTATGATTTTACATAGCCTCTCTGCTAATGGGTGGGGTTGTGTTCCTGTCTTGCTAGTTGATTGGCATAGGGTGTCCAGCACTGTAGCTTGCTGGTTGTTGAGTGAAGCTGGGTGTTGGTGTTGAGATGGAGATCTCTGGGGAGATTTTCGCCATTTGATATTAGGTGGAGCTGGGAGGTCTCTTCTGGACCAGTGTCCTGAAGTTGGCTCTCCCACCTCAGAGGCACAGCACTGACTCCTGGCTGCAGCATCAAGAGCCTTTCATCCACATGGCTCAGAATAAAAGCGAGAAAAAGTAGAAAATAAGAAAGAAAGAGGATAAAATAAAGTAAGATAAAATGAAGTTATTAAAATAAAAAATGATTATTAAGAAGAAAATTTTTTTAAAGTAAAAAAGAAACAAAAAAAGCACAACAAAAAAAAAACATACAGAGAAAACCCTAGGAGAAATGGTGAAAGCAAAACTATGCAGACAAACTCTCACACAGAAGAATACACATACACTGTCACAAAATGAGGAAAAGGGGAAAAAATAATATATCTTGCTCTCAAAGTCCACCTCCTCAATTTGGGATGATTCTTTGTCTATTCAGGTATTCCACAGATGCAGCGTACATCAAGTTGATTGTGGAGATTTAATCCGCTGTTCCTGAGGCTGCTGGGAGAGATTTCCCTTTCTCTTTGTTCACACAGCTCCCGGGGTTCAGCTTTGGATTTGGCCCTGTCTCTGCGTGTAGGTCCCCGGAGGGTGTCTGTTCTTTGCTTAGACAGGACGGGGTTAAAGGAGCAGCTGATTAGGGCGCTCTGGCTCACTCAGGCTGGGGGGAAGGAGCGGCACGGAGTGCAGGGCGAGCCTGTGGTGGCAGAGGCCAGTTTGACATTGCACCAGCCTGAGGCATGCCGTGTGTTCTCCCGGGAGAGTTGTCCCTGGATCCCGGGACTCTGGCAGTGGCGGGCTGCACAGGCTTCCGGGAGGTGAGGTGTGGAGAGTGACCTGTGCTCGCACACAGGCTTCTTGGTGGCAGCAGCAACAGCCTTAGCGTCTCATGCCCGTCGCTGGGGTCTGCGCTGATAGCCGTGGCTCGCGCCCATCTCTGGAGCTCCTTTAAGCAGTGCTCTTAATCCCCTCTCCTCACGCACCAGGAAAGAAAGAGGGAAGAAAGAGTCTCTTGCCTCTTCGCCCGGGTCCAGACTTTTTCCCGGACTCCCTCCCAGCTAGCCGTGGTGTACTAACCCCTTCAGGCTGTGTTCACGCCGCCAACCCCAGTCCTCTCCCTGGGATCCCACCGAAGCCTGAGCCTCAGCTACCAGCCCCCGCCTGCCCCAGCAGGTGAACAGACAAGCCTCTTGGGCTGGTGAGTGCCGGTCGGCACCGAGCCTATGTGTGGGAATCTCACCGCTTTGCCCTCTGCACCCCTGTTTCTGTGCTCTCCTCCGCGGCCCTGAAGCTTCCCCCCTCCGCCACCCGCTGTGTCTGCCCACGAAAGGGCTTCCTAGTGTGTGGAAAGCTTTCCTCCTTCACAGCTCCCTCCCACTGGTGTGGGTCCCGTCCCTATTCTATTGTCTCTGTTTATTCTTTTTTCTTTTGCCCTGCCCAGGTACGTGGGGAGTTTCTTGCCTTTTGGGAGGTCTGAGGTCTTCTGCCAGCATTCAGTGGGTGTTCTGTAGGAGTTGTTCCACGTGTAGATATATTTCTGATGTATCTGTGGGGAGGAAGGTGATCTCCGTGTCTTACTCTTCCGCCATCTTCCCCCCTCCAGTCTTATACTGTTAATTGTGATGTTATCTGTGAGTTTTCATAGATGCCTTTTTTCAGGCTGAGGAAGTTCACTTCTATTCCTAATTTTTGAGTGTTTTTATCATGTCAAGATACTGGATCTTTTCACATGCTTTTTCTGCATGTATTGAGATGATGATGTGGGTTTTGCTCTTAATTCTTATAATATGGTGTATTACATTGACTTTTTAATGTTGAAGCAAGTGTGCAACCCTGGAATAAATACCCCTTATTAATGATTTAGAATCCTTTTTATATGTTGCTGGATTTGCTTTACTAGTATTTTGTTGAGAATTTTTGTGTTAATATTGACATTACTAGTCCGTAGGTTTTTTTTCTACTATTTTTGTCTGGTTTTGATATAAGGGCAACATAAGTCTCATAGAATGAGTTTGGAAGGTTCCTTTCTCTTCGTTTTTTTTTTGTTTTTGTTTTTGTTTTTTGTGGTACGCGGGCCTCTCACTGTTGTGGCCTCTCCCGTTGCAGAGCATAGGCTCCAGATGTGCAGGCTCAGCAGCCATGGCTCACGGGCCCAGCCGCTCCGTGGCATGTGGGATCTTCCCAGACCGGGGCACGAACCCATGTCCCCTGCATCGGCAGTCGGATTCTCAACCACTGCGCCACCAGGGAAGCCCTCTTTATTTATTTTTTTTGGAAGAGTTTGTGAAGGATTCGTGTTTATTGTTCTCTAAATGTTTGGTGGAATTCTCCAGTGAAGCGATCTGGTCCTGAACCTTTGTGTATTATGGAAATTTTTTAAACTTACTGATATTCAATCTCTTTACTTTTTTAGATCTGATAAGATTTTCTATTTCTTTTTGAGTCAGTTTCAGTAGCATCTGTCTTTCAGGAATTTTTGCATATCCTAGGTTACTTAATTTTTTGTCAAACAATCATGCATAACATTTTCTTATAATCTTTTTAAATTTAGTAAAATATGTCTTCTCCCTTTTTTCATGGTCAGTCTAGCCAAAGGTTTTTCAATTTTGTTGATCTTTTCAAGAAAGCAATCTTCAGTTTCATTGATTTTTTCTGTATTATTTTACTATTCTCTATTTCATTTATTTCCTCTCTTATCTTTATTATTTCCTTCTTATTTTTTTAGGTTTACTTTTCTCTTATTACTCTACTTTCCTATGGTGGAAGATGAGATTATTGATTTGAGCCATCAGTGTGCCATAGCTAGCTAACATCAGCTTAGCTGAGTCGCTTGTACACATATGTTCCCAACTCTGCATTCACTGGTGTCACATTCATAGTGAAATCAGTCTACGTTGGGGTATTTACACCACAGAAATTGGCAAATGATATAAATCAAGGGTTTCTTTTTGGAAAGCTGTTTTACAGGCATATCACCAATCATGGATGACTTACTTGAACCTACCTGATTATACTACTGGCTTTATTAGATGGCAGTAGGACTGCCCTTCTAGGTTTCGTTGCAATTTTAGAATTTTTTTCAGTGCTTCATGTCAAAGATATTCATACTTACAATTTGTTTATTCTTAGACACTTCTGGAGTTACTAAGTACTTCAAATCACAGTCAAGTTGTTATCTTCAATTTTAGGGTTAGAATATTTACTTCACTTATTTTGGACCTGTGTTCTGATATTCATTTTCTTTCATTGGTTTCTGCAGTGTTTGTGGTGATGAAATTTTAGCATAATAAACCTTTCGAAAATGGAAGTGAATGTTCAGAGCATCTTTGGATAAGGGCATTGGCTGAGCTATCTATACCTCTATTTTCTCCTACAGTTGCTTATTTTTTTGCAGGTGCAAATACACAACAGCCCTCTTCTGGAAAGCATAAAGCAAATACTTAAGTCTGACACCTGGCTGTGAATTACAATCAGGTGCAAAATCAGCTTCTGTTCATGTGCCTTGCTTCTACTTAAATTGGCTGAAAGGATTTTTTTATTTTAAAGTCGCTCTTGAGTCATGACCTTTAATGACAAACCTCAGCCCAACACAGATTGATTATAGCTGCGTTACAAAGTGCCCCTACAGCATTCAAAATGGAAATGCTGACCATGTGTGTGCCTTTACTGGCGCTAGGCTAGCAGGTGTGGAATGATTGTAGTTCAAAAAAGGTTGGTGAAACATCTGAAGCTGAAGGAATTATTGAGAATCTCTTAATTATTTAGAGATTCATGCACAGAGAGTTCACTTTCTATTTGGAACTACTTTCAGAAAACCAGTTAATTTTTCTAGGATGATAATGAAATATAAATTTGCAAATCTATTCAAATCCTGGTTTTGCTGTTTACTAACCATGTGACTTTGGCCAAATTTCTTAAATTCTTTGAACCTCAGTTTCCTTAACTGCATATTGGAAATAGTATTGAATATAATGTATAATATACTGTATAATGGAAGTCTGCCTTGCAAGGTTATTATAAGATTTAATGAAGGCTGTATGTATGTATATTCATATGCATCTAGCATCATATATGTTCCTTTCCCTTTAACTGCTAGTTGTCACTTATCCTTGTCATTTGCCTGGGACATATTTTTAAAAATCACATTTTTTCTCTCTATGGTTGAAACAAATCATTTCTTCTAAGTGATCAGAATAATTCAACTGCTGGAAAAGTTATCTGAGACTTTATTGTGATGATTTCTACAATTACTACTTTTTATATGGAAGTCAAATTGCTTCAGAGACGTAGCATTTATTATACACTTACTTCATTAGATATTTTTCTAAATATTTTACATGTATTATCTCCTTCAGTCTTTATGTTCCAAATGATAGGTGCCATTACGATCCCCATTGTAAAGATAAGGAAACAAGTCACTTGCCCAAGTCGTATAGCTATTAAAGAAGTCAGATTAGGCCCAGGATAGAGCTGCTCATGCAAAGTACCATATCAGCAAACCAGAACTTAACTAAGTTTCTTTGCTTGGCTCTTCCAGAAAAGGAAAGCCTAGGTCAACCAATCAGTGCTTGCCTGCTCAGCACAAGTTACCTAACCCAGCTCCAAAACTTCCCTTTGCTTCGTGCAAGGAAAGTGACCTTACTTTAACCAATTAGCAAATGCCCAGGGTAAGTTCCTTGTTCCTGGTCACTTTGGTCTATAAAAATCTCATGCCTTGTACAGCTCCTCAGAGCTCCTTTTTGTCTGCTAGATTGAATGCTGCCTGGTTCATAAATCACTGAATAAAAGCCTACTAGATCAGTAAATTGTCTGTGGAAAATTTTCTTTTAACATAGCTAAAGTACGTGGAAGAGGTGAAATTTTAATCAAGCAGTTTGTCTTCACAGTTTCTAAATGCTTGCTACTCAATTTGTGGCACATGGACCATTAGTACTGGCATCATTTGAAGCTTGTTAGAAATGTGTAGTCTCTGGCCCCACCGTAGATCTACTGACTCTGAATATGCATTTTAACAAGATTCTCAGTTCTCATATGTACAGTAAAGTTTCAGAAGTACTTCTTTAAATCACTAATGGATGATAATATGAGCCTAGTCCCTATCTGTCACATGTATTTCTCATACAACCATTGAAATGAACAGGAGAATGTAACACCAGCAATAACACCATGCCTAAGAAAATGAAGAAAGTAAAACTTTCATATGACTAAAACCTAAAATGTGTATGAGAAATAGTGCAAGGGAAACTAAATTGAAAACAGGCACTAACGTCAGTCTGGCAGCTCCTTCTACTGAGATTGAAAAAGATTTACTAGAATAAACCAAAGGAAAATTTATAGACTATCTGTTGTGTTTTCAATGAAGTTGAAGAAAACATGGATTCTATCTTTAGAAAAAGGAAAAGACATGGTGAACTGGAAACCACTGTCCCTGTTCTCATATCCCCATGTGTCTATGAGGGAGGGAAATTTAAATGAAAAAGAATATAAACTGAGCTTGCGCCAAGTCTCTTGAATGTAAAGAGAGCTTGGTGTTGTGGCTTTCATAATGTAAATATAGCTCAGGGAATCCTTAGTAAAATAATTCATGGGCTTGTTTTAATTTTGTTTGAAAAGAATGCAAAGTCATGCTCAAGTTAGCAAGGGAAATATTCCTTGTTCATTTGAGATTAAATTGTCATATTAACTCCAAGAAAAAATAAATCTCAACACGGTAAGGTTTATACAATATTAGGAAGGCTAGTGAGGAAATCAGCTGTGGATCTCACTGGTAGAGAGGCGGAACTGAGATGAGACTATGCACTTTCACTCTTTGAGGGACTTAGGGTCTGCACGTGACCCCTCCAAAGGCAGTGATGTCTGTGCGGATGAGAGTCTCTGTTAACATTTAGCTGAAGCTCTAGACACTCCAGTTTGCAGAAAAGCAGGAAGTGATTAAGGGGAGGAGAACTCTCTCCTTGTGAAGAAAGATGGAGTTTCCCAAGGGAAGAGCAGCAAGGGACTGTACTTGGGAACTTTAACGAAGGGGCTGCATAGAAAGGAATGATTATTGAGAAAAGAGCAAAGGGAAGTAGATGGAAGTAAAATGTTCATATAGGACATCTTCCAAGTTTGGAAGGCCTTTCCATTATGTGATAGAATGGAATGATCAAGTCTAATAAACTTACAATTTCTGTTCCCAAACTGCTACTATTTTGGGATATATGACCCCTAAGCAAAGAACTTGGTAGAAAATCATTATAGTCTAGTGTGAGTTTGATATGAGGAAGACTGGGGAAGGGTCATAAATACAGGAAAGTACACAAATCCTAAGTGTAGTGCTTTATAAATTTGTATGAAGTAAACACTGCCATATAACCACCAGCCAGGTCAAGTTATAGAACATAACCAGCACTATAGAAGCTTCTTTATTCAGCTCCCTCCACACTGCCATTACCCTTACCAAAGATAACCACTATTCTGTAAGCCTATATTAATTTTGCCAAATTTTGAACTTTAATCTGAATTGAATTATACAGTATATACTCTTTTGTGTCTGTTTCTTTAGCTCAAAGTTACAGTTATAAGGTTCATCCATATTGTTGAATATTGCTGTTTTTCATCCATTTTCATTGCTTTATCTATAGAATTCCACTATATGAATGTACCACAATATATCTATGTAGTATACTGTCTTCCATTTTTGCATTCTGAATAGTACTGTTGTGATCCATCTGGTGCATGTCTTGAGGTGTATATATGTTTGCATTTCTGAACTGGATTGCTGGGTTGAAGAGCAAACACATGGTTAACTTTATTAGCTACTGCCAGTTTGCCTAAGTGGGTGTACCAATTTTCACTCCCACCGTCAGCATATGAGAATTCTGGTTGTTCCACCTCCTCACTAACACTTTCTATTGACAGTTCACTATTGCTGCAAGACAAACCACCACAAAACTTAGTGGCTTAAGACAACAACGATTTATTATTGCTTATACATCTGCAGGTGGTCCCGGGCTCAACTGATATAGGTTAGGTTCTCCTGGGTGGCTCTCTTCTAAACAGTGGTTCTGGCTGGACTGGAGTTGACTCTGTTGTGGTCTCTTCTTTGTGTGTTTATTCAGGGACACAGACCAGAGGGTGGATGAGCAGCAATTACACGGGGGAAGCTCTGCTCATGGAGATGGCAAAAATGCATGTAGGCTAACAGAAACACTCCAGGCCCTGAGGCTTAGGCTTGAAAATGTCACACATTACTTCTGATTTATTCTATTGGCCAAAGCAAGTCATAAGGCCAAACCCAAAGACGAGGGTAGAGACAGATTTAATGGGAGGAATTAAAGTCCCATGGCAAGATTGTGGTTGCAGCAAGTGATGGAGAATTGACGCTATTAATGCAATCTGTCACAGCAGTTTTTTTTTTTTTCCTATTTTTGTCATTCAGGTTGGGATGTTGTGATAACATACTGTGTTTTTAATTTGTATTTCTCTGATAGCCAATGAAGTTGAGAATTTTTTAAAAATATTTTTATCCATTCATGTATCTTCTTTTATAAGGCTTTTCCACATCGTTTGCCTATTTAAAAATTCAAGTTGTCTGCCTTTTTCTTACTGATATATAGAATTTTTAATAAAAATATAATCTGGATAGGAGTCCTTCATCTGATATATTTATTGCCAATATCTCCTCCCATTCTATGGCTTATTTTCTCACTGTTTTAATGTCATCTTTGGGTAAATGGAAGTTCTTAAATTTTAATGAAGTTTAATTTATTAACCTTTTGTTTTATGTTTAGTGCATTAATATCCTGTTTAAGAAATCTTTATCTGAAGGAAATGAGGACATTTTTCTGTTATTTTCTAGATGCTTAATTATTTTAATTTCCATATTTAGATCTATGATCCAACTGAAATTGCTTTCATATGTGCAAGTTTCATTTTTTTTCTACATAGATATAATCACTTATTGAAAAGGTTGAGTCATTTATTGAGAAGAAAATAACTTTCTTACTGCATTGCAGTGCCACATTTGTGGAAAATCATGAGACCACATATGTGTGAATCTATGTGACAGGGAGAATTTTAAAATGGCTCTCCAGGATGCCACACACTAATCATGGGAATCTGTGAATATGATGATATAGCCCTCCCATAATTATGTTGTATTATATGCCACAATGGACCAAATAGTGGAAAGATAAGGAGATTATCTGGGTGGGCCTGATTTAATCACAAGCTCTTAAATGCAGAGCACTTTCTCCTACTGGTGACAGAAGGGAAAGCCAGAGATTTGAAATATCAGAAATACTCAACACACCGTTCCTGGTTAAATGATAGAAGGGGCCATGTGAGATGGTATGCAGGCAGCCTGGAGATGGAGGGGACAGCTCTCAGCTGACAGGCATGAAGGAAGTAGGGAATTCACACCTACACTTTAAGGAACTGGATTTTGCCAACAACCGGAATGAGCTTGAAAACAGATTCTTCCCTACACCTTCAGATGAAATCCCAGCTCAGCCAATTTATTAATTTCAGTCTTGTGAGACTGAGCAGAGAACCTACTTGAGCCCATCTGGACTTCTGACCTACAGAGCCATGATATACTAAATGGGTATGTTTTATGCTGCAGAGTTTGAGATGGTTTGTTAGACAGCAATAGAAAACTTTGCTTCTGTATTTTGTTCCATAGTTTATTTTGGTATTTTTACCGTAATAACAATACTATGATGCTTTAATTATTATGGCTTTATAGTAAGCTTTGACTTCTGAGACTGTGTGTCATCCCTCCTTGTTGAAGGTTATCTTGATGCTTCCTGACCTTGAATTTCCACATAAATTTTAGAAAAAAACAGAAAAAAAACATAGGCATGATTTTACTTGCAATTACAATGAGGAGAATCGGCCTTAAATTTTGAGTCTAGGAACATGATATATGCCCCCATTTAAATGAGGTCTTCTTTAATATATCTCAGTAATTTTTTAACAGCTTCACTGAAGTATAATTTATATCCCATAAAATCACCCGTTTTAACTGTACAATTTGATGTTTTATTTCATTTATACATTTGTGCAATTATCATGGCAATCCAGCTTTAGAACATTTCTCTCACTTCAAAAAGTTTCCTAGTGCCTCTTTGCAGCAAATCTCTGCTTCCACCTGCAGACCCAGGCAATCCCTGACATTCTTTCTCTATATGTAGTTTTGCCTTTTCTTAGAGGTCTAATATAGTGGAATCATATAGTATGTAGTCTTTTGTTTCTGGCTTCTTTCATGTAGCATGATGTCTTTTATATTAATCCACATTGTTGCATGAAACAGTAGTTTCTTCCTTTTAATTTAATTGCTGAGTAAGTATTGTGTTGAATGTCATGTTGTGTTTATTCATTCACGTGGTGATTGACACATAGGTTGTTTCCATTTTGAGCTATTATGAGTTACACAGCTATAGATAGTCACATGCAAGTGTCTTTCCATGTAGGTTTTCATTTCTGTAGGGTGGATTCCAAGGAGGAGAATTAATGGGTCACATAGTAAGCTTACGTTTAACTTTTTAAGAAGCTGCAAGATTGTTTCTTAAAGTGGCAGTATCATTTTACATTTCCACCAACAGTGTATGAAGATTACAGTTCTCCAAATTCTCACCAACACTCGTTGTCTTTTTATTTTAGGCATTCTAGTGGTTATATAGTATCATTTCATTGTGATTTTAATTTTCATTTCCCAAATGACTAATGGTAGTGAGCAAGTTTTCATGTACTTATTGGCCATCTTATTATCTTCTAAGGTAAAGTGGCTATTCAGTTCTTTTGCTCATTTTGTATTGGTTTATCTTCTAAATTGGAAGAATTTAAAAAATCTAATCTGGATATAACTACTTCACTAGATATATGTTTTGCAAAAACTATCTCTTATTCTGTGACTTGTCTTTTCATTTCATTACTGGTGTCTTTTGAAGAACAAAAGTGTTAATTTCGATGAAGTCTAATTCATGTGGTTTTTTTCCTTTACTTAATTTTCATGCATTTTTGCATCATATCTCAGAAATCTTTGCCTAACCCAAGGTTGCAAAGATTTTCTTCTGTGTTTTTAATATAAGTTTGATAGTTTTAGACCAAACATTTATGTATTTAATACGTTTGAGTTAATTTTTGTATATAATATGAGGTAAGGTTTGAGGTTCTTTTTTGTTTTCTTTCTTTTTTCCTTTTATTTTTTTGAAAAGGAATATCCAATTGTTTTACCACTACTTGTTGAAAAGACTATCCTTTCCTCATTTAGTTACCTTGGCATCTTTGTCAGAAATCAATTGAATACATCCATAAAGGGCTGTTTCTGGACTGTCTGATTTGTACCATTGATCTATATGTCTATTTGTATGCCAATACTATACTTTCTTAATTACTGTAGTTTAATAGAAAGCCTTATAATCAGGCAGTATGACTTCCCCAACTTTGTTCCTCTTTTTAAATTATTTTGGTTATTCTCAATAGTTATTGTATATAATTTTTAGTATTAACTTCTCAATATCTACAAACAAATCTCTGGGACTGTTATTAGAATTTCATTGAATATATGGGCCCATTTGAGGAAAACTGCCTAATATTAAGTCTTTCAATCCACGAACTTGGGCTATTTCAAATTCGCTCTCAAGTATTTTTAGTTTGCAGTGTACAGGTCTTGCAGTTTTGTTAAATTTATTAAATTTTTTTAATTGGAGTATAGTTGCTTTACAATATTGTGTTAGTTTCTACTGTACAGCAAAGTGAATCAGCTATACGTATACATATATCCCCTCTTTTTTGGATTTCCTTCTCATTTAGGTCACCACAGAGACTTGAGTAGAGTTTTCTGTGCTATACAATAGGTTCTCATTAGTTATCTATTTTATACATAGTATCAATAGTGTAGATATGTCAATCCCAATCTCCCAGTTCATCCAACCCCCCTTTCCCCCTTGGTACCCATACGTTTGTTCTGTACATCTGTGTCTATTTCTGCTTTGTAAATAAGATCGTCTATACCAATTTTTTCAGATTCCACATATATGTGTTAATATACGATATTTGTTTTTCTCTTTCTGACTTACTTCACTTTGTATGACAGTCTCTAGGTCCATCCATGTCTCTACAGATGACCCAGTTTCGTTCCTTTAAAATGTTTAATTCTTTTTGATGTTATGTATCAAGAATGGATTTTGGATTTTCTCAATGATTTTTCTTTACCTGGTGAGATGGTATTACTGGTAACGTTTTGCAATTTTCTGGGTAAAGTTATTGTATATCTTTCTTTACTAGTGTTGTGGATTTTTAAACAGTCTTTTGACTTTATGTTACCTGTGATGTTATTGTAAATGGTATCACATTTAAATTTTATATTCTACTTTTCAGTTGGTGATGTAAAAAGTACAGACAGTCTTTGTATATTGATATTTCTTTTGCATTGTTTATTCTCTCTAGAGTATTTAAAATAAAAATACTCTATTTTCTATTTAATTGATTTCTACTCTACTCTTTATTATTTGAAAAATAATAAATATTTTCAAATAATAAAGATTATTTATTATTTATTATTTATTATTATTATTATTTATAATAAATAAAAATAGAAAATATTTGAATGAAACATCACCATAGAAGATATAGATATGACAGATAAGCACATAAAAGATGCTCAGTGTCATTAGTCATTAGAAAAATGAAAATTAAAGTTGCAGTGGGATGCTGCTACATACCTATTCAAATGACTAATAAAACTGACAATACTGAAACTGTTAGCAGGATTTGGGGCAACAGGAATTCTCATACACTGCTGAGAGCAATGTGAAATGTTACAATCACTTTAGAAAAGTTTAACAGTTTACTAAAACAATAAACATATCTTCCATATGAATACACACCATTCCACTCCTAGCTATTTGCCCAAGAGAAAAAAAAAGTTATTTCAAAGCAAAGACCTGTACATAGAGGCTCATAGTAGCTTTATCTTTTTTTTTTTAAACATCTTTATTGGAGTATAATTGCGTTACAGTGGTGTGTTAGTTTTTACTGTAAAACAAAGTAAATCAGCTATATGAGCACATATATCCCCATATCCCCTCCTTCTTGCACCTCCCTCCCAACCTCCCTATCCTCCCTCGAAGGTGGTCACAAAGCATCATGCTGATCTCCCTGTGCTATGCAGGTATTTCCCACTAGCTCTCTATTTTACATTTGGTAGTGTATATATGTCCATGCCACTCTCTCATTTTGTCCCAGCTTCCCCTTCCCCTTCCCCGTGTCCTCAAGTCCATTCTCTATGTCTAAATCTTTATTCCTGTCCTGCCCCTAGATACATCAAAACCATTTTTTTTTTTAGATTCCATATATCTGTGTTAGCATACGGTATTTGTTTTTCTCTTTCTGACTTACTTCACTCTGTATGACAGACTCTAGGTCCATCCACCTCACTACAAATAATTCAATTTTGTTTCTTTTTATGGCTGAGTAATATTCCATTGTATATATGTGCCACATCTTCTTTATCCATTCATCTGTTAATGGACACTCAGGTTGCTTCCATGTCTTGGCTATTGTAAATAGAGCTGCAATGAACATTGTGGTACATGACTCTTTTTGAATTATGGTTTTCTCAGGGTATATGCCCAGTAGTGGGATTGCTGGGTCATATGGTAGTTCTATTTTTAGTTTTTAAGGAACCTCTATACTGTTCTCCATAGTGGCTGTACCAATTTACATTCCCACCAACAGTGCCAGAGGGTTCCCTTTTCTCTACACCCTCTCCAGCATTTATTGTTTGTAGATTTTTTGATGATCGTCATTCTGACTGGTGTGAGGTTATATTTCATTGTAGTTTTGATTTGCATTTCTCTAATGATTAGTGATGTTGAGCATCCTTTCATGTGTTTGTTGGCTGTCTGTATATCTTCTTTGAGAAATGTCTATTTAGGTCTTCTGCCCATTTTTGGATTGGGTTGTTTGCTTTTTTGATATTGAGCTGCATGAGCAGCCTGTAAATTTTGGAGATTAGTCCTTTGTCAGTTGCTTCATTTGCAAATATTTTCTCCCATTCTGAGGGTTGTCTTTTTGTCTTGTTTATGGTTTCCTTTGCTGTGCAAAAGCTTCTAAGTTTCATTAGTTCCCATTTGTTTATTTTTGGTTTTTTCCATTTCTGTAGGAGGTGGGTCAAAAAGGATCTTGCTGTGATTTATGTCATAGAGTGTTCTGCCTACCTTTGGCTCATAGTGTCTGGCCTTACACTTAGGTCTTTAATCCATTTTGAATTTACTTTTGTGTATGGTGTTAGGGAGTGATCTAATTTCATTCTTTACCTGTAGCTGTCTGGTTTTCCCAGCACCACTTATTGAAGAGGCTGTCTTTTCCCCATTGTATATTCTTGCCTCCTTTATCAAAAATAAAGTGTGCATGGGTTAATCTCTGGGCTTTCTATCCTGTTCCCATATGTGCATGGGTTAATCTCTGGGCTTTCCTGTTCCATTAATCTATGTTTCTGTTTTTGTGCCAGTACCATACTGTCTTGATTATTGTAGCTTTGTAGAGTAGTCTGAAGTCGGGGAGCCTGCTTCCTCCAGCTCCATTTTTCTTTCTGAAGATTACTTTGGCTATTCGGAGGCTTTTGTGTTTCCATGCAATCTGTGAGATTTTTTGTTCTAGTTCTGTGAAAAATGCCAGTGGTCGTTTGATAGAGATTGCATTGAATCTGTAGATTGCTTTGGGTAGTATAGTCATTTTCACAATGTTGATTCTTCCAATCCAAGAACATGGTATATCTCTCCATTTGTTTGTGTCATCTTTTATTTCTTTCATCAGTGTCTTCTAGTTTTCTGCATACAGGTCTTTTGTCTCCTTAGGTAGTTTTATTCCTAAGTATTTTATTCTTTTTGTTGCAGTGGTAAACAAGAGTGTTTCCTGAAATTCTCTTTCAGATTTTTCATCATTGGTGTATAGGAATGCAAGAGATTTCTGTGCATTAATTTTGTGTCCTGCTACTTCACCAAATTCATTGATTAGCTCTAGTAGTTTCCTGGTAGCATCTTTAGGATTCTCTATGTATAGTATCATGTCATCTGCAAACAGTGACAGCTTTACTTCTTCTTTTCTGATTTTGATCCCTTTTATTTCTTTTTCTTCTCTGATTGCTGTGGTTAAAACTTCCAAAACTATGCTGAATAATACTGGTGAGAGTGCGCAACCTTGTCTTGTTCCTGATCATAGTGGAAATGGTTACAGTTTTTCACCTTTGAAGACGATGTTGGCTGTGTTTTTGTCATATATGGCCTTTATTATGTGGAGGTAAGTTCCCTCTATGCCTACTTTCTGGAGGTTTTTTTTTTATCATAAATGGCTGTTGAATTTTTTTGAAAGCTTTCTCTGCATCTGTTGAGATGATCATATGGTTTTTCTCCTTCAGTTTGTTAATATGGTGTATCACGTTTATTGATTTGCATATATTGAAGAATCCTTGCATTCCTGGGATAAACCCCACTTGATCATGGTGTATGATCCTTTTAATGTGTTGTTGGATTCTGTTTGCTAGTCTTTTGCTGAGGGTTTTTGCATGTATGTTCATCAGTGATATTGGCCTGTAGTGTTCTTTCTTTGTGACATCTTTGTAGGGTTTTCATATCAGGATGATGGTGGCCTTGTAGCATGAGTTTGTGAGTGTCCCTCCCTCTGCTATGTTTTGGAAGAGTTTGAGAAGGATAGGTGTTAGCTCTTCTCTAAATGTTTGATAGAATTCACCTGTGAAGCCATCTGGTCCTGGGCTTTTGTTTGTTGGAAGATTTTTAATCATAGTTTCAGTTTCAGTGCTTGTGATTGGTCTGTTTATATTTTCTATTTCTTCCTGGTTCATTCTCAGAAGTTTGTGCTTTTCTAGGAATGTGTCCATTTCTTCAGGTTGTCCATTTTTTTCGCATTAGTTGCTTTTAGTAATCTCTCATGATCCTTTCTTTTTCTGCAGTGTCAGTTGTTACTTCTCCTTTTTTATTTCTAATTCTATTGATTTGAGTCTTCTCCCTTTTTTTCTTGATGTGTCTCACTAATGGTTTATCAATTTTGTTTATCTTCTCAAAGAACCAGATTTTAGTTTTATTGATATTTGTTATTGTTTCCTTCATTTGTTTTTCATTTATTTCTGATTTGATCTTTATGATTTCTTTCCTTCTGCCAGCTTTGGGGAGTTTTTGTTCTTCTTTCTCTAATTGCTTTAGGTGTAAGTTAGGTTGATTATTTGAGGTGTTTCTTGAGACAGGATTGCATTGCTATAAACTTCCCTCTTAGAACTGCTTTTGCTGCATCCCATAAGTTTTGCGTCATCGTGTTTTCATTGTCATTTGTTTCTAGGTATTTTGTGATTTCCACTTTGATTTCATCAGTGATCTCTTGGTTATTAGGTCGTGTATTGTTTAGCTTCCATGTATTTTTATTTTTTAGAGATTTTTTCCTGTAATTGATATTTGTGATCTCTTGGTTATTAGGTCGTATATTGTTCAGCTTCCATGTATTTTTATTTTTTAGAGATTTTTTCCTGTAATTGATATTTAGTCTCATAGTGTTTTGGTCAGAAAAGATACTTCATGTGATTTCAATTTCCTTAAATTTACCAAGCCTTGATTTGTGACCCAGGATATGATCTATCCTGGAGAATGTTTATGAGCACTTGATAAAAATGTGTATTCTGCTGTTTTTGTATGGAACGTCCTATAAATATCAATTAAGTCCCTCTTGTTTAATGTATCATTTAAAGCTTGTGTTTCCTTATTTATTTTCAGTTTGGATGATCTGTCCGTTGGTGAAAGTGGGGTGTTAAAGTCCCCTACTATGATTGTGTTACTGTTGATGTCCCCTTTTATGGCTGTTAGCAATTGCCTTATGTATTGAGGTGCTCCTATGTTGGGTGCATACATATGTACAGTTGTTATATCTTCTTCTTGGATTGATCCCTTGATCATTATGTCATGTCCTTCTTTGTCTCTTGTAATAGTCTTTATTTTAAAGTCTATTTTGTCTGATATGAGAATTGCTACTCCAGCTTTCTTTTGATTTCTATTTGCATGGAATATTTTTTTCCATCCCCTCACTTTCAGTCTGTATGTGTCCCTAGGTCTGAAGTGGGTCTCTTGTAGACAGCATATATACGGGTCTTGTTTGTGTCTCCATTCAGCCAGTCTATGTCTTTTGGTTGGAGCTTTTAATTAATTTACATTTAAGGTAGTTATCGTTGTGTATGTTCCTATTACCATTTTCTTAATTGTTTTGGGTTTGTTATTGTAGGTCTTTTCCTCCTCTTGGGTTTCCTGCCTTGAGAAGTTCCTTTAGCATTTGTTGTAAAGCTGGTTTAGTGGTGCTGAATTCTCTTAGCTTTTGTTTGTCTGTAAAGATTTTAATATCTCCATCGAATGTGAATGAGATCCTTGCTGGACAGAGTAATCTTGGTTGTAGGCTTTTCCCTTTCATCACTTTAAATATGTCTTGCCAGCCCCTTCTGGCTTGCAGAGTTTCTGCTGGAAGGTCAGCTGTTTACCTTATGGGGATTCCTTTGTATGTTACTTGTTGTTCTTCCCTTGTTGCTCTTAATATATTTTCCTTGTATTTAATTTATGATAGTTTGATTACTATGTTTCTTGGCATGTTACTCCTTGTATTTATCCTGTATGGGACTCTCTGCACTTCCTGGACTTGATTGACTATTTCCGTTCCCATTTTAGGGAGGCTTTCAACTATAATCTCTTCAAATATTTTTTCAGCCCCTTTCTTTTTCTCTTCTTCCTCCAGGACCCCTATAATTTGAATATTGGTGTGTTTAATGTTGTCCCCGAGGTCTCTGAGACTGTCCTCAATTCTTTTCATTCTTTTTTCTTTATTCTGCTCCGTGGTAGTTATTTCCACTGTTTCATCTTCCAGGTCACTTATCTGTTCTTCTGCCTCAGTTATTCTGCTATTGATTCCTTCTAGAGAATTTTTAATTTCATTTATTGTGTTGTTCATCGTTGCTTGTTTCCTCTTTAGTTCTTCTACATCCGTGTTAAACGTTTCTTGTATTTTCTGCATTCTATTTCCTAGGTATTGGATCATCTTTACTATCATTCCTCTCAATTGTTTTTCAGGTAGACTGCCTATTTCCTCTTCATCTGTCTGGTCTGGTTTTTACCTTGCTCCTTCATCTGCTGTGTTTTTCTCTGTTTTCTCATTTTGCTTAACTTAATGTTTTGGGGTCTCCTTTTCACAGGCTGCATGTTCATAGTTCTCGTTGTTTTTGGTGTCTTACCCCAGTGGGTAAGGTCGGTTCAATGGGTTGTGCAGCCTTCCTGGTGGAGGGGACTGGTGCCTGTGTTCTGGGGGATGAAGCTAGATCTTGTCTTTCTTGTGGGCAGAACCGTGTCCGGTGGTGTGTTTTGGGGTGTCTGTGACCTTATTATGATTTTAGGCAGCCTGTCTGCTAATGGACGGGATTGTGTTCCTGTCTTGCTAGTTGTTCGGCATAGGGTGTCCAACACTGTAGCTTGCTGGTTATTGAGTGGAGCTGGGTCTTAGCGTTGAGATCGAGGTCTCTGGGAGAGCTTTCGCCATTTAATATAACGTGGAGCTGGGAGGGCTCTGGTGGACCAATGTCCTGAACTCGGCTCTCCCACCTTAGAGGCCCAGGCCTGACACTCGACCGTAGCACCAAGACCCTGTCAGCCACACGGCTGAGAAGAAAAGGGCAAAAAGAAGAAAGAAAGAAAGGAAGGAAGGAAGGAAGAGAGAGAGAGAGAGAGGGAGGGAGGGAGGGAGGAAAGGAAAGAAAGAAAGGAAGGAAGGAAGGAGGAAAGAAAAGAATATAAAGTTATTGGGCTTCCCTGGTGGCGCAGTGGTTGAGAGTCTGCCTGCTGGTGCAGGGGACATGGGTTCGTGCCCCAGTCCGGGAAGATCCTACATGCCGTGGAGCGGCTGGGCCTGTGAGCCACGGCTGCTGGGCCTGCGCATCCGGAGCCTGTGCTTCACAATGGGAGAGCCCACAACAGTGAGAGGCCCGCGTACTGCAAAAAAAAAAAAAAAAAAAAAAAAAAGAATATAAAGTTATTAAAATAAATTTTTTTAAAAAACTATTAAAAATTAAAAAAAATAGTAAAATGAAAGAAGAGAGCAACCAAAACAAATCCACCAATGATAAGAAATACTAAAAACTATACTAAAACAAACAAAAAGGACAGACAGAACCCTCGGACAAATGGTAAAAGCAAAGCTATACAGACAAAATCACACAATGAAGCATATGCATACACACTCACAAAAAGAGAAAAAGGAAAAAATTATATACGTCGTTGAGCTCAACGTCCACTGCCTCAATTTTGGGACGATTCCTTGTCTGTTCAGGTATTCCACAGATGGAGCGTACATCAAGTTGATTGTGGAGATTTAATCCGCTGCTTCTGAGGCTGCTGCAAGAGATTTCCCTTTCTCTTCTTTGTTCGCACAGCTCCCGGGGTTCAGCTTTGGATTTGGCCCTGCCTCTGCGTGTTGGTCGCTGGAGGGCGTCTGTTCTTTGCTCAGGCAGGACGGGGTTAAAGTAGCAGCTGATGAAGGGGCTCTGGCTCACTCAGGCCGGGAGGAGGGAGGGGTAAGGAATGCAGGGTAAGCCTGCAGTGGCAGATGCCAGCGTGACATTCCAACAGCCCCAAGGCGTGCAGTGTGTTCTCCCGGGGAAGTTGTCCCTTGATCTCAGAACCCTGGCAGTGGCTGGCTGCACAAGCTCCCAGGAGGGGAGGTGTGGATAGTGACCTGTGCTTGCACATGGGCTTTTTCGTGGCTGCAGCAGCAGCCTCTGCGTTTCAGGCCCATTTCTGGTGTCCGCACTGATATCCATGGTTCGTGCCCATGTCTGGAGCTCCTTTAGGCAGTGCTCTGAATTCCCTCTCCTCGTGCATCCCGAAACAATGGTCTCTTGCCTCCTCAGAAGTTCCAGACTTTTTCCCAGACTCCCTCCCATCTAGCTGTGGTGCACTAGCCCCCTTCAGGCTGTGTTCACGCAGCGAATCCCAGTCCTCTCCCTGGGATCTGACCTCCGAAGTCGGAGCCTCAGCTCCCAGCCCTGGCCAGTCCCACCTGGCGGGTGAGCAGACAAGCCTCTCAGGCTGATGAGTGCTGGTTGGCCCCGATCCTCTGTGTGGAATGTCTCCACTTTGCTCTCTGCACCCCTGTTGCTGCGCTCTCCTCTGTGGCTCCGAAGCTTCTTTCCCCCTGCCACCGCTGTCTCTGCCAGTGAAGGGGTTTCCTAGTGTGTGGAAACTTTTCCCCCTTGACAGCTCCCTCCCACTGGTGAAGATCCGGTCCCTATTCTTTTGTCTCTGTTTTTTCTTTTTTCTTTTGTCCTACCCAGGTACGTGGGGAGTTTCTTGCCTTTTGGGAGGTCTGAGGACTTCTGCTAGTGTTCAGTAGGTGTTCTGTAGGGGTTGTTCCACATGTAGATGTATTTCTGATGTATTTGTGGAGAGGAAGGTGATCTCCACGTCTCACTCCTCTGCCATCTTGACGGTTTCCGAACCTTATTAATTTTTGTATGTCAGTTGAACCTTAATAAAGATGGTAAAAGAGGCATTTTCTTTCTTGGACAGAGGACTCAATATCATAAAAATGTTATTTATTTCAATTTAAAATAATACATATAGAAAAGTGAGAAAAAGCAATTAAGTGAGAAAAGCTGTGAAAAAGAAAAAAACAGCAGAAATTCGGTAGTTCAGGACTTAAAGGGACAACATCAGGCTAAGGTGAATTTGTCTCTTGACTGGTTTAAGGTAATCTGTACCCTCTCAGGTAACTTGAAAGAGTGAGATAACATTGAGAGCCTCATTGAGTATTTCCACAAAGTGACTGACATCAATCAAAACTTAGCACGTATACCAAAACACACAACAGTGAATAAACAGACAGTATTTAAAAAAACAGAAAATACATGTAGTGAATTTATCATACGTGGACCTTAAAATAGCTCTGATTTATTCTCTAAAAAATAAAGGAATGTGTAGAAATTTTATTGGCATTCTGAAATTTTAAAAAATGCAGTAATTGAAATTGAGAGATCAACAGATGTGGTTAAGGGCAGATTAGACAATTGAAAAAGAGACAGTTGCTGTACTGGAAAGTAGGCCAGTGGAAAACAATTGGGATAAAGCACAGGGAACAAATAAAGCATAGCATGTGAGATACATATATAACACTGTGAAAAAAAATGTGTATATATATATATATATATATATATATATATATATATATATTTGAGTTCCAGAAGGGGAGGATAGAGAATAGGACAAAAACAATACCTGAAGAGCTAATGGCCAAGAATTTTCCAAAACTGATGGAGAATATTGAAGCACAGATTCAAAGAGTGATATGGTCTTTGGAGAAGCATCTATTCAATTTTCGTCTCAATTTAAAATAGAGCTTGTCCTTAAAAAGAAACGAAATTGAGTTATTTGTAGTGAGGTGGATGGACCTAGAGTCTGTCATACAGAGTGAAGCAAGTCAGAAAGAGAAAAACAAATACTGTATGCTAACACATATATATGGAATCTAAAGAAAGAAATGGTTCTGATGAACCTAGGGACAGGAGAGGAATAAAGATGCAGGTGTAGAGAATGGACTTGAGGACATGGGGAGGGGCAAGGGTAAACTGGGACGAACTGAGAGAGTAGCATGGACATATATACACTACCAAATATAAAATAGATAGCTAGTGGTAAGCAGCTGCATTGCACAGGGAGATCAGCTCGGTGCTTTGTGACCACCTAGAGGGGTAGGATAGGGAGGGAGGGTGGGAGGGAGATGCAAGAGGGAGGGAATATGGGGATATATGTATACATATAGCTGATTCACTTTGTTATACAGCAGAAACTGACACAACATTGTAAAGCAATTATACTCCAATAAAGATGTTAAAAAAATTAAAAAAAAATAGAGCTTGTTAGATAGAGGTGATAATTGCACAGTTCAATGAATATACTAAAAACCACTGCATTATACGATTTAAAAGGGGGAATTTTATGTTTTTTAAGTCGTATGTTAATAAGCCAGTTATTTCTTTAAAACCTGTAAATAAATAAATAAAATTGAGCTTGTTAGTTTTGAGTTTCAAGAGCTCTTTCTATACTATGTGAAAATGTACTTGATCAGGTAAGTAATTTGCATATATTTTCCCCAGTCTGTGGCTTATTTTTTTGCCCTTTTTCTAGTGTATTTTGTGCATTTAAAGGTTTTTTTAATTTGGTAAATTCTCATTTATTGATTCTTTTATGGGTCATGCTTTTTGTATAATACCTAAGAACAACAGTGACAAAGAGCAGTTTAGTGATTTGCTGTAGGGTTGTTTCAGCATCATTTGGTTTTGTTTTTTAAAAAATATTTATTTATTTATTTGGTTGCGCTGGGTTTTAGTTGTGGCAGGTGGCTTCCTTGTGGCTCATGGGCTCCTTAGTTGTGGCTTGCCGGCTCCTTAGTTGCAGCATGTGGGCTCCTTAGTTGCAGCAGTCTGGCTCCTTAGTTGAGGCTCCAGGTCTCCTTAGTTGCAGCTTGTAGGCTCTTAGTTTTGGCTCATTGGCTCCTTAGTTGTGGAATGTGGGCTCCTTAGTTGTGGCATGTGAACTCTTTGTTTCAGCACACATGTGGGTTCTCGTTCCCTGTCCAGGGATCACACCCAGGCCCCCTGCACTGGGGGCACAGAGTCTTATCTCCTACGCCACCAGGGAAGTCCCTCAGCATCATTTGTTGAGACTACGACCCTTTATTCATTTAATTGTCTTTACAATTTGTCAAAAATTCATTAAACATACGTGTTTTCTCATTCTGGACTGTCTCTTCTGTTTCTTTAGTATGTATTTCAACTATTTTGCCTATACTGAACTGTGTTAAATACTGTAGCTTTAAGTCTTAGTGTAATGTAAGCCCTCCAGCTTTGTAATTTTAAAAATAATTTTTGGTCAATCTACCTCCTTTGTCATTTCATGTAAATTTTAGAATAACCTTGTTTTCAGATACAAAGTAATCTTGTTAGAATTGGATTAAATCTATCAATTTAGAGAGAATATAATCAACATGTACACTGAATCTTTACATACGAGTTTTCATATCATAAGAACATAATATATCTGTTTAGGTTTTCTTTCATTTCCTTCATCAGTATTTTGTACTTACCTACATACTGTTCCAGCACATTATTTACTTAGATTTATTCCTAGTATTTCCCTTTATTAGGCTGTTGTAAATTGTACTTAAGAAAATTTTGGTTTCCAGCTGTTCATTGCTAGTATATAGAAATAAAATTAATGTTTTGTACATTGACCTTGTTTCTTGCGACTTAGCAAGAACTTATTCTAGGAGCATTTTTAGATTCTTATTGTTGTTACTACTAGGAGCATTTTTAGATTCTTTGTGCCTTTCTACATAGACAATCATATAATCTAAATAGGGACAGGTTTAATATTTTAATCTTAACGGAAAAGATAAATGATAAAACAGCATATCTTTGTTATTGATTTCTAATTTAATACTATTGTGGATATACAAGATAATTTATATGATTTTAATCTTTTAAAATTTATTGATACTTGTTTCCTTGGCACAGAATATGATCTATCTTGGTAAATGTTCTGTGTGTACTTGGAAAGACTATTCTGCTGTTGCTGGGTAGAGGGTTCTATCAATGTCAATTAGGTCAATTTGATTGATATGGTGCTTCAAGTATTCTGTATGTTTATTGATTTTCTGTCTACTTGTTCAATACGTTATTGAGAGAATTATATTTAAGTCTCCAATCATAACTGTGTATTTTTCTATTTCTCCTTGTAGCTCTATCAATTTTTATTTCATGTATTTTGCAGCTCTATTTATTAATCGCATAAGCTGTTATGATTGTTATGTCCTCTTGATAAGTTGACCCCTTTACTGTTACAAAATGAACTTCTTTATCCCTAGTCATATTTTATAATATTACTAATATATATAGTATAATATATATTTATGTTTTAATATAATATACAAAGTAATCTTTGTATTGAGATTTACTTTGTATTATACTAATAGACCTATTCTAGCTTCCTTTTGGTATTTTCATAGTATATATGTATACATGCTATTACTTTTAGACCATCTTTGTATCAAAATTTGGTTTTCTTTGTCTTTTTTTAACATCTTTATTAGAGTATAATTGCTTTACAATGGTGTGTCAGCTTCTGCTTTATAACAGAGTGAATCATTTATACATATACATGTGTCCTCATATCTCTTCCCTCTTGCATCTCCCTCCCTCCCACCCTCTCTATCCCACCCCTATAGGTGGTCACAAAGCACCGAACTGATCTCCCTGTGCTATGTGGCTGCTTCCTACTAGCTATCTATTTCACATTTGGTAGTGTATATATGTCTATGCCACTCTCTCACTTTGTGCCAGCTTACCCATACTCCTCCCCATATCCTCAAGTCCATTCTCTAGTAGGTCTGCATCTTTATTCCTGTCTTGGCCCTAGTTTCTTCTGACCATATATATATATTTTTTTTTTTAGATTCCATATATATGTGTTAGCATACGGTATTTGTTTTTCTCGTTCTGACTTACTTCACTCTGTATGACAGTCTCTAGGTCCATCCACCTCACTACAAATAACTCAGTTTCATTCCTTTTTATGGCTGAGTAATATTCCATTGTATATATGTGCCACATCTTCTTTATCAATTCATCTGTTGATGGACACTTAGGGTGCTTCCATGTCCTGGCTATTGTAAATAGAGCTGCAGTGAACATTGTGGTACATGACTCTTTTTGAATTATGGTTTTCTCAGGGTATATGCCCAGTAGTGGGATTGCTGGGTCATATGGTAGTTTTATGTTTAGTTTTTTAAGGAACCTCCATACTGTTCTGCATAGTGGCTGTATCAATTTACATTCCCACCAACAGTGCAAGAGGGTTCCCTTTTCTCCACAACCTCTCCAGCATTTATTGTTTGTAGATTTTTTGATGATGGCCATTCTGACCGGTGTGAGATGATATCTCATTGGAGTTTTGATTTTCATTTCTCTAATGATAATGATGTTGAGCATTCTTTCATGTGCTTGTTGGCTGTCTGTATATCTTCTTTGGAGAAATGTCTCTTTAGCTTTTCTACCAATTTTTCGATTGGGTTGTTTGTATTTTTGATATTGAGCTGCATGAGTTCCTTGTATGTTTTGGATATTAATCCTTTGTCCGTTGCTTCATTTCCAAATATTTTCTCCCATTCTGAGGGTTGTCTTTTGATCTTGTTTATGGTTTTCTTTGCTGTGCAAAAGATTTGCAGTTTCATTAGGTCCCATTTGTTTATTTTTGTTTTTATTTCCATTTGTCTAGGAGGTGGGTCAGAAGGGATCTTACTGTGATTTATGTCACAGAGTGTTCTGCCTAGGTTCTCCTCTAAGAGTTTGATGGTGTCTGGCCTTACATTTAGGTCTTTAATCCATTTTGAGTTTATTTTTGTGTATGGTGTTAGGGAGTGTTTTAATTTCATTCTTTTACATGTACCTGTCCAGTTTTCCCAACACCGCTTATTGAGGAGGCTGTCTTTTCTCCATTGTATATTTTTGCCTCCTTTATCAAAGATAAGGTGACCATATGTGTGTGGGCTTATCTCTGGGCTTTCTATCCTGTTCCATTGATCTATATTTCTGTTTTTGTGCCAGTACCATACTCTCTTGTTTACTGTAGCTTTGTCATATAGTCTGACGTCAGGGAGCCTGATTCCTCCAGCTCCGTTTTTCATTCTCAAGATTGCTTTGGCTATTCGGGGTCTTTTGTCTTTCCATACAAATGGTGAAATTTTTTGTTCTAGTTCTGTGAAAAATGCCAGTGGTCGTTTGATAGGGATTGCATTGAATCTGTAGATTGCTTTGGGTAGTAGAGTCATTTTCACAATGTTGATTCTTCCAATCCAAGAACATGATATATCTCTCCATCTATTTGTATCATCTTTAATTTCTTTCATCAGTGTCTTATAATTTTCTGCATACAGGTCTTTTGTCTCCTTAGGTAGGTTTATTCCTAGGTATTTTATTCTTTTTGTTGCAGTGTAAATGGGAGTGTTTTCGTAATTTCACTTTCAGATTTCTCATCATTAGTGTATAGGAATGCCAGAGATTTCTGTGCATTAATTTTGTATCCTGCTACTATACCAGATTCATTGATTAGCTCTAGTAGTTTTCTGGTAGCATCTTTAGGATTCTCTATGTATATTATCATGTCATCTGCAAACAGTGACAGCTTTATGTCTTCTTTTCTGATTTGGATTCCTTTTATTTCCTTTTATTCTCTGATAATTTCGGCTAAAACTTCCAAAACTCTGCTGAATAATAGTGGTAAGAGTAGGCAACCTTGTCTTGTTCCTGATCTTAGTGGAAATGGTTTCAGTTTTTCACCATTGAGGACGATGTTGGCTGTGGGTTTGTCATATATGGCCTTTATTATGTTGAGGAAAGGTCCCTCTATGCCTACTTTCTGCAGGGTTTTTATCATAAATAGGTGTTGAATTTTGTCAAAAGCTTTCTCTGCATCTGTTGAGATGATCATATGGTTTTTCTCCTTCAATTTGTTAATATGGTTTATCACGTTGATTGATTTGCATATATTGAAGAATCCTTGCATTCCTGGAATAAACCCCACTTGATCATGGTGTATGATCCTTTTAATGTGCTGTTGGACTCTGTTTGCTAGTATTTGTTGAGGATTTTTGTATCTATGTTCATCAGTGTTATTGGCCTGTGGTTTTCTTTCGTTGTGACATCTTTGTCTGGTTTTCTTATCAGGGTGATGGTGGCCTCGTAGCATGAGTTTGGGAGTGTCCCTACTTCTGCTATGTTTGGAAGAGTTTGAGAAGGATAGTTGTAAGCTCTTCTCTAAATGTTTGATAGAATTCACCTGCGAAGCCATCTGGTCCTGAGCTTTTGTTTGTTGGAAGATTTTTAATCACAGTCTCAATTTCAGTGCTTGTGAGTGGTCTGTTCATATTTTCTATTTCTTCCTGGTTCAGTCTCGGAAGGTTGCGCATTTCTAAGAATTTGTCCATTTCTTCCAGGTTGTCCATTTTCTTGGTATAGAGTTGCTTGTTGTAATCTCTCATGGTCCTTTGTATTTCTGCAGTGACAGTTGTTACTTATCCTTTTTCATTTCTAACTCTATTGATTTGAATCTTCTCCCTTTTTTCTTGATGAGTCTGGCTAATGGTTTATTAATTTTGTTTACGATCTCAAAGAACCAGCTTTTAGTTTTATTGATCTTTGCTATCATTTCCTTCATTTCTTTTTCATTTATTTGTGATCTGATCTTTATGATTTCTTTCCTTCTGCTAACTTTGGGTTTTTTTTGTTCTTCTTTCTCTAATTGCTGTAGGTGTAAGGTTAGGTTGTTTTATGTTTCTTAGGTAGGATTGAATTGCTATAAACTTCCCCCTTAGAACTGCTTTTGCTGCATCCCATAGGTTTTGGGTCGTCGTGTTTTCATTGTCATTTGTTTCTAGGTATTTTTTGGTTTCCTCTTAGATTTCTTCAGTGATCTCTTGGTTATTAAGTAGTGTATTGTTTACCCTCCATGTTTATGTATTTTTTTACAGATTTTTTCCTGTAGTTGATATCTAGTCTCATAGCATTCTGGTCAGAAAAGATACTTGATACAATTTCAACTTTCTTAAATTTACCAAGGCCTGATTTGTGATCCAAGATATGATGTATTCTGGAGAATGTTCCATGAGCACTTGAGAAGAATGTGTATTCTGTTGTGTTTAGTTGGAATGTCCTATAAATATCAATTAAGTTCGTCTTGCTTAATGTATTATTTAAAGCTTGTGTTTCGTTATTTAGTTTTCATTTTGCATGATCTGTCCATGGTGACAGTGGGGTGTTAAAGTCCCCTACTCTGATTGTGTTACTGTCGATTTCCCCTTTTATGGCTGTTAGTATTTGCCTTATGTATTGAGGTGCTCCTATGTTGGGTGCATAAATATTTACAATTGTTATATCTTCTTCTTGGATCAATCCCTTGATCATTATGTAGTGTCCTTCTTTGTCTCTTCTAATTGTCTTTATTTTAAAGTCTATTTTGTCTGATATGAGAATTGCTACTCCAGCTTTCTTCTGATTTCCATTTGTATGGAATATCTTTTTCCATCCCCTTACTTTCAGTCTATATGTGTCCCTAGGTTTGAAGTGGGTCTCTTGTAGACAACATATATATGGGTCTTCTTTTTGTATCCATCCAGCCAGTCCAAGTCTGTTGGTTGGAGCATTTAATCCATTTACATTTAAAGTACTTATCGATGTGTGTTCCTATTCTCATTTTCTTAATTGTTTTGGCTTTGTTAATGCAGGTGTTTTCCTTCTCTTGTGTTTCCTGCCTAGAGAAGTTCCTTTAGCATTTGTTGTAAAGCTGGTTTGGTGGTGCTGAATTCTCTTAGCTTTTGCTTGTCTGTAAAGGTTTTAATTTCTCCCTCAAATCTGAATTAGATCCTTGCTGGGTAGAGTAATCTTGGTTGTAAGTTTTTCTCCTTCATCGCTTTAAATATGTCCTGCCACTCCCTTCTGGCTTGCAGAGTTTCTGCTGGAAGATCAGCTGTTAACATTATGGGGATTCCCTTATGTGTTATTTGTTGTTTTTCCCTTGCTGCTTTTAATTGGTTTTCTTTGTATTTATTTTTTGATAGTTTGATTATGTGTGTCTTGGCATGTTTCTCCTTTGTTATATCCTGTATAGCACTCTCTGTGCTTCCTGGACTTGATTAACTATTTCCTTTCCCATATTAAGGAAGTTTTCAACTATAATCTCATCAAATATTTTCTCAGTCCCTTTCTTTTTCTCTTCTTCTTCTGGGACCCCTATAATTCAAATATTGGTGCATTTAATATTGTCCCAGAGGTCTCTGAGACTGTCCTCAATTCTTTTCATTTTTTTTTCTTTACTCTGCTCTGCAGTAGTTATTTCCACTATTTACCTTCCAGGTTACTTATCCGTTCTTCTGCCTCAGGTATTCTGCTATTGATTCCTTTTAGAGAATTTTTTATTTCATTTATTGTGCTGTTCATCACTGTTTGTTTGCTCTTTAGTTCTTCTAGGTCCTTGTTGAACGTTTCTTGTATTTTCTCTATTCTGTTTCCAAGATTTTGGGTCATCTTTACTATCATTATTCTGAATTGTTTTTCAGGTAGGCTTCCTATTTCCTCTTCGTTTGCTAGGTCTGGCGGTTGTTTGCCTTGCTCCTTAATCTGCTGTGTGTTTTTCTGTGTTCTCATTTTGTTTAACTTTCTGTGTGTGGTCTCCTTTTTGCAGGCTGCAGGTTCATAGTTCCCCTTGTCTTATGTGTCTGTCCCCAGTGGCTAAGGTTGGTGCAGTAGGTTGTGCAGGCTTCCTGGTGGAGGGGAGTAGTGCCTGTGTTCTGGTGGATGAGGCTGGATCTTGTCTTTCTGGTGGGCAGGTCCACGTCTGGTGGTGTGTTTTGGGGTGTCTGTGGCCTTATTATGATTTTAGGCAGCCTCTCTGCTATTGGATGCGGTTGAGTTCCTATCTTGCTAGTTGTTTGGCATAGGGTGTCCAGCACTGTAGCTTGCTGGTCGTTGAGTGAAGCTGGGTGCTGGCGTTGAGATGGAGATCTCTGGGAGATTTTTGCCATTTGATAGTACATGGAGCTGGGAGGTCTCTGATGGACCAGTGTCCTGAACTTGGCTCTCCAACCTCAGAGTCATGGCCCTGATGCCTGGCTTGAGCACCGTGAGCCTTTCGTCCACACGGCTCAGAATAAAAGGGAGAAAAAATAGAAAGAATGAAAGAAAGAAAGAAGATAAAATAAAATAAAATAAGATAAATTAAAATGAAGTTAATAAAATAAAAATAAAAATATTTATTAAGAAAGATTTTTAAAAAGTAAAAATACAAAACAAAACAAAAATAAACAGACAGAGAGAACCCTAGGACAAATTGTAAAAGGAAAGCTATACAGACAAAATCACACATAGAAGCATACACACACACACTCAAAAAGAGAAAAAGGGAAAAAAATATATATATCTTCGCTCCCAATGTCCATCTCCTCAATTTGGGATTATTTGTTGTCTATTCAGGTATTCCACAGATGCAGCGTACATCAAGTTGATTGTGGAGATTTAATCCTCTGCTCCTGATGCTGCTGGGAGAGATTTCCCTTTCTCTTCTTTGTTCGCACAGCTCTTGGTTTTCAGCTTTGGATTTGGCCCTGCCTCTGCATGTAGGTCACCTGAGGGCGTCTGTTCTTAGCTCAGACAAGATGGGGTTAAAAGAGCAGCTGAGTTGTCTGCTCTGGCTTACTCTGGCTGGGGGGAGGGAAGGGTAAGGATGTGGGGCAAGCCTGCGGCGGCAGAGGCCAGTGTGACGTTGCACCAGCCTGAGGCACGCTGTGTGTTCTCCCGGGGAAGTTGGGACCTGGATCACGGGACCCTGACAGTGGCGGTCTGCACAGGCTCCCGGGAGGGCAGGTGTGGAGAGTGCCCTGTGCTTGCACACAGGCTTCTTGGTGGCCTGATAGCCGTGGCTCGCACCCATCTCTGGAGCTCCTTTAAGCAGCGCTCTTAATCTCCTCTCCTCTCGAACCAGGAAACAAAGAGGCAAGAGAAAGTCTCTTGCTTCTTTGGCAGGTCCAGATGTTTTCCCTGACTCCCTCCCGGCTTGCTGTGGTACAGTTGCCCCTTCAGGCTGTGTTCACGCCGCCAACCCCCGTCCTCTCCCTGGGATCTGTCCGAAGCCTGAGCCTCAGCTCCCAGCCCCCCCCCGCCCCGGCGGGTGAGCAGACAGGCCTCTAGGGCTGGTGAGTGCTGGTCTGCGCCGATCATCTGTGCGGGAATCTCTCTGCTTGGCCCTCTGCACCCCTGTTGCTGCGCTCTCCTCTGTGGCTCTGAAGCTCCCCCGCCCCTGTCACCCGCAGTCTCCACCCACAAAGGGGCTTCCTAGTGTGTGGAAACCTTTCCTCCTTCACAGCTCCCTCCCACTGGTGCAGTTCCCGTCCCTATTCTTTTGTCTCTGTTTTTTCTTTTTTCTTTTGCCCTACCCAGGTACGTGGGGACTTTCTTGCGTTTTGGGAGGTCTGAGGTCTTCTGCCAGCGTTCAATAGGTGTTCTGTAGGAACTGTTTCACATATAGATGTATTTGTGATGGATTTGTGGAGAGGAAGGTGATCTCTGCGTCTTACGCTTCCACCATCTTGAAGCTCCCTCAGTTTGGCAGTTTCTCACAAAGCTAAACATAGTCTTACCATGTGATCTATCAGTCATGTTCCTAGGTATTTACTCAACTGATATGAAAACTTAGGACCATATAAAACCTTCCCATGAATGTTTGTAGCAGCTTAATTCACAAACATGAAACACTGGAAGCAACCAAAATGGCCTTCAGTGGGTGAATGGTAAATGAACTGTCATATAGCCATACAGAGGAATACTGTTAGCAGTAAAAAGGAATGAGCTGGGAAGCCATGCAAAGACATGGATAAATCTTAAATGAATATTGCTAAGTGAAAGAAATCAGTCTGAAAAGGCTATATATGATATGATTCCATTTATGTGACATTTTGCAAAAGGCAAAATTTTAGGGTTGATAAACAGATTAGTAGTTGCCCTGAGTCAAGGTGGAAGGGATTTGAATAGTTGAAGCACAGGGAATCTTTTAGGGCAGTTAAACTACTTTGTATGATATTGGGTTAGTGGATACATGATGGTATGCATTTGTCAAAACTCAGAACTTTATAGCACAAAAATTGAACCTTAATGTATGCAAGTTAAAAAAATCATTTAGGAAGTCAGTTGATTCCATATTGGAATGCAAACCATGACAAAATAATCTAAATGTATTATAGATAAAGAGGCACATCACGGAGATATTATGGTTTCAGTTCCAGACCACCACAGTGAAGTGAATATTTCAATAAAGTGGGTCACATGAATTTTTTGGTTTCCCAGTTCCTAGAAAAGTTATGTTTACACTATATTGTAATCTATTAAGTTTTCAATAGTATTTTGTCTAAAAAATGTACATACGTATTTAAAAAGGCTTAATTGCTAACATATGTTAACCATCATCTGCGCCTTCAGTGAGTGGTAATCTCATTGCTGGTGGAGGGTCTTGCCTTGATGTTGATGGCTGCTTACTGACCAAGGGTGGTGCTTGCTGAAGCCTAGAGTGTCTGTAGTAATTTCTTAAATTAAGACAACAATGAGGTTTCCTGCATCAGTTGACTCTTCCTTTTATGAATGGTTTCTCTGTAAGCATGCAATGTTGCTTGATAACATTTTACCCACAGTAGAACTTCATTCAAAATTGGAGTCAATCCTCTCAAACCCTATTGCTTTTTTATCAACTAAGATTCTGTAATATTCTGAATCCTTTGTTGCCATTTCAACAATCTTCACGTCTTCACCAGAAGTAGATTCAGTGTCAAGAAACCATTTTCCTTGCTCATCCATAAGAAGCAACTCCTCTTCTGTTAAAGTATTATCGTGAGATTGCAGCAATTCAGTCACATCTTTAGGCTTCTCTTCTAATTCTAGTTCTCTTACTATTTCCACCACATCTGCAGTGACTTCCTCCACTGAAATCTTGAAACCCCTCAAAGTCATCCATGAGGGTTGGAATCAACTTCTTCTCAACTCCTGTGAATGCTGATATTTTGACCTCTTCCCTTGAATTATGAATGTTCTGCCCAAAGGACAGAGGAATCACTATCTATGGCAGCTATATTCTTATGAAATGTATTTCTTAAATCATGTCTTAAAATTCGAAATGACTCCTTGATCCATGGGCTGCTGAACAGATATTGTGTTAGTAGGCATGAACACAACATTAATCTTATTGTACATCTCCATCAGAGCTCTTTGGTGACTGGGTGCATTGTCCATGAGCAGGAATATTTTGAAGGGAATCTTTTTTTCTGAGCTGTAGGTCTCAATGTTGGGCTTAAAATATTCAGTCAACAATGTCGTAAACAGATGTTCTGTCATCCAGACTTTGTTGTTCCTTTTATAGAGCACAGGCAGAGTTGAATTAGCATAATTCTTAAGTGCCCTAGGATTTTCAGAATGGTAAATAAGCATTGGCTTCAACTTCAAGTCACCAGCTGCATTACCCCTAACAAGAGTGTCAGCCTGTCCTTTGAAGCTAAGCATTGACTTCTCCTCTCTTGCTATGAAAGTCCTAGATGGCATCTTCTTCCAGTATAAGGCTATTTTGTCTACCTTGAAAATCTGTTGTTTAGTGTACCCACCTTCATTAATTATCCTAGCTATGTATTCTGGATAACTTGCTGCAGCTTGAACATTAGCACTTGCTATTTCACCTTGTACTTTTATGTTATGAAGACAGCTTCTTTCCTTAAACTTCATGAACCAATCTCTTCTATCTTCAGACTTTTCTTCTACAGCTTCCTCACCTCTCTCATTTCATTGCTGGTGGGAATACAAAATGACATAGCCACTTTAGAAGAGAGTTTGATAGTTTCTTACAAATCTAAGAATAATCTTACCATACGATCCAGCAGTTGCTCTGCTAGATATTTACCCTATTGAGTTGAAAACTTATGTTCATACAAAAACCTGTGCATGTATGTTTGTAGCAGCTTTATTCAATATTGGCAAAAATAAAAGCAGCCAAGATGTCCTTCAACAGGTGAATGGGTGAGCAAACAGTGATATATTTATATAATGGACTGTCATTCAGTGATAAAAAGAGCTATTAAGCCGCAAGAAGACAGAGATGGATCTTAAATGCATATTGCTGAGCAAAAGAAGTAATTCTGAAAAAGTGACTTACTATATGATTCCAACTATATGACTTTCTGGAAGAGGCAAAACTAGAGGGACAATAAAAAGATCAGTGGTTTCCAGAGATCAAGGGGACAGGACTGGTTTGATTAGATGAAGCACACAGAAGAGTTTTGACAGAGGTGAAACTATTCTGTGTGATATTGTAATGGTGGACACTTGATTTATGCATTGTTGAAACCCATAAAACTGTACAATGCAGAATCAAACTTAATGTAAATGTAAACTACATTCTTAGTTCATAATAATCTATTAGTATTGGTTGATTAATTATAACAAATGTACCACTCTAATACAAGATGTTAATAATAGGCCAAATTGTGAGTGGTGGTGTATGGCAACTCTGTACTGTCTGCTCATTTATTTTGTAATAAATAAATTTTAAAAACCTAAAAAGGTATTTAAAGGGAAAATACAAGATTACCAGGTTATCAAACTTACAGTTTTTCTCCATGTGATGGAGAAATAGAAGCTTTCTCACATGACTATCATGGACACAAAATCAAGGCAAAACTTCAAGTGTCAGCGTTGAAATGTGGGGAAAAAGTTGTTCTTCTGAGGGAATCAATAACTTAGAGGAAATGTTCAAGGTTTCATATATCTTGGAGGTCAGATCTAGATAGATGAACCATCTTTTTTCTTTGTCTATTTCAGTGTTCTAATTGTTTTTTCTGCATGTGGGATGTGATAGTACATGATCATGATAGTGACATGACATATTGTCAGTTTTACTTCCACTGAAATTTGTCCCGCTTATTTGTATAATTTTTTTTCTTTATGGGCCCATGTTTCCTCTATAAAATGAGGCAGTTCGGCTATACAATCTTTAGAAGCTTTTTTGACCCTGATATTCTCGTGTTCTAAAATTGATAGTTATAGCTCAATACTTTGTCGTCTATAAAGGAAAGTAACTCTTTCTGATATCCTAGAGAAGCACATAGAAAACATAAAAGGGACAATTACATAGTTGTGATTAAGGTTATTTACTTAAGATTCCATTTTAGCATGAATACACTAAATTGTTTACATAAAAACTTTAATGGGAACCCAACTAACTAGGACACTGAATCTACTTTTATTTTGACCTTGCTGTTAGCTTTAGGAGAAATAAAATGACAGGAGAGCCACGCTCAAAATAAAAAAAAACAAATATATTGTATCTTGCAACCAGGTACCTGTTCATTTTAAAACATCATGTTACCTCCATTTCTACCTGTAATTTGAGTAATGTGAAAAAATGACTTTCAGGTGATCATGAAATTCAGAAAAATCTTTGAAATTTAAAGATTTAATCATGTTCACTTGACTCTACTTGATAAAATAGAAGGACATATTAAGCAGATTTTTAGCATCTAAATTTAAAGGAATGGGTTTTATATTTAAAATGATATTTGCTACGGTCTGAAGTTATCTGGATAGTTTTTATCATAAAATTTATCCCACCATTTGAATGGCTTCAGTGACACCTACAGAGCTGTTCTTGACATGAATTTTGAGTCTTTTCATTCCAATTTGAGGTCAAAACACATGAGAAATTCTCAGGTACGTAATTTCTGTATCACGTGCCGGTATGTGCCCAAGTGCAAAGAGCTGCATATTTGAGCTTACTTATTTTAATGACATGTATTTTGTATCTACTAGCATTATTTCTTTGAGCTGGTTATATACATTTCAAGGAATCTTTAACTCCCTGTGCTTAGCCTTTTACAGATAAATTCATAAATGGGTATCCTAGAAAGGTCAAGAATGCTTTGTAATGCTATCTCCTAATTTCATGTTTTAAAATTGATTTTTGTAAGTAGTCTTGATACCTGTATTCATGAGAGTAAGAAATTGAATTGGAAACTAGATTCACCAACTAATGAAATGTAGGCACATTTAACACACTACTGCTGACCTTGACTATGATCATGTGGGAACCTTTTCTGATAGAGTAAGGAACTCTGTAATTCAGTTACTTTGTGATTTAATTCTGCTGTGATAAGCAGAAAATGCTAAACACTATTAAATTCTGCTGATGTTATTATGTTGGAGACTGTTTATCTCCTGGGACAGACCTGAAACCAGTTTGAGCTAGTTACTTACTTCAGTTGGTGGGAACATAGTACTAATTGTTCATGAAATTAAAGTTGTAGCTCTGTTTCAACAAACATTTATTGGGTGTCATGTGAGGGAGAAAAAAATCTCTGTTCCAAAGACAGCTGAACACTTACTGGAGTTCCTGCACCAGCCTTCTTTTAGATTTCAAGACTAAGTGAACAGAATATGAAATGTCATCCTGAAATCCTCTTTGCTATTCCAATATTCAAAGCACATTTTTACCTTGGTGAGTTAGTGAAAATATCTGCAGCTGTGATGCTTATTGGTTTGTTAAAAAAAAAAACGGGTGGGATCACACCCCTTTGTTAGTCACCAAGAGTCACCAGGAATCTTAAACTGTAATTACCTACTTGCAGGACCAGGACTAGGGTGAGGTGAGTGAGGGGCCTGGGGCACAGAATTTAAGAGGACATTCATTCTCAGGGCTGTGCCTTCTGTAGTGTGTGCCTCCATAAATTTGTACCCCAGGCACTTCACTCACTTCAACCTAATTCTGGTCCTGCCCAATAGCCAAAAATCTATAAAACTGATAATATGGATTTGGATTGAAAGCAAACTAAGAACCTGGTTCATTTACGGACCACTAAAGTGTTCTGAAATACTTCATTAATTAATAGTTATATAAAAATTTAAAACATTTTAAGAAGCAAAACAAACAATAAACACAACCCAGTTGAACCAGCTCTGACTGTAGCCAGACATACATGCTTTTAAAAAGTATTGGAATTAAAGAATAGCAGAGAATGAAAATATTATTTAAACCAAAAGGAAACTAAATCATGAAATAAACATGATTCATTAATTTTGATGGGTATCAAACAGCAAACAGAATACGTTTCACAACTTCTATTGTCAGGTTAAGAGTGGTCATTATTAATTTGTGTTACACGTTCTCTTTGTATGTCATACTTTTGCTTTAAAGACTTCTACATAGGATTTGGAGCTCAATGATTCTATTGATTTCATACCACTGACTAGTTTACTGCCCTAATTTTGGTTACCTCTGTGACTTTGTAGAACTTACAACCTTTTGTACTCTCTCTGATTGGAATGCAATGTGTTTTTGCAACGATGGCAAACTGCAGTGGCGTATGTTATTGATTTTAGTTAATGAAAAACTTGTTACTCTCTTTTCTTTTAATGGGCTATTGCCAGAGTTTCATAACTGTAGGCCCATTTTTCTTTTGAAGATTCTCTGACTTTGAGAGATTGGGGAAGCATATAATGTTACAGTGAAAATATTGAAGCAGATTTATCAACATTGCCCCAAGGACTGTGATTATAAACTAAGAAGGGCTGGCAGTAATAACATTGAGAAAATGGACTCCATGTGATGAATAAGCAATTCCCTAAAAGGTTCTGTTCTACTGTTTGTGTGCCTTTGTGGTTTACAAGTGTGTGATAAGCAATAAGTAGTACTTATTTAATTGCAACACAGTATCAATCTTGTTTACCCCAATTAAGTGGAGGCAGGAGAAAAATAAATAAGAACATGACTTTCCTTAGATGAGACCCTCTAGATCAGTGTTCCTTAAAATGTAGTTTGTGGACCACATTTTTCAGTAGAGTGAAGGGAAGTTCGTTCTCCTAATTGGTCGTTCTGTCTAGGGCTAGTCAAGTCACCAAAACTTCCTTTTGGTATTCTCTCACTACTCCTTTACTTCTTCTCACTCTTTCATATGTCTGGTGCCCATGACTTGCTCCCCACTTGCCCAAAGGTCTTCTTCTTTTATATGCAGTACTCTATGTTTTAGATGGATTCTTCAATCTATCCACTCTGCACTGTTCCTGCCCCAAACTTTCATCATCAGAACTTTCTTCTCTGGTATTCTGTTGTCTGGCAGTAAAGTAAGAGAGCTGGTTATGTCCTTGTATACTGAGAAAACATGGACCATGATTTGAGAAGGGATAAAAGCATTTCTCACTCTTCCGCTAAGATACTATGCTACATCAAAACTGTTGGCCTAGCAGTATGTGTTATACTAGGAGTTGTTTAAGTAACTGTTAGAATATGGATTTATTGTCCCATAATTATTCTTTCTCTGGGAGAGTAATAAGAGACCTATGAGGCATACCCAGGGCAGGTGACAGTACAATAGTGGGGTATAGAAAACATTTATTCCATATTTTTCTTGTCAATCTCTACCATAAATATTAGAAAGCCATTTGTTTTCAGAGTCAGTTATGGCCCAATGACTTGTCACAGAATAAGATTAAAAGATGCTTGGAATTGCTAATTGATATGGGGTTTCTTTGAGGGGTGGGGGACAAAAGTGTTTCTCATGGCCACTTTGAGGACTACATGAAAGTAATACATCTAAGGTGCTTAACAGGATGCTTGGCACCATTATTATATTGATGTATTCTTTTCCTAATGTGCCTGTCCTCATGTTTTGAAGATAACTGAACCCAGTTATTTCCATTCTCATTGTACAAGTATAAAAATAGTAAGTGAATTACAGAACCAGATAAAATGTACAAAACCTCTTGTATTTCCTAGTTTATTTTCCATCTGTAAAATAATATTAATTACCTAGTAGAGGTGATGTAAGGATTAGGATAAATTAAATTTCACCAGTAAAGGGGGTTACACAGCGCTTGGCACATAGGTACTACTCAGTAAATGCCAGTTCCATTCTTTAGTCAACCCTGAATAATGCTTCATGTCTAGCACATAATACTGATTTTGACAAGGCTCTCAGATGGAAAAATAATGAAGCTACTTTCTTAAAGTATTAGATATCAGGCACAGTCATTCAGTCATTTATTTGTCCATTCCTTTGATGAAGACTGATACAGTGGTGAATAAGACAAACATAGCTACCTTTATGCAGAGCTTCTAATATCTTGGGAGCTATTACTATGACTAAAAATAAATAATTGCTACTATAGAGAAAAACAGAGGATAGCCTGGGAAGTCAGTGGAGAGGCCCCTATCACAGAGAGAGGATGAGAAGGCCTGGAAAGGCTTCCCAGGGAAAAAAGTGACATCAGAGCTAAAATCCATGTTCCAGAGACAGGGAAGAGGATGTTGTGTTTGCCAGTGCCATTCCTCAGAAAATGTCAGTGCTTCTCAGCATTTGAATGCAATCTTTATTTCTGACCACTTCTTAGGAGTTTCATAGTCTGTGCTGTAAGGATCAGTTGTAACTGACCAAATGTTCTCTGGGACTGCCTTGACAGAGAAACACAAATTGTTTGGAAAATAATAATGATAAAATTGCCTTTGGAGTTTGGGATGCAGTAAAATGATTTCTCTCATTTGTACACCTAGAGTGTGTAACTCAGTGTAATTCTCCCAGGAGTGTAATCAACATCTTCTCTTTGTGGGCTTCCCTGGTGGCGCAGTGGTTAAGAATCCATCTGCCAATGCAGGGGGCATGGGTTCGAGCCCTGGTCCGGGAAGATCCCACATGCCGCGGAGCAACTAAGCCTGTGTGCTACAACTACTGAGCCTGTGCTCTGAAGCCTGCAAGCCACAACTACTGAAGCCCGTGTGCCTAGAGCCCGTGCTCCGCAACAAGAGAAGCCACCACCATGAGAAGCCCGCTCACCGCAACTAGAGAAAGCCCGCTCGCAGCAACGAAGACCCAACACAGCCAAAAATAAAATAAATAAAATAAATTAAAGAAATATATATCTTCTCTTTGTGTTTTATACTGAGCTATACAGTAACAAACCTGAAAGGGGAAAAATGTTTTAAAATTATTTTACCAGCTCTGGTCATAACGGATAGTCCAGGGGAATTCAGATATTTATATTTGTGGACTGCCTCTCTGTCACGTATATCTTGTAGGATGAATGGGCAAGCCATATAGCCACACCTTCCATCAAGACAATTTATTTAAGAACAACCTATAATTAAGTCTGTGTAAATATGACAAAAATGGATATGACTGAAATGTAATCAAAACAATGGAATATGGCCTCACTTATAAAAACTTACAGGAGGCAGCTCAGGTCTTTCTGGTATCTCCTACCTATCAAAAGATTTGTTGGAAGGCTCCATTATGCAATGTAGGTAATTGCACTCTGAAAATTATGTACTTGCAAAGTAATACTCATTTGAGACTATGCCAGAACAACTAAAGGGTATTTGGACAAAACAAATGTTTTGAAATATTTATTTCTGCTATGGCCTATTTTTGGAGTTCCCGCCTCGCCTGCACACAGTTGACAACTTATTTTCGTTTTCTTTTCATTATTTATTTATTTATTTAGGCAAGGGGATATCATAAATAAAACTACACAACAACAACAACAAAAAACCCATGTGCTGCAATATTTTCTTTTGTAAACATCTTTATTGAAGTATAATTCCTTTACAATGGTGTGTTAGTTTCTGCTTTATAACAAAGTGAATCAGTTACACATATACATATGTTCCCATATCTCTTCCCTCTTGCGTCTCCCTCCCACCCTCCCTATCCCACCCCTCTAGGTGGACACAGAGCACCGAGCTGATCTCCCTGTGCTATGCGGCTGCTTCCCACTAGCTATCTACCTTACGTTTGGTAGTGTATATATGTCCATGCCACTCTCTCACTTTGTCCCAGCTTACCCTTCCCCCTCCCCGTGTCCTCAAGTCGATTCTCTAGTAGGTCTGCGTCTTTATTCCCATCTTGCGCCAGGTTCTTCATGACAGTCTCTTTTTTTTTTTTTAGATTCCACATATATGTGTTAGCATACGGTATTTGTTTTTCTCTTTCTGAGTTACTTCACTCTGTATGACAGACTCTAGTTCCGTCCACCTCACTACAAATAACTCAATTTCGTTTCTTTTTATGGCTAATATTCCATTGTATATATGTGCCACATCTTCTTTATCCATTCATTTGTTGATGGACACTTAGGTTGCTTCCATGTCCTGGCTATTGTAAATAGAGCTGCAGTGAACATTTTGGTACATGACTCTTTTTGAATTATGGTTTTCTCAGGGTATATGCCCAGTAGTGGGATTGCTGGGTCATATGGTAGTTCTATGTTTAGTTTTTTAAGGAACCTCCATCCTGTTCTCCATAGTGGCTGTATCAATTAACACTCCCACCAACAGTGCAAGAGGTTTCCCTTTTCTCCACACCCTCTCCAGCATTTATTGTTTGTAGATTTTTTGATGATGGCCATTCTGACCGGTGTGAGGTGATACCTCATTGTACTTTTGATTTGCATTTCTCTAATGATTCATGATGTTGAGCATTCTTTCATGTGTTTGTTGGCAGTCTGTATATCTTCTTTGGAGAAATGTCTATTTAGGTCTTCTGCCCATTTTTGGATTGGGTTGTTTGTTTTTTTGATATTGAGCTGCCTGAGCTGCTTGTAAATTTTGGAGATTAATCCTTTGTCAGTTGCTTCATTTGCAAATATATTCTCCCATTCTGAGGGTTGTCTTTTCCTCTTGTTTATGGTTTTCTTTGCTGTGCAAAAGCTTTTAAGTTTCATTAGTTCCCCTTTCTTTATTTTTGTATTTCTTTCCATTTGTCTAGGAGGTGGGTCAAAACGGATCTTGCTGCGATTTATGTCATAGAGTGTTCTGCCTATGTTTTCCTCTAAGAGTTTTATAGTGTCTGGCCTTACATTTAGGTCTTTAATCCATTTTGAGTTTATTTTTGTGTATGGTGTTAGGGAGTGTTCTAATTTCATTCTTTTACATGTAGCTGTCCAGTTTTCCCGGCACCACTTACTGAAGAGACTGTCTTTTCTTCATTGTATATTGTTACCTCCTTTATCAAAAATAAGGTGACCATATGTTCGTGGGTTTATCTCTGGGTACGATCTTTTACTGGGTAGTTATCACGTCCATTTGTCCTTATCATTTCTATAAGTTGAAATGAACAGATGCCAGAGTGGTATTTGGCATGTGTGGTTTGAGGTGTAACACCTCATAAGTTCAACTGAAATAGAGTTAGAATTAAGGGCAAAATAAGATGGTAATCAGAGCAATGTGATTTTAGAATCCAGATTTCTTTACCCTATGTTGAGGTAAGAGTAATTTGGAATATTAAAGAAAAATCTATTTATTTTACAAACATCTAGGAATGTTAAATTTCAGAATAATTCTTGTTCCTTCAAACAAGAATTCTGTTTTGGAATTGCTCTAGGAAGGAAGGAGAAATATAGGTCACGGATATGTTTGAGCTTTAGGTTAAAATTCTTCTGTATCACTTATGATTAGTATTATATAATAAGAGGGTAAAAGTACTTATTTTTGAAAGTGTTATCATTGGTGATTAAGTGTGATCTCTAACATTATACATTTTTATATATTAAAAGGCCTGCTATAGTTGGACTTACCTGGAACTAAATTAGACACTTGCCAGGGGATGTAATGAGTGATTCAAAAATATGGTAAAATAAGTGAGCCTCAACTTGTGAGTCGAAACTCAACCCTATATATATTGCCTCAAATTCTTAGATATTAAGTCAGTCTGCTTTGGGGAAGAAACCTGCTATGTATTGATTACTACTCTTTTGATTTCATTTTTTTCATCTCTCTGTATGTGCTTTTTTTTTTAAACCTATCCTGCTTTCCCAAACGTGAGCAATTTTATATTTCTTTATGTGGTTTGCCCTTTCTCTTATAACTTCCTTTTGCCACTTTTCTGAATAGCGCACTTTCGTTTGATAAGTGGTGGGTGTTACATAGCCAAGGCCAAGCTTATTTCAAGGCATTGACTGTGCATTGGAATAAGCTTTCTTGAATGTAAATTATATCACCTAGACCAAGAAATAAATGAAAAAAATCTCTCTTGAGTGGAAAAAGTTACTGTATGTTGACAGAATGTAACTAATTTTGCATATACTTACTATGATTGCTTTTTGCAATTCAAAAAACCCTGTGCTATTAAATCTATGTATGTTAAAGTAAAGCCATTTTCCTGAGATGAAATGCTTCACATTCAGTTATATCAAAATTCCTCATCTATGACTCTTGATTTCAGACTTCACCATTTGTGCATCTATTGAATTTGAGATAATGTGCAGCAGAAAAGTTGTTTTCAGTTTTTGGTAATTAAGACAAAGGATGGGAGTTATAAGCAAACAAAAGCCAATTATAAATGTTTTAGGCTCTTCAGAAAACATTGGTATTAGAACTAGGAGTCTGGTGTGATAAGTTGACTGTTTCTGGTTTTCGTTTTTGTGTTTTTAAAAACTTCACCTGTACTACTAGCCTAAGTGAGATTAAACATGGGAATATAAAGCAGAGAAATTAGCTGTGCTTTAGAGCAGTGGTTCCCAACCTTTCTGGCATCAGGGACCAGTTTCGTGGAAGACAATTTTTCCACAGACTGGCGGGTTGCGGGGGGGATGGTTTTGGGATGTTTCAAGCACATTACTTTTTTTTATTGGCTGCATCGGGTCTTTGTTGCTGCGCATGAGCTTTCTCTAGTTGTGGTGAGCAGGGGCTACTCTTTGTTGTGGTGCACGGGCTTCATTGTGCTATCTTCTCTTGTTGAGGAGCACAGGCTCTAGGCATGTGGGCTTCAGTAGTTGCAGCGTGTGGACTCAGTAGTTGTGGCTCACGGGCTCTAGAGCACAGACTCAGTAGTTGTGGCACACAGGCTTAGTTGCTGTGCAGCATGTGGGATCTTCCTGGACCAGGGATCGAGCCCGCCTCCCCTGCATTGGCAGGCAGATTCTTAACCACCGCACCACGGGGGAAGTCCCAAGCACGTTACATTTATTGTGTACTTTATTTCTATTATTATTTCCTTGTAATATATAATGAAATAATTATATAGCTCACCATAATGCAGAATCAGTGGGAGCCCTGAGCTTGTTTTCACTTGCCAGTCACTGGTAGGGTTTTGATATGAGTCTGCAAGCAATTGATTTATTATGGTCTCTGTGCTGTCAAAGCTCTCTGCTAATGATAATCTGTATTTGCAGCCGCTCCCCAGTGCTAGCATCACCGCCTCAGCTCCATCTCAGATCATCAGGCATTAGATTCTCATAAGGAGTGTGCACCCTAGATCCCTCACATGTGCAGTTCACAGTAGGGTTCATGCTCCTATGAGAATCTAATGCCGTCGGTGATCTGACAGGAGGCGGAGCTCAGGCAGTAATGTGAGCAACGGGGAGTGGCTGTAAATACAGATGAAGCTTCACTTGCCTGCCACTCACCTCCTGCTGTGTGGCCCAGTACCGGTCCGTGGCCCAGGGGTTGGGGACTCTTGCTTTAGTGTGGCCTTTTAATGCCACTAATTTCAAGAGGCTTGGGGAAGGGGAAACTTAAGGACAGTAGGTCTTTATGATACGGTATAGTGTCCATCGACAGATGAATGGATAAAGAAGATGTGGCACATATATACAGTGGAATATTACTCAGCCATAAAAAGAAACGAAATTGAGTTATTTATAATGAGGTGGATGGACCTAGAGTCTGTCATACAGAGTGAAGTAAGTCAGAAAGAGAAAAACAAACTGTATGCTAACACATATATATGGAATCTAAAAAAAAAAGGTTCTGAAGAAGAACCTAGGGGCAGGACAGGAATAGAGATGCAGACATAGAAAATGGATTTGAGGAGACGGGGAGGGGGAAGGGTAAGCTGGGACAAAGTGAGAGAGTGGCATGGACATATATACACTACCAAATGTAAAATAGGTAGCTAGTGGGAAGCAGCTGCATAGCACAGGGAGATCAGCTTGGTGCTTTGTGACCACCTAGAGTGGAGGGATAGGGAGGGTGGGAGGGAGATGCAAGAGGGAGGGGATATATGTATACGTATAGCTGATTCACTTTGTTTTACAGCAGAAACTAGCACAACATTGTAAAGCAATTATACTCTAACAAAGGTGTTAAAAAAATTAAAAATTTTAAAAGAAACAAAGTACCTGTACTGTTTTACATTCCCATCAGCAGTTTATGATAATTCCAGTTTTCCACATGTTATTGTCCTTTAAAATTCTAGTCGTTTTAGTGAGTGTGAATTGGTATCTCATTGTGGCTTTTATTTGCACTTTCCTAATAGCTGATGATATTAAGCCTCTTTTTCTACTTAGTGGCCATTTGTATATATTATTTGGAGAAATGTGTATTCAAATCCTTTGACTATTTTTGAATAGGGTTATCATCCTTTTTTTATAGAGTTGTAATAGTTGTTTATATATTCCAGATACACGTCTCTAGTCTTTTATCAGATAAATTATTTCCACATATTTTCTCCCATTATGTTCGTTATCTTTATACTTTCTTGGTAATATGACTTGATGCACAAAAGTTTTTAAATTTTGATGAAATTCAATTTATCTATTTTTTCTTTGTGTCTAAAAGAAGTTGACTAGTCTAATGTCATGCACATTTTCATCTATATTTTCTTGTAAGAGTTTTCTAGTTTCTGCTCTTATATGTAGGCTTATGATATATTTGAGTCAAGTTTTATATATGGTTAAGGAAGGGGTTGAACTTCATTCTTTGGCATGTGGCTATCCAAGCGTCTCAGTACAGTTTGTGAAAAGACTCTTCTTTCCCCATTGAATTGTCTTGGCAGCCTTGTCAAAAATCAATTGATCATAAATGTGCGGTTTTATTTATTGACTCTCAATTCTATATTACTGATCTGTATATGTGTCCTTATCACAATGGCACATTGTTTTGATTACTGTACCCTTGTACTGACTTTTGAAGTCAGGAAATGTGAGTCATCCAACTTTGTTCTTTTTCAAGATTGTTTTTATCATTCTGGGTCTCTTGCAATTCCATCTGAATTTTAGGATCAGCTTGTAAATTTCTGCAAAAAAAGCACAGTAGAGTTTTTTGGTAGGAAGTTAGATGACAGCCATTTGGGGTATATTGCCATAAATGCATGAATACGGGGTGTCTTTTAATTTATTTTGGTTTTCTTTTATTTCCTTCAGAAATGTTTTGTAGTTTTCAGTGTATAAGCTTATACTTCTTCGGTTAGATTTCTACTTAATTATTTAGTCTTTTTGATGTTTTAAATGGAATCGTTTCCTTAATTTCATTTTCAGGTTTTTCACTGCTAGTGTATAGGAATACAATGGATTTTTATATAATGATCTTATATCCCTCAACCCTGTCAAACTCATTTATTAGCTCTAGAAGGTTTTTAGAGGATTCCTTAGTTTTTTCTCTGTACAAGATTATGTCATCTGAAAATAAAGTTTGCCTTCTTTCTTTCCAGTTTGGATACTTTGATTTCTCTTTCTTGCCTAATTTTCCTACCTAGAACCTCTCATGTAAAGTTGAATAGAAGTAGTGAGAGCAAATGTCCTTGTCTTGTTTCTGCTCTTAGAAAGCATTCAGTCTTTCATCATCAAGTATGATGTTAACTGTGAACTTTCTCATAGATACCTTTTTTCAGCTTAAGGAAATTCATTTCTATTCCTAGTTGGTTAATTATTTTTATCATGAAAAGGTATTGGGTTTTGTCAAATGCTTTCTGCATCTATTGGGATGATCATTTGGTTTTAGCCCTTTATTTATTAGTATGACATATTACATTGATTGAGTTATAGATTGTTAAACCAACATTGCATTCCTGGGATAAATCCTGCTTGGTCATAATGTATATTCTTTTTTATATGTCATGGATTCAACTTGCTAGTATATTGTTGAGGATAAAATGTGCTATTATCTTTATCTTTCTTGGGAGAAGGAGTTACTGAATAAGTAAGCTTTTAGTTTAGGGCATTTTAGTGAAAACTTGAGAGTGTTTGACTGAGGAGTTCCTGATAAGATGACATTTAGAGTAATAAGTTCAATGCTAGCCTAGTAATAAGTTCAATGCTAGCCTTTACCACCTAGGTGATTGATGTCTATGAGAGACAGATGGGACTACTCTTATCCAGGTGACCAAGTACTTCTTGTTAAAACCAAGGCTGACTTTGTTTCATTCTCTCTAAAAATGTTGACCATGCAGTCTTTCTGGAAACATTGACACCACACTATTCTGGATTTACTCCTTCTCTTCTTGATGTTCCCTATTATGCTCCTTTGTGGGCTATTCTTCCTTGGGCATTCCTTGAATTTTAGTATTCTTTAAGTATTCATCCTTATCTCCTCAGATCATAAACATTTTGGGGGAATGTTATCCACTCAGTGCTTTAACCATCAATATAATGCAGATTCCTGAATTTATATCCAGTTCCTTATCTCTCCCTTGAATAATTCCAACGTGTGTGTGTGTGTGTGTAGGATATAACACAGGCATCTCAAATTCAATATATTCCAAATTGAATCCATTTCTTCCTCTGAACTTCCAACCTCTTCCAAGTTTTGGGTCCCCTAAATCATGGTAAATTTTTCAACATTTACCCAATTGCTCATGTAAGTATTTCTTTTTTTAAAAAAAAAATATTTATTTATTTATTTGGCTGTGCCAGGTATTAGTTGCGGCACGCAGGATCTTCTTTTTTAGTTGCGGCATGTGGGATCTTTAGTTGTGGCATGTGAACTCTTAGTTGCGGCATGTGGGATCTAGCTCCCTGACCAGGGATCAAACCTGGGCCCCCTGCATTGGGAGCACAGAGTCTTAGCCACTGGATCATCAGGGAAGTCCCCCTCATGTAAGTGTTTCAATCATAGTTCTTGTTTACTCCCTCCATGCCCAAGTATCACTGAGCTTACTGTGGCTAAATATCTCTCATCTATAAATTTCTCTCCCTCTTGCTATTATTCTTGTTAAGGCCACTCTCAAATCCTATCAGAGTCTTACAGTAATATTATAAATGGTTTTCCTAAGCAATTCAATCTCCACATATAACCCAGAAAGATCTTTCTTCAGTGTAAACCAGGTCATAGCACTCTCCTCTTTAAAACCATTCTTTGGCTTGTGATTCCTCTTAGGATAAAATGTAAACTTCTTAATAGGGCTTTTATATCTCTGTAATATCTTGTCCAGCTTACCTTACTATTTATTTTGTCACAAGTTCATTCTGAACACTACATACTCCAGCAAATTTGTTGAATCAATGAATTGAATTTTAGTTTTAATTTAAATGATCAACATCAAATAGGAAAATTATTAAACTGAACATTAAGGATCCTTAGATAAGCTACTTATTCTGTTCATTAGTGAAAGGGGCTTAAAACTACCTAAACTACTTATCTTGCAGATTGTGTGAGGCACATGTAATAAGATATATTTAGAATGTGAAAAATACAAGCACTCTACCAATGTTAGGCAACCTGATATACTTAGTAATAATGTTGACAATAATATAATAGTAATAATATTTAACTTTTCTCCACTAGAAAGTGATCTGGGTTTGACCTTTATAATTTTAGAGCTGCTTCAGCTCTTCTACTTTTAACTATGTGGTCTTGAGGAATGAATCTATCTTCCTCCCGTCCTCCCTCCCTTCCTTCCTTCTTTCTTTTCCTTCCTTTTATCCATCTATCCATCCATCCATCCATCCACCTACAGATTTAATGTAATTCTAATCTTTCTGAACTTGTTTCCTTATCTGAGAAATGGAGATAAGAAAATTTCCCTTAGTAATTTTAGCAGCATTGTTAGGAAGAGTAAATAAAATATTACATATTAAATTATTTCATGAACTACAAAATGCTATGAAATTTTAATTTGATTTAGCTCAATTAATTGTAAAATCAAGTACAAAAATGTGTTTCATTTTCAAGTTTTGGAGATTATGTATGCCATCCCTCTTTTCCATTTTTCTGGCCTTTCATGAGGTGACTCTTAAGCCAACAGCATTATAATCAGCATTATTAATTAATAAAATTTACTGAATACCTACTGTATGCCAGATTTTGTGCTATGCACTGTGAATATCTACTGAATCCTTATGCCGTCAATTAATTTATAGATTGGTTCAGGCAAAATAGAACATTATTTTATGAATGTGGGGGCTTAGTGCGGAAGAATTAGGATAAGATCCAAGTGAACATAGAATTATAATCTTCTAAAAGGTATCAATTACAAAATTTTATTATTACTCACACAGGTACACATCTTCCTGTAAAAATAGATCATAATTACCATATGTCAGTCAGAATGGCTGGGTTCCTGATTTTAGTGAAATGGGAAAGAGTTTCATCTTTGGTGATAGAAAGCCTCCAACAAATTTTATTCTTGAGACTCTTTTATTCAAATCCATGGCTTTTGACTAGCTCTGTTTGTTTCATACCTTTTTCATTAATTGATGTCTGTTGAGGATAATGTATAATGTATCGGGACATATTTGGTCTTAGGATAAGAATCTTTTAATCAGTAAATGTCCCACAAGGCCAGTTCTACTTTTGCTGAAGTGAAAAAAAAAATCCTATTATCACTGATTTAGGAGAAATAAAACCCCTTTTGGTTGATTGATATGCTAGAGACCCAGGAAATGTCACAGTCTGATGAACTTCACAAGGCCACTTATGGTTAATATCTTGTTGTGATAGAATCCTATAGAACATTTGTAGCTAATATAAATCAAATGTAAATTCCATCATTGTTCATTATAAATCTCTTCCCCTGTTTCCACTGTCTCCAGAACTTGATTGCCGGTTTAGCTTACTCTTCTCCTCAAGAGCTTAACTATTCTTAGTGATTCTAATTTCCTCAGAACAGCAGGAGGAATAATTGACTTTCCAGTGGGAAATATTTGTTGAATAATATGTTCCTTCTGTAAATCTTTCTTTTTTTATAAATCAAATTCCTTTCTCCTATTTACATTATAGTTTTCATGAAAAATGTGGTTAATTTATGATTTTCTGGGCTTTCAAATAATTTATCTTTAATTTGAGCATATGGGAAAAAAAAGATTCAGCTAAATGTCAACTCTTCAGAAGGGTCTTCCCTGAAAACTTTACCTAATGAGCCCCCTCCCTTTATTCTCCATCACAGCTAGCTTTTCTGCTTTATAACAATTTTTTACAATTTTATTGGCCATTTATTTGTTTATTGTCTTTCTTCCCCTGATTAGAATATTAACTGCATGATCAGAGAAACTGCTCTTTTTTTCCCCTGCATTATTGAGAACACCTAGTTCATGGCTGGTACATACTAAACAGTTTGGTGAATAAATGGATTAATGGAAAGAAGGAAGGAAGGAGGGGAAATGTGGATAGATGAATAGCGGAGTGAATGAATGGTTAAAGGGTTTTAATTAACAGTAAGTTCAATAAGAGGGAGTAGTGTGATGTGGCTGCCAAAGTACTGACAAGAGGGCTGTCATAGAGGCGAGGCATTAAATTGCTCCTGACTAATTTCAAGAGCTAGAACTAGGGTCAATAGGTGAGGTACAAAGAGATATTAACAACAAATTAACTTTGGAAATTTTTTTTTCCTTTCCTGATCTTTTTTTCCCCAGCTTTATTGAGGTAAAATGGAAATAATAGTAGTACCTACTATAATAAATAGAGCTAAGCTGAGGCTTACTTAGGTTAAGTAACTTGCCCAAGATTACACAGATAGTAAGAAGCAAAGCTAGAAGGTAACCCCCTAGTTTTTAATGACTCCAGAGCTGGATCTGTTAACCTCTTCACTACATTGCCATACTTCTTATCAGCCAAGCACTGTACTAAGTAGTCTACCTGGATTATCTCATTGAGTGATCATAAAACCCTTATGAAGTAGGTGCTTATTATTAGCCAGATTTTAAAGCTGAGAAAACTGAAGGTCAGAGAAGTAACTTGCTTGACTAAGTTATAGAAATTAGAGTCAAAATTCTCATCCAAATTTATATGATTTCAAAATTCATGCTGCTTCCACTCAGCAACTTACTTTTAGTGCTTGACCTATCAGTAAAGTGATCATTTGCTTTTATGGAACAATTTGAAAGGACTTGAAAAATCATTTCTTCTGCTGGTTTGTCATGGGGTCAAAAATGTCCCAGTATTGCTTAATGGTTATCCCAAGGAAACTTCTGTTTTTAACTTTTTCTGGTCATGGTAATATTTAGCAGGAATCTGTTTTAATTAAATTGTTCGGTAATGTGGTCCCTGTTAGAGAATGTGGTAGATACTGTGCTATGACCCTTAGAACGGTGTCAGGAATGAAGGACTTATTCTCTTAGCTGCTAGGAAGAGGGAAGAAAAATGCCTCACCCAAGGGGTAGCTCCTACTAAGGACTGATTGACAAAGGGGTATCAAGGCTTGTGCCCCTCCACTCTAGGCTGACTCAAAGTCCATCTTGGTGGGATTCGCTGAGATCTTTGCTGGCACTGTATGACAGCTCAACTTTTCTCTGTCTAATCCTGCTTCCTTCCATTCCCTTCCCTCCACAGGTATTAATTCAAAGAGTGTTCCCCTGTATACTTCCTGCATGCTAATCTCAGAGTTTGCTTGTCAGAGAACCCTATTTGCAACTGAAAGCATAGGCCAGGAGATGAGAAGGAATGAGAGGACAGGGGATGAGAAGAAAGACTGTAGGGAAGATCAGGAGCTGGGTACACAGGGCACAACTAGTCAGTGAAGCGCTAAAAGATTGATGGGAAACAGGAGGACAAGTTGCATATTTCACAAATTTTTTGAGAGCTAACCACCCTGGCCTACCAAAGTAGGGTTTAAGGCTATACCTACACGATGCTAAATCAATCAAACATTTAGTATATATAATTATATAGCTTATATGTAGATGTGTATGTATCTGTATCCATATCCGTACATACATTGTCCATTATGTTGACAGAACAGCCAGTTGATTGGCTGATATGTTACTTTTCCACCAGGTGTTTGTTTTGTCTTCATGTTGTAAACCTCGGAAGAGGGAAGTTTTTCTGACTAGGTAGCAGGGAAAATAATTAAGTTTCATTCTGCTGAGAGGCCGTGTCAGCAGCATTCAGTAAAATTGCAGGGTAAGGCACAGGGTATGAAAATTGCAATGTGCTAACAAATGGAAAACCTTCCACTGTCAACAAATTAGAGGGCTCTAGTACTCTTTCAAAGACTTCCTGATTATTTTTGCTTTTCCCTTTGAATTCTGAGACCATTCTGGAATGAGGAGAGACAGAAGGCAAAAGGAGAAGCCAAGAACAATATTTCCTGTTCTTTAGGAAACTGTCATACAGTCTTGTGGAACATCCTGTCATGACGTATACTTTCCTGTCCCACTTTGTGTCAGAGCAGTGGGTTAGCTAAGATCTGCTAGAAGCAGATTTTGCATAACGCAGTGACAGTGTGTAAATATCCATGCATTCTTGCAGTATTTGCATTTTATTATTTATAATGAAATAAACATGGCTAGGTCTGTTTGTGGCTTATTATTTATCCATTAGGAGTAGGTCTCACCTTAAAAACCTGGACCTATTGAGAAGAGTTCATAGCTCAGAAAGCAACTCTGACCTGGAGCTCTCACACATGAAACTCTAGTGCAAATACAAAAGAAATAGAAGACACAGTCCCTGCTCTTGAGGAGCTTGCAACCTATCTGGCAACATCAAATATACACAATGAGAAAAATTGAAAATGGCAGATAATGATTTAATGCAGTACTTCTCAAAGTTGTCTACAGGAAAAGAAACATGAACTCACACACCAGGGAGTCAGTTGGAGCTTTTCTTAAAAATAAATAACAGTTTTATATGTGAAATGCTTCTCGTTTTGTCCTAAAACGCATGCAAAAATCTAATTTATTTCCAAATCTGCTTAAGTGTGTTTTAGTAGAGAAATGATACTCTTGACTGCGCCCCAATCTTAGAGTAAAATGGACACTCCAGAAAGCTGTAGTGTGTTTGTATTGTGGGTTTTTTTTTTTTATGTGTGGTTTTCCTAACACCTAGAATTTGAAAAGCGTGGAGTTAATTTGTATTTTTTCAGATGACCTGTTTGTGTGTTTGAGTACAGGCCACCTTCTTCTCGAAAAACTTTATATAGGTAATATTAAAAATGTGACAAGTTGTTAAAAAATAATTTTGTGCAAGAGGATCTTTCATAACTCTATGATAGCACTATATAAGTGTTATTATAAAGCCCTGGGAGGACCTATACTTGGAAACCTGCTAATTATTGGTTGGCAATAACTAGAAAGTAACCACAAAATATGTCTCCTTCAGTTAGTCTTAAAGAGTGAATTATTTTATGCCTGTACCTTTTTTGGTGAAGTGTATTATGTTAGTTTTCTATTGCTGCTGTAACAAATTACCACAAACTTAGTGGCTTAACACAATTCAAATGTATTATTTTAAAGTTCTGAAGGTCAGAAGTCTGAAATGGCTCTCACTGGGGTAAAATCAAGGTGTGAGCAGGTCGAATTCCTTTTTGGAGGCTCTAGGGAAGCATCTGTTCTTGTCTTTTCTGGTTTCTGAAAGCTTCCTACATTCTTTAGCTCCTTGGCCCCTTTCTTTCTCAAAGCCAGCAATGGTTGGTCCTCCTTCTCACATTGCATCACTCTGACACTGACCCTTCTGCCTTCCTCTTTCACATTTAAGGACCCTTATAATTATGTTGAGCCCACCCAGATAATCTAGGATAATCTCTTTAAGGATAGCAGCTGATTAGTGACCTTAATTTCATCTGATACCTTAATTCTCCTCTGCAATGTAATTTGACATTCAAAGTTTCTGGGGATTAGGGCCTGGCCATCTTTGGAACGCCATTATTCTGCCCACCACATACATTGAAGCTGACCTCTTTCTGAGATTGTAGGAAAACCTCCTTTTCAACCCTGTATGTGCCTATTTGAAGATGGGGTAAGAAATCTCCAATGAAAAGGATTCCTATCAATGTGTTTGTAAGTATGCTTGTGTTCTGGTCAAGCATAAATAGGGAAATGGAAGGATTGCTTTCGTAAACTTTAAGCAGGTATATTTAGAAGAGAGGAACATGTTTGAGGATTTAGTGGATTTTTATTTCATTGTTCTGCTTTGGTTTGATTTTTTTTTCATGGGGGACTTCCTGGGTAAGAGGGAGGAAAGATCAGTCTCATTCATTACCCACAGCATGCCATACAAATGTTAGCATTCTTATGTGTGCCATCATGTGAAGATAGTTGGGATGTGCTGCCTTAATCTGCATCTGGTCCCACATGTGCTTCCATGTACCACAGACTGAAAAGCTGCTGTTCCCTCTGTGAATACCTGTGGTATTCTGTAAATTGTTCAAATACTGTCTCATGTGCTTTGCTAATTCCTTCTGATTTTAAACTTCTGTGTTATTATCTAGAACACAGTTTGTTCAATGAATCGATAACTTTTTCTTTTATTGCTGATGTCCTGGATCAAAATCTGAGTAAGTAGCTCATGAGGAGAACACAGAACCTTTTTTTTAAAGCTCACATGGCCGAATGACAAAAATATCTACTATGACAAAAGAGTGTGGTAAGGGTTCCCTCTTGAGATTTTGATGCCTGGCACTTGTGTGCTGTTCAGTGACAATGCATCTGAATGAAAGAGTTGCTCATTATGTTTCACTGCTCATTAGGCTAGAAATACCAATCTCAACACCTGAGGAGTCTTCCTGATTAGTGTGATGTAGGAAATTGCTAGAGTCCAATCTTCCTATCCGATCTGATTCCCCTCATGGATGCTACCATAATCAGTGTGGCAGCTGACTTCCAGTCAGATTTCAGTATGGCATGCTCTGCTGTTGACTATGTGTTCATTAGGCATCCTTGTCAGATTTATAAGAAACACTTAAATAGGTGCCAAGTTATCTTCTGTGCTACGCATCCTTGGGGAGGCAGGGTTGGAGGAAGGTGGGGGGATGGGAGCATCAGCCATCCTAGGCTAGGTAGCAGCTAGCTACCTATGTGAGTACTGTGAGACTATCACAGATTCAATCTATATATGAACACCTTAGTCAGATGCATAGTGGTATTTACAATCATCATTTTGTTGATAACTTATGATAGGCTAGGCACTGTGCTAATAAGCATTTTACATACATTATTGTATCTAATATTTTTCAACAACCATTTGACTTAGATTCTATTATTTCGCCCATTAATAGTTAAAGAAACTGATACTCAGAGAATTTTAGTAATTTGTCCAAGGCCACACAGCTAATAAGTGGCAGAACCATAATTTTAGCTGTGCTCTTATGAACTTGTCTTAATTTAGGTTCGCCTGAAAGCAGAGCCTGTGACAAAGACTTGGGTCAAGGTAGTTTATTTGGGATGTGATCTCAGAAAGCAAAGCGAGAGGGTAGGGAGACTAAGTCAGGAAAGAAGGAAAAGCTGATACAAGAGCGCATTTTTAAGTCACTACGGTGGGTAACAGGGGCTCAATATTACTGGGACTTCCTGGAAGTATATAAAATACCTCCCGAAATCATTCACCTGAGAAGATACTGAAAGATTTATTCACTGACTCCCGTCCTCCAATGGCTGAGGGTTGTCCCTGGGCGTATTAATTCAACTGCCCTTCTGGGTTGCACTTATTGGAACACCAAGAGGCATGAGGGAAGGCCTTGGGAGTAACAAGCAGAAAGACCGTATGCTATATAGGCTTGAGGTGGAATAGCTGCCAATGGGAAGTTGTCTGATCTCCCCTGGACCTGTCCACCAGCTGAAATCAGAGCTGTTCCAAGAGGCTATGACATGGAGCAGCAGAGGCATCTGTTACAGAATTCTAAATCTTGTGTTCTAAACCATGATTCTATGTATAGAGACAAACTGTTCCACAGATAAGATTTCACTCCACATGTTTTCTGATATTATCCTACCATATTAATTATCTTCCTACAAATATTAGTTGAGCTCCTATTATGTTCCAGATACCTGGCAGTATTCTGAAGACCTAGAGATAAAAAAGTGAAAAGTCTTGCTGTCAAGGAAATGTTCATTTCCATGATTATCTGACAAGAAAGTGTTCATGACTTAATGTACAATAAACACCATTACAGGACAATGGAACGAAAATGGTTACTCAGACCTTGTGTGTGTGTGTGTGTGTGTGTGTGTGTGTGTGTGTGTGTGTGTGTGTGTGT